>NC_066887.1:17513941-17841441 GCF_022985175.1 Labeo rohita | reverse complement strand
TTTTAATTTTCTCTGTCCACAGCAGTCTGGTGGGGATGTGTCTCGCTCTGTTCTGCTCCAGGCCGCTGAGTCGGCGTACAGGTTCACCCTGGGCTCCGTGGCTGGAGGTGAGTCAGTCACAGATCATTGTGCACCACTCCTTTACCTGAGCCCCTCCTCCACACGAGAGATAGCAGGACTGGACGAAAAGAAAAACAAAGCCTGCCCTATTGCCTTCTTAGGGAGCTATTTTTCCAGTTTAATGAGGTTATGCACCATGGGAACCTCCTGGGTAGATTCTTTTGTACCTGTCAGTGATCAGAGGTGTGTGTGTGTTGGACTGTGTGTGTACGTAAGGAGGTGGTGCTTGGCCCTGTGTTTGGCTCCAGTCTGGCTCTCTCGGAGGAGACAAGGTAATAAGGAGGTAGTGCAGGGCGACTCACTCTTTAATTAAGCCTGTCGCTGCTGTATCCCCTTTGTGTCCACCCCAAAGTTGTCAGATAAGAATTGACTGATGTGTTCTTCCAAAATGTCCCGACTTTCTTCCCCTTCATTCTTTTTTGTTGTTTGATGTCTCCTTCATCATTCCTCCCCTTGATGTGTCCTGCACATCTCTTTTAAAAGAATAGTTCACCCGAAAATAAAAATTTGAAGAATTTACTCACTCTCAGGGTGTCCAAGATGTAGTTGAATTTGTATCTTAATCGGAACAGATTTGGAGAAATTTAGCATTACATCATTTGCTCACAGGTAGGTGCAGTGAATGGGTGCCGTCAGAATTAGAGTCCAAACAGCTGATAAAAACACAATCACAATAGTCCACAAGTAATTGATCAATGTCTTGTAAATGAAAAGTGTGCAAAACAAGTCCATCATTAAAGCGTTTTTAACTTTAAACCATTGCTTCTGGCCAAAATACCAATCTATAATCCATAATGCAACTTCAGTTTTTTTTGATTATTAGGTTAAACAGTTAAAACTCCTGTTTTCTGTTGTCTGCTCACATCAACATGTTTATTTAGAGCTGTTTTGGACTGTTTTTGCTTGTAAATAGTGATCTCCCAATTCAGATAAGATGTTTTTTTCATTGGAGAATGCAATATTACTGTATTTTAACTGAAAACAATGGTTTGAAGTAAAAACAATTATGAATCTTAAACTTAATAAGAATTTTTTTTATTACAAACACACAGTTTTTCACTTTACAAGATGTTAATTGATGAACTGTAGTTGTGTGGATTATTCTGACGGCACCCATTCACTGCAGGGGATCCATTGGTGAGCAAGTGATGAATTGTTTCTCCAAAATGGTTCTGATGATGAAACAAGCTACATCTTGGATCGCCTAAGAGTAAATACATTTTCAGCAAGTGTAACTTTTTGGTTGAGCTATTCCTTGAATACTATTCCATATTGTACGTAGTTATAAACAAATTTCCTTTTATGACAGCTGTGGGCGCCACTGCAGTGTACCCCATCGACCTGGTGAAGACCCGCATGCAGAACCAGCGTTCTTCAGGTTCCTTCGTGGACGAGCTGATGTACAAGAACAGCTTTGACTGTTTCAAGAAGGTCGTACGCTACGAGGGCTTCTTCGGCCTCTACAGAGGTCAGTGGCTTCGTGCAGCCAGGCCATCAGGGACGCAGCAACAAAAAGCGTTTTCATGAAAGCCAGGGGCAGGTCATCTTCCCTCTGACCTTACCTGCTTTGAAGAGATTAAGTCTACCTTTGCTGCTTGAGGGGACAATGTGCAGAGCATGAAAGGGCACATACCAGCACAGGAACTTCACAATGAAGAATATGAATGCTCTATGCAGTCAATGGCGCTCAGATAATGAGGATCTGCTCTGCTTTTAGAGCTGGAACATGAGTTTTTAAAGCATTTTGTGAGGTCACAGATTCAAATTGTGATTGCAAGGTGCAATTGCCATGTGACCTCCTTTGAGAACACTAACTACTGGTATTTGTCAATCATAAAGCTGACAAAAGAGAGGCTGAGATCTTCATCACTCGTGCAGAATTATAACGGGTGATGGCACAGAAATTCAGTGCTCACTTTAGCAGAGCATACCAGTGCTTTATGACAGAGAGCACTGTATTTGAAGTGAGCACTAAGCGCTATTGTTTTACATATAAATTGTTTAGTTTTTAAACGAGGAAGTGGGCAGTGTAGGCTTTTAGCAAATGCATAAAAAATACTTTAAAGACCAGAACAAAGTTTAGTGTACATTTAGTTATCATTTCCATTTTATCTTGATGTGAAATGGCAGATTTTTGACCCACATGATTTTAAATGCAACTTTAGAAAAAAGTATTGTTTGATAATTAGGTTAAACAATTATTGTTTTTCAGAATTGAGAGTTTATATTGTTATAGCGCAAAATTGCAAGTTATTGAGTGAGAATTGCGAATTATTTTTTGCATGATATAAACTTGAAATATCATTATATCATGCAATTCTGTGATAAAAGCGAGAATCGTGAGTTTTTATCTCTGTTCTCACTTAATAAGTCGCAATTTTGTGTTATAAAGTCAGAATTGCGAGATATAGACTTGCAATTCTGACTTTTTTCTAAGAATTGCGAGTTTATGTCTCACAATTTTGACTTAATAACAACATTGTGAGTTCTTAAGTGAGAATTCCAAGATTTAAACTGGCAATTCTGACTTTTTTTTTTACAGAATTGAATGATACAAACTATTAATTGCGGGAAAAAAACAGAATTGTGTAAAAAGTTACAATTGCAAGATATAAACTCGCAACTCTAAGAAATGAAGTCATATAGCCATATTTATAAGCTCCCAGTTTTGACTTTATAACACAAAAATTGTGAGTTATTAAGCCACAATTGTGAGATATAAACTCACAATTCTAAGAAAAGTGTTTTTTCCCCAAGTAATTGGACTTTATATTGAGTTTGAATCACATGATTTTGAGAAAAAAGTCAAAACTGATATAAACTCGCAATTCTTAGAAAAAACTCAGAATTGCGAGTCTATATCTCGCAATTCTGACTTTATAACACAAAATTGCGAGTTAAGTGAGAATTGTGAGATAAAAACTTGCGTTTCTGGCTTTTTTCACAGCATTGCATGATATAAACTTGAAATTGCGAGAAAAAAAACAGAACTGTGAGATTTAAGCTCACAATTCTGAGAAAAAAGTTGGAATTGCGAGATATATGCTCACAATTCTAAGAAATAAAGTCTAGTCATATATATAATTATATAAAGTCATATATAAACTTGCAATTCTGACTTTACAACACAAAATTACGGGTTATTAAGTGAGAATTGTAAGATAAAACAATCGCATTTCTGGCTTTTTTCACAGAATTGCATGATATAAACTTTAAACTGCGAGAGAAATGAATTGCGAGATTTAAACTTGCAATTCTGAGAAAAAGTTGAAAATGAGAAATATAAACTTGCAGTTCTAAGAAATAAAGTAATAGTCAAAGTCATATTATAAACTTGCAATTCTGACTTTATAACAAAATTGTGAGTTATAAGGTGAGAATTGTGAGATATAAACTCACAACTGCGACAAATCTGAGTAAAAAAGTTAATTTCTCACAATTGCGGGTTTATATCTCAAAAGTCAGAATTGCAAGATGTAATTGCGAGGATAAAAAGTTGTTTTTTTGTTTTTTTTCAGTGGCAGAAACTGTTTTCCATAGATTCCTTAATGCAGGGCAGTAGTAAACATATTTACTATTATTTGAAATACAAATTTGCTCAGGCAAACTCAGACTGATTGTTTATTGACAAAGTAGATGCTCAGAAATTTGTTAAAGACAACAGCCGATGATGTCAAAAAACAAAACAGCCTGGCAAAAACAAAACAATCAGCAGCATGCAAGAACGGTAATTGTTTACGTGAACTGCAATGGATGATTACGTTTGAAAAATATTTTTGTTTAATTCATCTGCTTGCATTTAAATACAAATGCACTCCGTAGGCAATACGTGCAGGAAATGTTTGTATTCATCTAGCTGTGTGGCCTATTTACAACCGTATAGTATGCCCACATTACTGCGCTTGTTTGTTACTGCCGGGGGTGGGTCATCACTTTTAAATCAGATTATTTAGTTTATTTTTGTCTAAGCCAGAAATCTGCGTTGTAATTGAGGCCTGTGTAAACTTTGGTTAAGTCTGTTTTTAAAGGGAAAAAGAGTTTGTAGTACTGTTAAGTTTCCAATATTTAAACACTCCACATCAATAGTGTTCATTAGTGTGTGGATGATAGGGAATTGGAGGCAGCACTGCAGCTTTTATATTGAGGAAAGTCGTGCTTCCCTTACCCCTGTCTTTTTTAATCAACTTGTTTTCTAATTATAGGCCTCGTACCGCAGCTTCTGGGCGTGGCTCCCGAGAAAGCCATAAAGCTTACAGTAAGTGCTCTGCCTTCACCACATCAGCGTGGCCTCTTAAAACCAAAGCCCTTAACTCCTCAGAAATACACCCCTCTGTTTTTCTCTGACTTCAGTGCCTCGCCTTAGCCCCTTGAAAAAGAAGTGACTCTGTTTTCTGTTTGATCCCCTGTCAAAGTGGTGTACATTCTTGCATTCTTCAGTTGGGCATCAGCAGGCTCACTTACACAGCACTTTATTTCCCGCATTTGTGGCTTTTGAACTCACAATCATGACTTTGTATCTCACAGAGACTTTATTGTGTCACATTTGCAGCTTTAGATCACAAATATGATTTTTTTTTTTCTTTTTAGAATTAGTAATATGTATTTTGCACTTAAAATTGTAACTGTATTTCAAAATGATGACTTTTTATATCTCAATTTACAATTTATGTCAAAATTTCAACTTAATCTTAAAATGGGGACTTTATTTCACATATAAACCCGCAATTCTGAGAATATATCAGTCTTTTGTAAAGTAATTGGACTTTATATTGAGCTTGAATCATGAATTCTTGAATTCTAAGAAAAAAAAGTCAAAACTTTAAGATATGAAATCGCAATTCTTATAAAAAAGGCAAAATTGCAAGTTGTTAAGTGAGAATTGTGATATAAAAACTTGCAATTCTGGATTTTTTCATAGAATTGCATGATATAAATTTGAAATTGCGAAAAAAAAAAAACAGCCGTGATATTTAAGCTCGCAGTTCTGAGAAAAAAGTTGGAATTGCGAGATATACACTCGCAATTCTAGGAAGTAAAGTCTAGTCATATATATAATCATATAAAGTCATATATAAATTTGCAATTCTGTATTTTGCACTCAAAATTGTGACTGTATTTCAAAATTATGACTTTTTATATCTCAGTTTTATATGTCAGGTTTCAACTTCATGTCATTTTCATCTTCATTGCGATTGGGGTTGAATGCTTAGGGACATTTTGCTTTGTTTTGGTTGAGTTTAGAAATTGAATAAAATAATTCCATTGCCACTCCTCTCAGGATACCTGGAATCAGTGTTACAAGTACCCCAGGCACATTGTTTTTCTATTTTTGTTGCATAAACACCATCAAACCGATAAAAGCTTCAGATCTTCCAATGTTTCTCTATGGCGCTGAAACCTAATGATGTTCGAGTTCCGGTTCTTGTGCAACTGATACTTAACTGCCATTGGCTCATCTGCATTTGAGGGAAGGGGCTTACCGATAGGTCAATTGGCATGTCCCCCTGGTTTCACAGACAAGGCTTAAACCTAGTCCCAGACTAAAATGTAAGTCTGAGCTGTTTCAACTGAAAGAATCTTGCAGTGATTGATCTTGAAATATGTCAGTGCCCTTTTTTGTCTCAAGATGCACACCAGTAATGTTTTTTCTAAGGCATGTTTGTTGGAATTAAATTGGAATTGACTATATCTCACAATTACTTACTTAATATATACCAGAATTGACTTTATATCTCAAAATTCTTACCTGGTAACTCATAGTTGAGACTTCATATCTAACAATTGCCACTATACAAGTAAGTGTTGCTTACTTAATATATACCACAATTGACTTTATATCTCAAAATTCTTACCTGATAACTCACAGTTGAGATTTCATATGTCACAGTTGGCACTTTATATCTCAAAATTGTGACTTTACATCTCAAATTTGTGACTTTATAGCTCACAATTGCCACTATACACAGTGCCCTCCACAAATATTAGCACCCTTGGTAAATATGAGCAAAGGCAGCTATGGAAATAAATCTGCATTGTTTATCCTTTTGATCTTTCATTCAAAAAATTCACAAAAATGTTACTTTCATTGAAGTAAAAACATAAAAAGTGGGGGGAAAATCTCATTATTAAATAAATGTTTTTCTCTAGTTCACAATTATTGGCACCCAATTATTGCAAAGTCCTTTTCCCAAGCTCTCAGTTTTCTTTTCTTTTCCTAACAAGAGATCAGAGACCATTCCCTCATACAGAATCTCTCCAGATCCTTCAGATTCCCAGTTCCATGTTGGTGCTTCTCCTCTTCAGTTCACCACACTCAATTTCTAAAGGGTTCAGGTCAGGGAACTGGGACGGCAATGGTAGAAGCTTTTTGTCCTCAGTGACACTTTTTTGTGTTTGTTTTGGATCATTGTCCTGATGGAATATCTAAACATGGCCCATTATAATATTTCTTACAGTGGCAGTCAGGTTTGATAGAATCCATGATGTCATGTATCTAAACAAGATGTTCAGGATCTCTGGCAGAAAAATAGGTCCATAACATTAAAGATCCAGCAATTTATTTAAATGTGGACATGGGGTACTTTTTATCCCTGTTTGCACCAAACCCATCTTGAGTGTTTGCTGCAAAAAGCTCTTTTTTTTAAGTTTCATCTGACCATAGAAGCCAGTCCCGTTTGAAGTTCTCGTCGTATCTGACAACTAAATATGCTGGAGTTTGTTTTTGGATGAGCAAGCAGGATTTCTCTTGAAACCCTACTAAACAACATGTGGTGATGTAGGGGCTATTTGAATTTTTTTTTAGGCATTCTGGCCCCAAGACTCAACTGATCTCTGCAATTCTCCAGCTGTAATCCTTGGAGAGTCTTTGGCTGCTCAAAGTCTCCTCCTCACCATCCATTATGACGATATAGACACACGTCCTCTTCTAGGCAGATTTGTAATATCTTTAGTTGATTGGAACTTCTTAATTATTGCCCTGATGGTGGAAATGGGGATTTTCAATGCTTTAGCTCTTTTCTTACAGCCACTTTCTTTATTGTGAAGCTCAGCAATCTTGTTCTGTTGATCAGAGATATGTTCTTTGGTTTTACTCCTTGTGATGGACAATTACGGGAATTTGGTCTTTGTGTTCCTCATATTTAAAATCCTGTGCGACAGGAAGATATGGCTGGACCAATTTCCATTGTTTTACTTCAATGAAAGGTTAGAATTTTGTAAATTTTTCAATGAAAGATCAAAAGGATGAACAATGCAGATTTATTTCCACACCTGCCTTTGCTCATATTTACCAAGGGTGCCAATATTTGTGGAGGGCACTGTATTTAAGTGTTGCTTACTTAATATATACCACAACTGACTTTATATCTCAAAATTCTTACCTGGTAACTCACAGTTGAGACTTAATATGTCACAATCTTAAAATTGTGACTTTATATCTCACAACTGCCACTATATATCTAAGTGTTGCTTACTTAATATATACTAGAATTGTCTTTATATTAAAATTCTTACCTTATAACTCAAAGTTGAGGCTTCATACAGTATCTCACAATTGGCACAACTTTATTTCTCAGAATTGTGACTTCATATCTCACAATTGGCATTTTTATATCTCAAAATTGTGACTTTATATCTCACAATTGCCATTTTTATATCTCACAATTGTGACTTTGTCTCACAATTACTTTATATCTCAAAATTCTGACCTGAGAACTCATAGTTGAGACTTCATATCTCACAATTGCCAATTTATATCTCAAAATTCTGACCTGATAATTCAGTTGAGACTTCATATCTCACAATTGGCACTTTATATCTCACAATTGTGACTTTGTCTCACAATTGCCACTTTATATTTCAAAAATCTGACATGATTAA
This sequence comes from Labeo rohita, assembly GCF_022985175.1. Taxonomy (NCBI): domain Eukaryota; kingdom Metazoa; phylum Chordata; class Actinopteri; order Cypriniformes; family Cyprinidae; genus Labeo; species Labeo rohita. The sequence continues at coordinate 17,833,443 of NC_066887.1, read as the reverse complement.
CTCACAGTTGAGACTTCATATCTTACAATAGACACTTTTATATCTCAAAATTGCCACTTTATATCTCAGAATTGCATACTTAATATATACCAGAATTTACTTTATACCTCAAAATTCTGATAACTCACAGTTGTGACTTTATATCTCACAATTGCCACTTTACATTCGAAAATGTCAACTTTAGATCTAAAAATGGCAACTACAGTATATAGCTCATAATTGAAACTTCATATCTCAGTTGAATTTATCTCAAAATTGCGGTTTTGTATATAAAAATTACGACTTAATTTTTCACGGTTGTATTTTATATCTTAAAATTGCAACTTTGCATCTCAAAAATATGCCTTTATATCTCACAAATGCCACCTGATATCTCAAAATTCTGAATTTATATCTCACAGTTGAGATTGTCTATGTTACAATTGTAATGACATTTTTTTTTTGTAATTGTGACTTTATGTCTCACAGTTTTTTGTTTTTATTCTGAAGCACAAACAGGCTTCCACTCGAAAATATTACGAATGCACAAATATGTCTTATTCACTGACCACCTGCAATTCAATTTAAACGCTATAGCTGTGCCTATTTAAAAAAGCCACTTTTAGCATATTTTCTTTAGTAAATTGGGTGCTAAAACAATCCCAGTACAGCACGCTAGAGGCTTTCAAATTCAGTGTGTGATTTCTGTACATGCAAAATCTGTGCAGGTGTTAAAAATCTACCATCTACCAAAAAACTATAGATATCTGATGCTACATTGTTTTTTTTCCCACAGGTGAATGACTTTGTGAGAGGAAAGACTATGCAAAAAGATGGCAGCGTTCCTTTACCTGCAGAAATCTTGGCTGGCGGATGTGTGAGTAGCTTTATGCTTTGCTACGCAAACATATAATCCATACATCACGCAGCAACAGTACACTGACAATAAGGAGTTTAGTTTTGAATGTCAGTAGGCCTTGAGATCTAAGCCTCGGCCTGAGGGAACACTTCTCTCCTTTTGTGAGGTGATTGAAAAGACACTTCAGCCCCATCAGTGTTTAAAAACATGTATAAAACACTTCTCCTCTGTCATCTCACCTCCAAATCATAGTCTGCCGCCCCACGGCTGCTGATTCTCAACCTGCCCTTCACTGGATCACTTACCTTTTTCATTAGAAGTGTAAGGGTGAAACTGACATTATTAATACATCGTTTACACGTGCTTCAGTTCATTCTTGTCTGAACTGTGTGACAGCGAATGCCTACAGTTACCCGAGACCTGTCAAAACCATACCCTGATTCTTCACGTCTGCCCTGACCCAGGACGCTGAAAGAGTCTCTTTCATATGACAGTGATCACTAAAACATTTCTACACGTGTGGGCTTCCATTTAAAAGAAGATTGCGAGTCTCGATTATACTGATATGAGTGCATTTAGCCCGCAAGATCTCTGCTCTGAGACTTGAAAAGAGATGGCTACAGAAACATCAGGTTGGTTGCAGATGAAGTCAGCTCAGAAAGAGAGCTTGTGCCTCAGAGATGTGTTTTTCCTCTTCTGATTTCTCTGACAGCTCCTTTCATCCCGGCCCGAATCCCCGGTGTTTGGCCTGGCAGGATCCGCTCCCTTTCTCACGCCTGTACACGCGCCGCTCGCTCAAAGCCGTGTTTATTGACACTGCAGCCACGGCAAATCAAATCTATTTATTTGGTTTGAGAGGGAAAGACTAGACTGCTGATTTGCACACCGTGAATGTTCCTGTCTGAGGGAGGAGAGTAAAAATCACAGAAAATGGGAGAGACGGTGAGGGTTATGGAACTGCGGTGATTAAAATTTCAAGGTTTTTTTACATTTCGAGCTCTTCTCCTCTCACATTGCAGCCTCTGAATTAGGCCCTTGACAGTTGCCAAGAGTTGATCATTTGGTAAGAACAGCACGCTTCGCTGGCCGAGGAGTTGGTCGGATTCTTATCTGCTTGTCGCTGGCCTTCATTTAAGGGCTGGGTTACTCAAAATACTCGCTTAGCCAACGTAAAGTGCCGTAGAGAGCGGGGAAAAAACCGTGGCGTGCATACAGTGACGCTTTGTTCAGCTGTAAACCTATGTAATTTAGCTTGTCCGTTGTTTCTCAGCATTCGTAAAGGTTTGTTAGTCTATTGCGAAACATTTTTTTATCGCAGAACTCCCATTTCTACACGAAAACGCTTGTGTAATCCCGTTTAAGTGCGAGGAATGTGAGCGAGTATTAATGAAGGGAAGCTAATGTTTGTGTCTGGCGCTGAGCTATTGTTTTTAGAAGGCTGTTGTGTTTTGTGTGTGTGTGATGCTTACGCGCTCGGTGTGTGTAAGTATTGTCTTCAGTTGCGCTCATCTCGCCAGTAGAGCGTGTATTAGGTATCCCCCCCCCAAAACACGCACACACGCTCTCAGTGCCTCTGGGGATTACCTTGCCTTGTAATTACCACCGAATTATTGAGCCGACGCTGGCTCACTCTGCACTCAAATCGCATTTCTTGCAGTCACGTTGCAGCGCGTGCTTCCCGCTCTTTAAACTGCCTCTCCACCAGAGGTGATTGATCTGTTGTCTCCCTCTAACCGATGTTCTTGTTTGCCTGTTGCTTGTTCTCTTTGTGTAACTTTTTAAATATCCAATTAGTACCCAATTAATGCGGCTAATAGCCTGGCCCTCTCTTTAGTGCATTATTCCTTGCCAAAACAAAGGGGGAAAAAAAAGATTGCTTTCGGCCCTGATGCCATAATTAACCATAAAAGATTACTTTCCACATAAATAAGTGGCATTTTCCATGAATAGGGTACAAAATAGGATGCGAAGCTCGTAACTGCTTTTTTTTAAAAATAATTGTTAGTGAAAGGAAGTGCTTAACCTTCAGAAAATGTTGATTTTGCGACTTGTATAATTTGGCCTTTTTTTTGTAATAAACATTAATTAAGCAAAAATTAAATAGACAACTTTTGCTTTTGAGAATTATTGTTTGATCATTTTCATCCTAATTTGAGTAACTTTGAGTTTAAGAGTGAGCTTTATGCAATCAACACTACAATTTATGCAAAAATTGAGAATATGAGATGATTATTTATCTTTTTAAACTGCTTGTTATGCTGTAGAAAAGATCCAAATAATGTTTACATTTGGGTGTCCCAAATTAAAGGAATATTATATACATTTTTATAACGGAAACTGAATCTTTTTTCTGTCACAGGGTTGTGTGCACGTTGTTGCGCTTTACTAAACCTGAAGATTTTAGTATATTAGGGCCTATGAAATCCAATATTTCCCAAATTCCGTTTTATTTTTTTCCATTTTAATTTTTCTGGATACCGTTTTCATCCTTTTTAATTTTCTAGACTGTGTTTTAATGGTTAAATGTGACCCTGAACCACAAAACCAGTCATAAATAGCACAGATGTATTTGTAGCAATAGTCAACAATACTTTGTATGGATCAAAATTATTAATTTTTCTTTTATGCCCAAAAATCATTAGGATATTAAGTAAAGATCATGTTCCATGAAGGTATTTTGTAAATGTCCTACCATAAATATATCAGAACTTAATTTTTGATTAGTAATATGCATTGCTAAGAACTTTATTTGGGCAACTTTAAAGGGGATTTTCTCAGTATTTGGATTTTTTTGCACCCTCAGATTTCAGATTTTCAAATAGTTATATTATATATAATAGTTATAAATGTTGTCCTATCATAACAAAACAAAACACACATCAATAGAAAGCTTATTCATTCATTTTGATGTATAAATCTATTAAATGTATAAATATAAATCTAAAAAATTGACATTTATGACTGGTTTTGTGGTCCAGGGTCACAAATTAAAAAATGTTAATCAAAAAACATGTCTAATTAATTAAAATGATTAAACTTACACAATTTAACAGCAATTTATTAAATGTTACAACAAAATTTTATTTTTTTAAGGCTCTATACGTTTAATTCCCCCCCCCCCTCAAATTTAGTTTTATTTCTATGAAATTCTGTGTTTTCAATGAATGTTCTGGATTACATTTTCATTAAATTTTAATAATCAAAAGCATCTCTAAATAATTAAATATTATGTAATTTATTATTATACTCATTTATTTTAATAATTATTAGTATCATTTTATTTATTATTATTAGGTTGTTTTTTTTTTCAGAAAGACTGGGTTGTGTATTTACAAATTTTCCGGTAAATAAATTCTGGTAAATTATTTTTCTTTTAAATATTTCATAAAAAATAATGTTTTAATGGTCATTTTATTAGTAGTAGTAGCACTATCATATACAATATATTACAATACATTATAACATATTTCTGTCACAGTTTCTTTAAGTTAAACCGAAGTTTTATTTTGACTGGTTGCTGTGAAGACCTTTAGTTTCTGTTTGTGTATATGATATTATAAATGATGATAGTTATTCTCAAAAGAAGCAGTGAAATGATCCTGAAGTGACTTTCAGAGCGGTTCTAGAGATTATTTTTATGTTTTCATGTACTAATACATTATATTAATGCTGCAGAGGCTAAAAACACTGCAGGCGTCACATGCACTTTACAATGTGTGTAGTAAACATTCATTCATTTACACAGACACGCAGAACATGCAGGATTCATATTTAAACATATGTTTAAGCATTTTTGTGGCTTAGTATTCACAGACTCTAGTTTATACTTTTGATTTATTCATCCAAAATTTGTCAAATTCCGTGACATTCCATGTTATACAGTTAAATTCCATTTTTATGACCGGATTCCGCAATTTCCGCATCGCGGAAATCATAGGACCCCTATATTAAACTAAATTAAACTCTTTTTCATGACCGTGAATTGAATGTCTTTTCACTCAGTTGTAAGAATGAATTCGTTTTTAAAGATTTTAATAGTTAGATTTAATGCAGACGGTTAATTTTATCTTCTAACATTTCTAAACCCATGGGATTTGTACCTCTAATACTTGCCGAGAAAAAACTAAAAAAATTATAATTGTACACCAAAATAAACCATATTCATGAAATGTGCCAACTGTTAGGTCGGTGCTGTGAGTTCTGTAAGGTAGAACCCCTTTCTGCATGTCTGAGCTGTAATTTCCTCTGGAAGGAAAGTGCGGGTCATTCTCTTCCATCCTATTTAAAGTGCACCTTCAATGAGATGATAATGATCTTTATTTTTAAATATGCTGCCTCGTACTCAATGGGATTTTTAAATGCGCGCACTTGTGAGGTTCGAGACCAATTTACCAGATTCCCGTAAGACGCCCCGTACGTTAATATCTCTGGAAGAATAGAGGAATAAAATCAACAACAAACAAACAGTAAAGCCCTTCTGTATTCAAAAGGAGGGCTGAGGGAAGGAGAAGAAATCCATGGAAACTGATTTCCATCTAATTACACTGCTCTGTTTTTCTGCGTGCAGCCTCAGTAACTAGGAGCAACAGGAAAGATAGGGCACGGAGGCGGCAAGCGGCCAGCCTCTCTGGCGAGACATGTTTAAATGCTTCTGTTGCAGCCTCAGATGCCGTCACGTCAAAGCCGAACCGTTTCAAAGAGCTCGGAGGAACCTGTTCCAACCTGCAGATGCTTTTTATCTGCCTCACAAGTACAAGGTTGGAGACATGGGGTTGTTTTTTCTGAAAGGCCCCCAGGGGTCTGAGTTCTGTGTGATGTTTCAGGCACCGTCTGTCTTTGGCAGGTATAACCTCCTACTCCTCCTACAAAGAGTGACAATAGCACAATCGTTCTTTAAAACGTTGTCCTCTATTAACAAGAATATCACATTACTTCCCTCTTGTCATTTTTGCCTTTTCACTTTGAGTTCATCAGAACGTGTTTGCAACTGTAACATTAAACTTACCCTTTTACCACATTTTTTTCCTTATTTACCCTTCTTACTCCCAAACATGATTGTTAATCAAGCTCTGTGAAATCCTGTATGCTTGTATTGTTGATCTTCAGGCTGGGGGATCTCAGGTGATCTTCACAAACCCTCTGGAGATTGTGAAGATCCGACTGCAGGTGGCAGGAGAAATCACCACAGGGCCACGCGTCAGCGCTCTCTCTGTCATCCGTGACCTGGGTTTCTTCGGCCTGTACAAGGTATGTCACATTCACTCAACCTCAAACCTAATTCACATACGTCAGATACATCTGCTATGTGCTTAAAGTACAGTATGTACTTCACTGGTACATATTTTGCTTATGTAATAGGACCACAAAATCAATAGCCAAAAATACATTGGGTCAAAATTCTTGATTTTTCTTTTATGCCAAAAATCATTAGGATAGTAAGTAAAGATCATGTTCCATGAAGATATTTTGTACATTTCCTGCTGTAAAAATATAAAAACTTAATTTTTGATTAGTAATATGCATTGCTAGGAACTTCATTTGGACAACTTTAAAGGCGATTTTTCTCAATATTTTGATTTTTTTTTTACACCTTCAGATTTCAGATTTTCAAATAGTTGTATCTCTGCCAAATATTGGCCTATGCTAACAAACCATACATAAAAAAAGGTTATTTATTCAGCTTTCATATTATTTATAAATCTCAATTTTAAAAAAACTGCACATATAAGAGTTAAATTCAGTGTTCATGGCATTTATTAGTAATTTATATTAAGAATTTAAGAAAATAAGTTAAGAAAAAAGTTAAGAAATTAATAATTTTATTCAGCAAGGATGGATCAAATTAACTGATAGTGATAATGAAGAAGTATGCTATTTATTAAAGTTTCCTGAAAGAAATCTGACACTTTTTTTCACACAGATATTAAGCAGCACAACTGTTTTTATCATACATAATAATAAGAAATGTTTCTTGAGCACCAAATCTTAATATTTGAATGATTTCTGGAGGATCATTTGACACTGAAAACTGGTTGGCAGCTAAAAATGCAGCTCATTTTAAAATATACTGAAATAGAAAACAGCTATTTTCAAAGTAAAGTGTAGCCTTGGTGAGCATGAAAAAAAGAAAAAAGAAAAAAAGTTGCATAATAAATGCCAAAATGCATGCATGCTCACACTTGATGTCTGTCTGCATACTAGCTATCCTAAAAATATGCAGAATTAAAGGAATAGTTCACCCAAAAATGAAAATTGTGCCATTTACACACCTTCATCTCGTTCCAAACCTGTATGAGGTTTTTTTTTTTTTTTGGTACTGCACATAAAAGAAGATATTTTGCAGAATGCTGGTAATCAGTTGATGGTCCCCATTGAATTCTATAGTATTTCTTTCCCTGCTGTGGAAGTCAATGGGGAACTGTTTGGTTCCAACAACTGTTTGGTTCTTCAAAATATCTTTTTTTGTGTTTAACATAAAAAGGAAACTTACACAGGTTTGGAACAATATGAGAGTGAATGAATTATGGAAGTTTTTTAAGTTTTCATTTTTGGGTGAACTATTCTTTTAAGCTATTTTATTACACTTAGTATAGTGTTTTTTCATGTCTGTGTGTGTGTGTATTTGTATATATGTGACTCTGGACCACAAAACCAGTCTTAAGTAGCATGGGTATATTTGTAAATATAGCCAATAATCATTACATGGGTCATGGGATCATGTTCCATGAAGATATTTTGTAAATTTGCTTACCGTAAATATATCAAAACGTAATTTTTGATTAGTTATATACATTGCTAAGAACTTCGTTTGGACAACCTTTTATCGTGCATGGCGCTTATCGTGCATCAATGGAAAGCTTATTTATTCAGCTTTCAGATGATGTTTCATCAAATTGACCTTTATGACTGGTTTTGTGGTCCAGGGTCACATATATGTAACATCTCCTCCAATAGCCCTCCAAAATACAGTCTGACCCACCTTGTACTACACTAAAGATCTAGAAGAGCATCCTCAGCTCTCTAGCGCCTCCCACCTGTGGATTGACTCCCTGCACTCCCTCTTATATCCCTGAGTGCCCCTGTCATGCTCCACATTCTCCAGCAAGTCTTATACACACCCACCCACACACACCATCAGACCTCAATCCACCCCCTGCGGTCTGCTGTAGCATTCGGACCAGGTAGCACAAGCCTCTCAGAACCGTGAATGCACAGCGGCTCCCTGAGAACTGCTTTTGTGTCCTGTTTTCCCCATGAGGCTCAGCAGCACTGCAGGAGAAGATCTCCAGTTATTCTGCTGCTGCCGAATGCATCTGAGCAGGGATGCAGGGCTGCATTCCTGAGGCTTGGAGAGCAGGAGGTTGCGGAGAGCGAGTGTTTTGGTGTAAACAACGTTGTGGGGACTGCCATGATGGCGTTGGGTCGTATCTCATCCAGTGGCTGCGTTCTCTGACATTTTATGGACAGCTGGAGAGAGATGAATGAGGCGTGTTCACCTCTGCGTAGGTGTTATGTGTGGTGCTAATTACATGTAGACACTTGATGTTGGTTTATGCTGTAATAATAACTGATGTTGACTTTTTTTATTAGCAGAGACAGTAGAAAGGACAGGAAATAATGGTGAGAAGAGGAGAAAAAAAGTTCTCCTCTTCTCGCCACTTCGTCCACACAAGAACCATGGCTCAATATGTCATGTGGGCTGGCTGCTAGGCCACTGGTCAGATGGAGATGTTCAGAAGTATATATATATATATCTCTAAATACTTCTGACGTTTTTCTTTAAAATTAGCATTTGTTTCTGGCTACTATGTACTATGTGTTTCTATGTAAGTACTGTTACTTCTAAGTGGGTTGAGGTGGGGATTTAGTGCATTTGAAGTGAAAGTACTTGATGAAGTACACCCCATTCAAAGATAGTCAATACATTTTTTTTAGATTTTATTTGGTGAATGCTCTCCAAGACTGCATTTATTTGATACAGAAAATGCAATAAAAACTGTAATATGTGACCCTAGACTACAAAACCAGTGATAAGTAGCATGGATATATTGGTAGCAATAGCCAGCAATACACTGTGTGGGTCAAAATTATTGATTTTTCTTTTATGCCAAAAATCATTAGGATATTAAGTAAAGATCATGTTCCATGAAGATAAATTTCCTATTGTAAATATATCAAAACTTAATTTTTAAATAGTGTTGTGCATTGCTAAAACCTTCATTTGGACAACTTTAAAAATTTTCTCAATATTTTGACTTTTTTTGCACCCTCAGATTTTAGATTTTCAAATAGTTGTATCTCAGCCAAATATTTTCCTATCCTAACAATCATTCATCAGTGGAAAGCTTATTTTTTCAGCTTTCAGATAATGTATAAATCATTCAATTTAATAAAGTTGACCTTTACGACTGGTTTTGTGGTAAAGGGTCACATATTATGAAATATTATTGCAATTCAATTTGATTACAATCTACAATTGAATTTTTAGCAGCAATTACTCCTTCAGAATCCTTCAAAATCATTCTGAAATCCTAAATTGGTGCTCAAGAAACTTTATTATCAAGAATTTTTTTATTATTATTATCAAAGTTTGTTCCTTTATTTATTTATTTATTATTTTGTGAAAGCTGAGACATTTTTTTTCTTTGATGAACAGAAAGTTCAAAAGAACAGCATTTATTGAGAAAAAAAATTATCTATAAAACATTTTACATTTCTTTTCTGTAACTTCTGAGTAATTTAATGCATCCTTGCTGAATAAAAGTATTTATTTATTTAAAAAAATACTGATCCAAACCTATCCACCTTATTTTTCCTGTAAGAGTGGGCGCAATCTTTTGTAAATGTAATGATTCTGTTTTCCAGTGTCATTCACTTCCAGCTGTTCTTAGCTGTACTAAACAGCTTGTTTTGCTGCTTGATATTGCAAACTGTTGTGTCTTACCGTATTATTTTAATGTATTATCTTAATTATGAACGCACTGGTTTGTTGTGAAAACAGTTTTACCGTTTACTGCACTCTGTTATTCTTCTTGTTATTTCCCTTCAGTGGCTAATGAACCATAAGTCTCGCCCATTCACAGAAAACGGCTTACTTCCATATTGAAAAAAAGGTGGATTATCATCATATATTGCACAATAACAGAAGTCAGACTTAAACTCACTTTGTCCATACAAGGAACATGTTTCAGTGTAGCACTTTCTATTGTATCTATTGTATCAAACCCAGCCTTTTGTTTCCCATATTGTCTTTTAAGTATCAATACCTCATGTTTCAATATCACTCAGTAGATTACAGTAGAATGCACTTCACTTATCAGTAAATCACATGGCTGGTCACTTGAAAAAAAAAAAAAAAACCTGCGCTCCTGTCGTCTGGCCGAGGCAGGTAAGTCTCCAGGGCTCACCTGTCAGCCTGTCGTGGGAAAGGAGCCTTTATTTCAGAGTCATGGTCGGGGGGGTTTGCTGCCATACACAACAGGCTGTGTGTGTGTAAGAATGTCGAATCCGGTGCCTCCCCTCCATCTGTGTCTCTCCTGAGCCGCGCGGACAATGTGCTTTGAGTGCAGGAGACGCGCTGCAGCCTGCTTCTCTCAGACGGCCTGGCTCCTCAGGGTCCGGCCCAGGCACAGAGCTGTCTTTGTCAGCCTAATTACCCCGCCTCTCCCCTTCTGCCGCTGCAGGGCCTCCACCACCACTCCCTGCCCGTGCTCCAAAACGAAGACACACACTTCATATCACATTCACACACACACACCTGTGTTGTTGTCGAGTTATCATGCACACTGAGAGCCAGTGGATCCAGATGTTCCCACATTAACACAACCCTCACCTCCGGCACTCCGGGCTCTGCCAGAGCAGATGAGCCAGGCCTGGTCTTTTGGGCGCAGGGGTGATTTTTATCTGGTTTCGCAGCAGGCAGGCTGCCCTGGCCCGCAGGAGAGCACAAAGATCGCTTCAGGAAAGAGATACCTCGGCTATCTGCACTACCTGTGTACACGCTGCAGATTAACCTTGCGAGTTTAATGAAGCCTGTCTAAAGCGCACTTCAGCCGGGCTTTAAAGCGTTCTGCTGAGAGGAAAATCTCTCTGTTTCTCCGCTCCTGGCTGCTCGCCAGCGCGCTGAAGACGAGGAAACCGAATCCCGTTGAAGGTACGGCTTTGTTTACGGTGACAGACGCAGGAATAGTCTCCGCGACCGGAGAGAAAAAATGCCATGGTGAATGTTTATTTGAAGTGACAAGTCAGAAAATGGTACAAAACAGACTCGTTCAACAAGGCTGACATTAACACACCATAAACCAAACTCCCAGAATACCTCGACACCTCTGCGCTCCTCAAATGAAAAAAGCCTCTGTAATATACCTCATGAAATATTAACGTGTTGGATTTTGACATGTCGTGTCCGTCTTCTCGGCCCCCAGGGTGCAAAAGCCTGTTTCCTGAGAGACATCCCCTTCTCGGCCATCTACTTCCCCTGCTACGCACACACCAAGGCGGCCCTGACTGATGAAGACGGGCGAGTGGGACCTGGCAGGCTTTTGCTGGCAGGGGCGCTGGCGGGTAAGCCACCACGCACTCTCCGGTAGCCGCCTGCCACCGCTGGCTCCATTGTGGTTGGCCGTAATTAGAGTGCTCAGTGATTTAGGCTGTGTTTTGAAGTGCGGCGCGCCTGCCAAGGGTCGGATATTTTCCACTGTTTAATATATAGGGGCTGGAAGTTTGTGCTTTGAGCTTTGAGAGTGTTAAAAGAGGAAAAAAATATCTCAAACTCCCAAAGTAGCCATACTGCAGGAGCAATAAACAGATCCTACGATACTGGCATGACCAGGCCGGCACATCCAAGATCTGACTTGCAATATTTTTACAAGTCTCCCTTTCCTCGTCACGTATAAAATACGATCCAGATCTGATGTTGTTTTTAATATTTTACTCTTGTGGTTCATCTTTAAGAAAACATTGTTGAAAAGACGACGTCTTTAGCCAAGCCAGTATGGTTTGGAATGTAAGTCAAAGAGAATTAATATTTATTTCTAATCCTTTTTGCCTTTTTAGATTTACTGCTTCTTGACTTGAGCATGATATTAGATCGAAAAGCCATACATGGTCAGAGAGAGCTTAGCATTCCTGTCTTCCCCAATGTTTTATATCTGTCAGATGGTTTAAAGCAACTTTTTATGGTTAGGTATGTTCTTATGGCATGTATCACTCAGTTTACCATTTATCAGCAATTCGAGCTTCAAGGCAATTAGTGATTTACAGTCAGTTCGGGAAATTTAATTACACGCTCAGTTTGTGTGCCATTATTGGTGAAGCAGGCGGCCTCTGGGGCATTGACCAACGTACGGTTGGCTTTTTCCCTTATGCCTGTTCTTGAGGAAATGGGTGTATGTATTACAATTTTAACGTAATCCATGCATCAAATTAATCTGTAATTTTTAATTTGATGTATTTCAGACTTTTCTAGTTTTTAAATTTAGTATTTTAAGCCTGTCAAAGTTAACGCGCTAACTTATACGCTACCAGTCAAAAGTTTTTGAACAGTAAGATTTTTTGTATTTTTGTTTTCAAAGAAGTCTCCTCTCCTAACCATTTATTTTATCCAAAGTACAGCAAAAACAGTACAATTTAGATTTTTTTTATTTCAAATAACTGTTTTCTATACAGTTATATTTTAAAATGTAATTTATTCCTGTGATTTCAAAGCTGAATTTTTAGCAGCATTACTCCAGTCTCATGCTCTTTTAGAAATCATTCTAATATTCTGATTTGCTGCTGAAAAAAAGTTATGTTGAAAACAGCGGAGTAGAATTTTTTTCAGTTTTTTTTTTTTTTTTGATGAATAGAAATTCCAGAAGAACAGCATTTATCTGAAATAGAAATCTTTTTTAACGTTATAAATGTCTTTATCATCACTTTTGATCAATTGAAATCATCTTTGATAAATTATATTAAGATGCTGACTCCAAGCTTTTGAATGGTGTAGTGTATAATGTTACAAAAGCTTTTTATTTCAGATAAATTTATTTATCTGAAATAAATTATCAGATAAATTATCATAATTTATCAGGATACTTTGTTTATCAAATTATCCTGAAAAAATGTACTCAACTGTTTTAAATATTGATGATGATATTAGTATAATAGCGTATAATAGCGTATAATTCAAAAGTGTTTAACAACATCAAATTTCATTCCTTGAAAATTATAGTAACTAAATGTAAAATTTCTATTTTTCTAAAGATATTATGTTCTTTGTGCTTAACAATGAAGGTTTGTCCACCGGAGCAGGTTAACAGAGAGAAAGGCTTGTAATTATTCAGATGAAAGTATTTTATTTAGATGTTAAAATAAAGCTCTTGAACGTGCCGGCGGTGTGACTGCTCAGGCTAAATGCTATTGCTGATTTAGGCTATTAAGAGCAGAATTGGTGCCACAGTGGCCTTTGTGCCGGACAGCGTGGGATAGGGCTTATGCCAGCCTCATTATTAGGTATTGTCTGGACCTTTAAATAAAAATAGGATGCATACCGTTTGATAAATGGTGCTTTCCGCTTGAGATATTCATAATGTTTGATAAAACAGGCTGCTGGTATTTATTTGACTGAACTAATTTATGGCACGCTGTGCATTAATCATAGATGGAGTCGCAGAGTTTACATACGCTAATGTTTTAATCCTGAATTCAATTATATTTGTGAATCTATTATGTTTAAATATGATGTCTGAATCCTTTAAGTTATTGCTTCAGTGTTGTAATGAAATCAAATCAGACTCTTTATTGACATGTGTGACTTCTCTTTAGGCATGCCTGCCGCATCCCTGGTGACCCCTGCTGATGTTATCAAGACCCGGTTACAAGTGGCTGCCCGTGCAGGCCAGACCACGTACAATGGACTCATTGACTGTTTCTGGAAGATTCTCCGGGAGGAAGGGCCTCGTGCCTTCTGGAAAGGAGCTGGAGGTATATCTCAAAGATGTACCTGAAATGAGTCATGCTAATGTTTTTTGCTACCAATGATTTTGGTTTCCAAGACTGTAGGATTTTCTCTGTTCGTTAGTCCACAAAATGTTGTAGTTCTTAAATCATGTTGAATTCAAATATGGTGTGGCAGGTGTCACATGTAACAGTTAGTTTGACGTCTTGATGTGCCACATTTGAATTAAAATACAAGCCCAAATTTGAGACCTACCCTAAAGGGGAAGATTCTCAGTGAAAATTTCACTCAGTTTATCAGAGAAAATTATGATCATATGACTTTCTGTAATTTTGGGGGAAATTGGGATGAATTCTCTCCTTTTGTTGAGTAAAAATCATACTGTCAACTGTTTTCTAACTTAAAAATAAAGAAAGAGAATATGTTATATTTCAGAATTTCTTAAAAGACTGTTCCAAAGACAAAACTTTTTTAAAAATTCCTTAAAAGAACCCCTGGTATTAAGACTTGAATGGCCTAATATAATGTAAAGAATGTCTGTAACTTAAATATGTAGCAGAAAACCCATGAAATTATAATTTTATACATATTTTAGACTATAGGGGATGCCATTATTTTAGGTGCACTGTGCATTCCACGTCAGTGACATCAAATAGTTGCACTCAGTGAGCTACTGGCACTACCTGTTGATATGTTAACTGCAACACAACTCAGAAAATAAAATACTGATACGATGCCACATTGTGCAGCATTTGGTTGTAATTTTCAGTCAAAGGGCAACAAGAGAAGTGATGTAAGTGTTCACAACTTTCCTAGCAATAAGCAGAAGAAAAAAGAATGGGAAGATGCCTGTGGTCGAGTAAAACTTCCTAAACTAATGCAGTGTTAATTTCGTTGCTAAATTATTTTCGTCATAATTTCCGTCAACAGCATTTTTTCACCGACGGTAATGAGACAACAACTCGTTTTGAATGACAAAAACTATGACGAAAATCTGTTGACATTTTTGTCAAAGAATAAAACAAAATGAAAATGTTAGGGAGGGAAGATTTGGGAAGAGATTTATTCAGAACGAATCTCCTGCGTAGTTAGGAGGTTAGATGCGTACATTTGAACTGTTTCATAGCCTATTGATCTATTCGGCGGGACGTAAGCTGGCATACATTTGCTTCACGTCTCATAAAACGTTTAAAAATGTCAATATCTGGGAGTAAGAGAAGAGGAGACATATGGATAATTTTGATGGCGCAAAAGAGAATTGGGTCCAGTTTTCTGAGCGCACACACCAAAGCAGCGTCTCTCACACAGCACACGAGTACTCTTTCACATCACAATTATGTCAAATTGTCCATTTTGACGAGTATTCACTAGTAAACTCACTTGGTTACTTCTTATGTGAACATAAACAGTTGGGAGAATATCGGACATGCATCAGTTTATTGCATCCGTGTATCTGGTTTTAAAGGAACAGGAGCCTAATTTAGTTGTTCATGTCTGTGGCATTGATGAATTGATGAACAGAAAATCACTTTGGTAGCCCTAATTAAGATTAAAATAAATTTATGTATATAAATAAATGTCTGCTTGAAAGAATGAACCTTAATATCAAACCTATACAATAAGTTTGGTAATTTTAGAGAAATGCTTAATAAATTACACTGTAAATAAACCCATTCAATTTTAGCCGACTAAATCTACAACAATTCAGATGGCTAATATATGACTAAAACTAAACAGGATTTTAGTCAAAAGACTATGACTAAGACTAAATCAAAATTTACTGTCAAAATTAACCCATGTCTTTGTTCTCTCCACTTTAGCCCAGATGCCTTTTAGGCTTTTAGTAGACCACAGCTAATGAAAGAGCCTACAGATGCCAATGGGTATAAGCGTAGGCCTTCTTATTGCTAGGAAAGCAGTGAAGACTTACATTGCTTCTCTTGTTGCCCTTCAACTGAAAATTACAACCAAAAGCTCTATAATGTTGCATTGTATCAGTATTTTATTTTCTGAGTTGTGTCGCGGTAAAAATAACTGGTAGCGCCAGTAGCTCACCAAGTGCAACCATTTGCCATCATCAATGCCGCATACACTACGCACCTAAAATCCCCCCCACACCCCCCCATAGTCCAAAATATCTATAAAACAATTTTGTTTTTTTTACAGAATGTAAATCTTTCATGGATTTTCAACAACGTATTTCAGTAAGAGACATAATTTACATTATATTAAGCCATACAAGTCTTAAAGGGATAGTTCACCCCAAAATTTTAATTTGATGTTTATCTGCTTACCCCCAGAGCATCCAAGATGTAGGTGACTTTGTTTCTTCAGTAGATCACAAACGAAAAAGATTTTGAACTCAAACCGTTGCAGTATGTCAGTCATATAATGGCAGTCAATGACATCCAAGGCTTTGAGAGTCAAAAAAACAAACACAGACAAAACCAAATTCAACCCTGCAGCTCGTGACGATACATTGAGGTGTGAAGACACGAAACAATCGGTCTGTGCAGGAAACTGAACAGAATTTATATTATTTTTTACCTCTGATCCTCCACAATGTCCAGCTGTCCTGACCGCGTTCACAACAGCCGACGTGTGATGCGTCAACGTGCTCTGGCGTAGGCGATCACGTTGGGAGTCTGTGAAAAGTCAACACTCCCGGGTGAGCTCGCACAAGCAAACGTGATGCTTTAGTTTTTAATCGGTTGCAACAATCAGGATAAGCACAAGTAGTTACCATTTTGAGTAGCCGTTGTACCCACAATCTCACTGTTTAAACAATGTGACAGATCGTTTCCGCGTACACATCTACCATGCCAGAAAACGTTGACAGTTGGACATTGCGGTGGATCAGAGATGTAAAAAAAAAAAGAAAGAAATACTGTTTCCTGCACAGACCGATTGTTTCGAGTCTTAAAGGAGAAGTCCACTTTCAAAACAAAGATTCAGATATAATGTACTCACCCCCTTGTCATCCAAGATGTTCATGTCTTTCTTTCTTCAGTTGTAAAGAAATTATGTTTTTTGAGGAAACATTTCTGCATTTTTCTCCATATAATGGACTGATATGGTGCCCCAATTTTGAACTTCCAAAATGCAGTTTAAATGCGGCTTCAAACGATCCCAAATGTGGTTGTAAACAATCCCAGCTGAGGAAGAAGGGTCTTATCTAGTGAAACGATTGGTTATTTTCATTAAAAAAAAAAAATACAATGTAAATACTTTTTAATCTCAAACACTCGTCTTGCCTTTCTCTTCCTGAACTCTGTGTATTCTGACTCAGGATAGTTAGGGTATGTCGAAAAACTCCAATCGTATTTTCTCCCTCAACTTCCAAAATAATTTCAAAATCATCCTACGTTGCTGCAGAAGTACCGACCCAGTCTTTGCAAAGTGAACATGCAAAGAAGATCAAACACCCTTAACAAAAAAAAGGTAAAACATCGATATAAGGATGATTTCGAAGTTGAGGGAGAACATGAGATGGGAGGTAGACATGTTCTTACTGTCATAAACCGGAACAAAAACATTCCAGGCAGAGTAAGAAAATATAAATTGCATTATTATATTTATGAAAATAACTGATCGTTTTTCCTCAAAAAACAATTTCTTTACGACTGAAGAAAGAAAGACATCTTGGATGACAAAGGGGTGAGTACATTATATGTGAATCTTTGTTTTGGAAGTGGACTTCTCCTTTAACACCTCGATGTATTGTCACGAGCCGTGAGGTATAATTTGGTTTTGTCTGTGTATGTTGTTTTGACCCTCAAAGCCGTGGATGCCATTGACTGCCATTGTATGACTGACAGACTGCAACAATTTTAGTTAAAAATCTTCATTTGTGTTCTACTGAAGAAACAAAGTCACCTACATCTTGGATGCCCTGGGGGTAAGCAGATAAACATCCAATTTTCATTTTTGGGTGAACTTATGATTTTATCTGTCCAAGTTTGGATCAAAAATAGAATGAAAACAAATTGGTTTTATAAATGTAGAATCTATAACAGTCCGCTTGGTGATGCTTCATTTTAATGTTTCTTTTTTCTTCCTCAGCACGTGTGTTTCGCTCCTCGCCTCAGTTTGGAGTGACTCTGGTGACCTATGAGCTCCTGCAGAGGTGGTTCTACATAGACTTCGGTGGACAGTAAGACTCTCACACTTCCTAAAACTTTGAAATAGTTTAGTAACACTTTCTTTAGAATTCTTCCATTAGGAAAAAAGCTGTGGGCCACGTAGTGTGATTGTGAAGAGCACCGAAATGTCAGATGCCCTGAAATTTCATTAATAGCTGTTTAGAGAGGGCTGGCTTTGTAGCAAAGACTCTCATTTCGACGGGCACTTTGTTACAGCTGAGGCAGGAAGGCCTAATTACTACACAAGAAAGCGACGAACGCCTGGACTGAAAGCTGTTTGCCGTGGCATCTTTATCTCTCCTGCCGGAGCGAAAAACACCCTCGCTTTATGATTTAGAAAGGGTCAGCTGACTCACTGAAGCCTGGAGGTGACATTTCTAGAAATGCTCTTCCATAGCCACATGGCTCCATGTGTCCAAGTGATTTGAGGTGGGGAGAATTGCTTTGACTGGAGTCTGTTCCAGTTCTGGACAGAATGACCTTATTTTCCCGTGGAATATTGTGCTGTCCTGAAACCCAGAAACCACAGGCGCATATAAAAGAACATGGTATATATACAAACCTGCGTGTGGATTTGTTTTTATACCTGTTTATATATTGATCGATGTGGCTCAGTTAAGCGCTCTAAAAAATATGTGCTGTCATATCAAAAAGTGTAGTGGAGATAAACAGCCTAACTGAATTGTGAAAACAAGTAGACTTTCCTTTCAAGTTGTGGAACACAAAATAAATGAACGGAGCGGTTTCTTGCCTTTTTTGAAACTTTTCCATTTAGGATACAGACTGTATTTTAGGACATTTTATGACATCAGTTTAAATGAAATCATACGTTCATGTACTGTAGGTCAGATCTGAAATTTTTTTTATGTGAAAAACACACCGTAGAAATGGCAGAGGATGCATTTTATATATACAGACTACCAGTCAAAAGTTTTTGAATAGGAAGATTTATAACGTTTTTTAAAGAAGTCTCTTCTGCTCACCAAGCCTGTGTTTATTTGATCCAAAGTACAGCAACAATTTAGAAAAAATTTTACTATTTAAAAGAACTGTTTTCTTTTAAGTATATTTTAAAATGGAATTTATCCCTGTGATCAAACCTACATTTTCAGCATCATTACTCCAGTCTTCAGTGTCACATGATCCTTCAGAAATCATTCTAATATGCTGATTTGCAGTTTATTATTATTATTATCATCAATATTTAAAACATTTTTTCTTAGGATTCTTTGATGAATAGAAAGATCCAAAGATCAGCATTTATCTGAAATAAAAAGCTTTTGTAACATTATACACTATACCATTCAAAAGCTTGGATTCTCTCTCTCTCTCTCTCTCTCTCTCTATATATATATATATATTTTTTTTTTTTTGTGAAATAAATTATATAAATTAATACTTTTTATTTAGCAAGAATGCTTTAAATTGACGAAGTTCTGATAAAGACATTTGTAATGTTACAAATGGTTTCTAATTAAGATAAATGCTGTTCTTCTGTACTTTTTGAGCAGCATATCAGAATATTAGAATGATTTTTGAAGGATCATGTGACTGGAGTAATGATGCTAAAAATTCAGCTTTGAAATCATAAATAAATGACATTTTAAAAATATATTCAAATAGAAAACAGTTATTTTAAATAGTAAAAATATGTCAAATTGTACAGTTTTTGCTTTTTTTAAAATATATTTTATTTAATCATTTAATTTAATAATATAATTGAATTTAAATAAATGATTATTGATTGTACAATTGATATTGAATTGATATTATGCATTGTGAAAGTGAAATATTCCTTTTCAAATCTGCTATAAATAAAAATGTTTCAGTTAGGAAAATAAATAATAAAAAAAATGCTTATTATAATAGAGAAGAGATTTGTGGAATTTTTTACATTTTTTTTTAAGTGTCTTCTCACAAAGGCTGCGTTTATTTGACAAAAACACAGTAAAAACTGAAATAATTGTAAGATATCATTACAATTTAGTTGAAATAATGTTTTTTTTTTAATTATTTAAAATTTAATTTATTCCTGTGATGGCAAAGCTGAATTTTCAACATAATTACTCCAGTCTTCAGTATCATATGAACCTTCAGAAATTATTCTAATATGCTGATTTATGCTTAAGAAATAGTTCTTTCATAAGTGTTGAAAACAGTTGTGCTGCTTTATATGTGTGTAAACAGTTAATATTTGATGAATAGAAAGTTTAGCATTTATTTGGAATAGAAATCTTATAATATGTGACCCTGGACCACAAAACCAGTCATAAGGGTCCATTTATTTGGCTGAGATACAACTGTTCGAAAACCTGGAATCTGAGGGTGCAAAAAAAAATCTTGAGAAAATCAAATGAAGTCCTTAGCAATGCATATTACTAATCAAAAATTAAGTTTTGATATATTTACAGTAGGAAATTGACAAAATATCTTAATGGAACATGATCTTTACTTAATAACCTAATGATTTTTGGCATAAAATAAAATTGACTGATTTTGATCCTTACAATGTATTTTTGGCTATTGCTACAAATACACCCGTGCTACTTAAGACTGGTGGTCCAGGATCACATGTCTATACTTTCACTTTTGATAATTTAATTCATCCGTCAGGATCAAGTATTCCAGAAGCTGTGCTAAAATAGAAAAACTGGGAAAAAATAGCTCTTGAGCACATGCATATACGGAATAAATGAAAAGATGTGGTCATAGTGAAAGTCTATTTACATGCTTTTTTCTTTGTCATAAATATACATAAGCACATAGACATTGACATGTTTATTTTATTGCTTATGCGGATACTCAAATTTAGATGTAGTTTTTCATATTCACGTCTGGTTTTGGTGCTTCAAACAAATCTGAGCTACACGGTTATGATTTCATTCAGGCTAAAATGGTAAGACGACATCCTAAAATAGGATTTGTGTCCTAAATGGAAAGTTTCTCTTTTTTTTTCAGTTCTGGTGTATTCATTTATTTTGTGTTCCATAACTTGAGGGGAAAATATTCTTGTTTTCACTATTGAGACAGGCTGTTTATTCTTTTTGACAGGACACAGCAGAATGTGAAGTTTCCCTTTGCTCCTCCTCCTCCTCCTCATCCATCTTCTCTCTCGCTCTCTCCTCACCACAGAAAACCAGCTGGCGCAGAGCCTACTCCCAAGTCTCGGATCAGCCTCCCGGCGCCCAATCCTGACCACATCGGTGGCTTCAGGTTGGCTGTGGCCACGTTTGCTGGCATCGAGAGTAAATTTGGACTGCATCTACCACGATTCCGAGCGTCTGTCGCCCCACACGTTTGAGGCGGACGCATCCACTTCGGCTCCGCTGGAACAAACACGCATATCAATCTCTTCCTTCTTGTTGAGAGCATAAAACCCTCAGCAGATGAAGTGGAAATAATGTTTTATGTGATTGTTAGTGCAAATTACAACTTTTAAAGTACAGCATAGATGGGATGATGCTTAATATTTTTTAAATCTACCACAAAGTCCTGGATTGTAGTGTGACTTTGATTTATTCGAAATGTAAATCAAATCCTTTTTATTTGATTCGCTCAGTTTTGTTATATTTTTATTTACCTGAAAAAATTACCTTTAGCAGACTGTTACAAGACAGCTAAATGGATGTTGACTAACCAGTCACTTGGTGCATATTGCAAGGTTTTAAACCAGTACAAACAGATCCAGTTCGAAATGACCATGCATTTTTTTAAATGACAGATGTGCAACTGTTTACATTTTCATTTCTCCTACCATACAACTACACAAGCACATTGGGCAGTTCATTTCATTACTGACGTGGACTCTCACGTTTGAATGTATTATAGTATTTCATATTTATGTTTGTATAGTGTTGTATTTGTGTGTTGGGAATCTACACGCAGTGGCAATTTCTGGTCAATGTGAAATGAGAGGTTTTACAGATGATGTTTGTCAGTATGTATTTCTCAGCCCCTTGAAAAATGATGTGAAGACTAAATTGAGCTGTACAGTAGAGCTGATTGCACATACACTGTAGTGTGTAAAGATTGTGCCTTACTGTAAGTATGGCAGCAATAGATGCAGTGATGGACAGATTTATTAAAAGGAGATCAAACAAAAATGGTTGCTAGAAGCATGTTTTATTTGCCAATGCTCGTTTCATTTCAGTAACGTTATTACTAACATGTGAACATATTTTGTAAGCACACAATACCTGCTTGCATCGCTGTTACACTGATGACAAAACCACTGTGAATATTGTTGACACAGTCACCAACTTATATATATAACTTAATTTGTAAATACTTCATGCAGGGGCTCCGTACAAAAATATATACACACACACACTATTCAAGTACACTAAAAAATAACCACAAACCAATATCGATGACTTTCTAGCAGCAGGTTATTCAAATTCACATTTTTGAAATGCACATTTTCAAAAATGTTATTAACTGATTTAGCAGTAATTGCCATCAAGGTAATGAGACGGAACGTATCAATAAAATACAACTAACTCTCGCACAACAAAACTATACATAAAGCGCATGGAAATGAAACCGAATGTGCTTAGGAACAAACCCATGAGTAACAACATTAAAGGGATAGTTCATCTAAATATGAAAAAAGTCTGTCATGTACTCAAATTCATGTCATTACAAACTTGTTTGACTTTGACATGAGCAGTGGTGAGTAAAAGAAAGGGCTCACGGTCCATGCAGCTTTAATTTCTCAAGTATAACGTCTGTTTTGCATGTGTGATACTTTTTGCTAATTCTGTAAATTGTATAATTCGGGCTCATTCAAGTCATCCGTTACGATAATCGGTTTTTATCGCAGTCTTCACTTCTGAATTATTTAAACATCCGGCTCGTAAACGTCATTTGTTCATGATTCGGATAACATTAGTCACGTTATTTCCGCTAGGACAATAGAAAGACGTTTCTTAATAATTTGCTGTACACAATCATCATAGTCATACAAACTCACATTCACAATATGATTTTATTTGCGGTTGTGCTGAGTCAGCTGCTGGAAAGCGGTGCGAGAAACACGTGACACAGAGAACCTACTAACTTGGCACATTACGAAAAAATATCAATAATAGAAAATAAATAACAACATGGCCCAAACTGTGCATTTATGTAGCGCAAATACACTCACGCTGTTGCTGATATTAGAGGCTGCATCAAAAAGCGCATAAGCTACTTCCCTACTATATAACGAAAAACACTATGTCAAAAAAGTAGTATGCCCGAATTCACAGTATTCATAAAACAGTGGGAGAAAATGTTCCCTACTTTTGAGATTCTGGAGTGTGCATACAATGGACACTATCCCAAGAGGCCAGCAGTCTGCAATGACAAGGAATGTAGTATGTCTTGATTAAATTCTTACTTTACAGAACATACTTTTTGAACAGCCGCTATGTAATTACTCAAAGTAGGCCTATGTATTTAGAAAGTATGCGATTTCAGACACAGCCAGAGTAGTAGATTAATCTTGGGATTTTATTGGAAAAACTGGGATTCTACTTGGGAAATGAATATTTATTCATGATTTTTTTTCTCCCTAGACCAGTTAAAGGGATAGTTCACCCAAAAATAAAAAAAATGCTCCATGATTTACTCACACCAAAGCCATCCAAGGTGTACATGACTTTCTTCTTTCGGAGGACTGCTATACAATCAGAGTTGAATTAAAAAATGTCCTGGCTCTTCCAAGATTTATAATGGCAGTGAATGGGTGTTGAGATTTTGAAGTCCAATAACGTGCATCCATCCATCATTGAAAGTACTTCACATGGCTCCAGGGGGTTAATAAAGGCCTTCTGAAGTGAACTGATGTGTTTGTGTAAGAAAAATTTCCTTTTTATAAACCATAATCTGTAGCTTCCGCTAAATGTCATACACGAGTTCACGAGAGAGTGGCATTTCAGCAAAAGACATAGGGCGTAGGCGAACGTGGTGACAAACGCTGAAGCGCAGAGGACAGAACAAAACAAAACACTGGTCACAAATTAGAAATACAAAACGAGGATTTGCTGTAAACAAAACTTGGTTCTCGCAAGACTAGCATATTCTCACTGGAGTTTACACTACACATACGTCATCTTCTGGAACTCCACTCTCTCGTGAGCACGTGTACAGTTAGCGGAAACTACAGAATAGGATATGAAGTTTTAAATATGGATATTTTTCTTACACATGCGCATCGATACACTTATTAACCACCCCAAAACTGTGTGGAGTACTTTTTATGATGGATGGATGCACTTTATTAGACTTCAAAATCTTAACAGCCATTCACTGGCATTATAAAGCTAGGAAGAGCCAGAACATTTTTAAATATAACTCCAATTGTATTCATCTGAAAGAATAAAGTCATTTACAGCTAGGATGGTAAATCATGGGGTAATTTTCATTTTTTGGTGAACTATCCCTTTAAGCACAAAACTCCATCATTCAGCTGATTCTAAAGACTGTATAGGTCCCAACGTTAAAACAAATACTAACCCTTGACCCCAACCTAAACTGTAAACTCAGTATAGCTTTGGTAGCACATCCTGATAGCATTAGACCTACTTTTTGTATCGATTTGATCCAACTAAGATATTTCTGAACTTTTCTTGACAGGTGACTGCATGATTGGAGTTGACCAACGGAATCAGTGTGGTTTAAGTGGTTTGGAGAAAAAGAATCATGCAATATTTTTACCCAGCCCTAGTAACCCATTTTTCATGTTTTGGATAAACGATCCCTTTTATTGGAGAAAACAGCACAGTACTAGTGGACATGCTAATTGGGTGTGTTACATCAGGCTCAGTCTGGGTTGGTGATGACTCTGATCCTGTGTTTACGTGGCCAGCTCCACGGGGCCCTCCTCTTCACCGTCCCCGTGGTTGGCACGGATCTCCATCAGCGTGCGGCCGAAGCGGGCCCAGTCCTCACTGTGGGGCACGGCCAGCTGCAACAGATGAGCGTTTTAGAAATCCAGTGCCAAAAACAGCCCCCACCCCTCCAAAGCGCCACATCAAGAGCAAAAGCTACGCATTACATGTGCTGTCACAGTGTGGGAGAGGAAAGAGATCACCACACATTGTGATTCAGAGACAGAACAATAAAGCTGCTTGTTTGGCCTTTGAGTGCTGAATATTTATCGTGTCAGTTCTCAGGAAGAGGAAGATGGGGACTATGGGCCGGCTGGGTGACGATGTGGGATCGCTTTCTGCTGTCAGAGTCAGATTTAGATGAGAAAGGACGGCTGCCTGCCGCCCAGGCTGAGGGAGAGAGAGAGGGAGAGAGATAGAGAGAGATCTACAGGGTATAATTAAACAGGAATAGAGAGGTGGGAGGAGATGACAGCCACTTCCAAACCCAAGACCAAATCAAGCTCTTTTATACTACAGCAGGGGGTCTTAAGAGGCCTTCATCAATAAATGACCTTATAACACTGCGATTTCATCACTATATTCTACATACTACGCATATGTGTTATTTAGGGGCATTTACTCTAAGGATGAGAAAAAAATTCATAGGACAAAAATAGAACATTAAAACCTTTATAAATAACTTGTTTTTCTAAAGACACATTGTCCAATAGCAACACCGGCAGGTAAAGATACAGCGGGAGTCTGTTTCTCTCACCTCCCCCCTAAGCCCACTGAGTTTTAACAGACCCCCCCTAAAGCGTGCAGTGGGTTTAGTGGGGGGTAACTGAGAATGAATGGGGGAAAATCACATGAGAGGAGGCAATGCCTCCATCACGATATGACTGGATATGACCGGTTGTGTTCAATTGTGATTGGCTCATGCGAATAAACAATATAATGGCGTTAATGGGACTCATTTTAAAAAAGTAAGTACATACTTATATATAACCACTTTGTTACATCAAAGTAAGTCTTCAAATTAAAAAGGCATGAAAACATGATCTGTGGAGTTTTTAGTGAGTAATCAGCTTGATAAAATTTAAAGTAAATCTCCATGTCTGTGAACAATATATACTGATGATCCAAACGATTTAAAAATAGTTAAAAGTTTACTATTAAAAATAATAGCCGAACACAAGTTCACAAATAAAACATATTGTTTAAACTGTTACTGCCTTAAGTTGTTGTTTTGGAATAAATGTAAAATGCTTAAAAACACTAACTTGATGAGAGTCATACTTGGCTTTAATAAATAAAATATTGATAACATTGTTAATGTAAAAATATTAAAATAAATAGTTTTTTTCTGATAGTGTAAGTATTGTTTTTTAACCAAGAAAATGTGACTGGGACATGAATTTACATTTGATTTAAAAAAAAAAAGAAAAGAAAAAAAAGAAAGAAAGAGGATACACTTTCCATGTATGGTTTGTTAGGTATGGAAGCCCGTTTATTGCGGTTATTGCGACTTGTTATCAGAATTGTGAGATATAAACTTGCAATTCTGTGAACATATCAGTCTTTTTTTTTCTCCTCAGAACTGGACTTTATAACTCGCAATTGCGAGTTTGTATCTCATAATTCTGAGATAAAAAGTCAGAATTGTGAGATACAAACTCGCAATTGCGAGAAAAAACGTTGGAATTGTGAGTTTATATCCCACAATTCTGACTTTATATCTAGCAATTCTGACTTTATAACTTGCAATCTCACAAATCTCACAGTTCTAAGAAAAAAAAAGTCAGACTTGCGAGATGTAAACTCGAAATTGCGAGAAAAAAAGTCAGAATTGCATGATATAAACCTGCAATTCTGAGAAATAAAGGTGCAATTGTGTGATATAAACAATTACAAGTTATAAAGTCAGAATTCTGAGATATATTGTGCGTTTATATCTTAGTTCTGAAAAAAAAAAACAGAATTGCAAGTTTATATGACAATTCTGAGAAAAAAAGTCAGACATGCGAGGAAAAAAGTCAGAATTTTAAGATAAAAAGTCGCAATTACATTATTATTTTTTATTTAGTAGAAGAAACGGGGTTCCATAGTTAGGACAGGACAATATTTATCCGAAATGCAACTATTTGAAAATCTGGAATCTAAGGGTGCCAAAAATTCAAAATCATGAGAAAATCGCCTTTAAAGTTTTCCAAATTAAGTTCTTAGCAATGCATATTACTAATCAAAAATTAACTTTTTTGATTTATTTACAGTAGGAAATATCTTCATGGAACATGATCTTTACTTAATATCCTAATGATTTTTGCCATTAAAGAAAAATCGATAATTTTGACCCATACAGCATATCGTTGGCTATTGCTACAAATATACCCGTGCTACTTAAGACAGGTTTTGTGGTCCAGGGTCACATATGTGTTGCATTCTTTGCGCCGCCACAAGGGGCAGTACAGCATATATTTGCATAAACAGGGGGTGACCTGCGGCTGAAGAACAAAATCTATTTAACTTCAACTGTGAATCGCCCAAAATGGCATCTGAAAGTTTATGCAATATGACTCAAGCATAGCGAAAACATGCTGTGGTGATCCAAAGCAAATATTTAACAAAGTCTACTAAATATAACACAAAGGGACCTCGGCAGCCGTCAGAAGTGGTACTTCTCGCCGCGACTGGAAGTTGGTGACTGCCTCGGCCGATGGAGGCCATGTTGAGTGCTTCATGTCAAAGTCTTTTGTAAATAAGCCCCGTTCCACCTAAACCCTTCAACTTTCCTTCACTTCATTTTATTGATGACCCACCATTATCATCAGCCCAAAGAGCCCACATGCTCGACCGACGTACTCTCCAATTACCACAACACACTGCGCTAAGATTAGCACTGCCCCACACACGAGGCGAAACCCGGAGACCGAAAAGAACATGGTGAACATGGGAGTCCTGGTGGTTTGCCGCTCTGTGACGGTGGTTAAGTCATGTGGAGACTGCCTTAAAATAAGGAATTAAAATAAAAGATTCAAACAAAAACACGCTAGCCACGCGGAGAGCTTGGTAAACATGCAAACCCTTTATGTCAAACTCTGAGAGATTCAATTTCACTTCCACTTTCATTCAGCATCCAGGCCGTACTGGGTTGATGATGTTCGCAAAGCTAGCGTACAGCTGAAAATAATTCTGAGAGAACTGTAATAACAGTAATTTCGCACATTACGATACTTCATTGGTGACAAAAGATTCATACCTCTCCAACGTCGTATATCCACACTCGTCCCTCTGAGTCTCCCACGGCGACCTCTTTGCCCCCAGCGGCCCATCTGACGCGGTTCAGAGCGGGGGCTCCCTCTATTGTCACACTGGCGGTGGGCACCTAGACATAAAACACACCTCTAATCATATACAGCTTCATTTCAAACACGCAATATGAGGACGTGATCAGAGGCAGCTCTCATAGCTCAGGAGACTTAAAGGAGTACTCACTTCAAAAGTTTGTGGTCAGCAAGATTTTTAAAAAGTTTTTGATACAAATCTCAAATGCTCACCAAGGCTGCATTTGTTTGATGATACAGTAAAAACTGTAATATTGTGAAATATTATTACAATTTTAAAAACTGTTTTCTATTTTAAAATGTTTAAGAAATGTAAAAAAGTTAAAATGTAAATTTTCAATTACGCGAAAAAAAGGGTATTCGGTATTGGTCATTAAAAAAACACACACACACACACACACAATTTGCCAATAAAATAATTTAAAATAATTTAAAGAAAGTTTTTGTCAGAGCCCTTGTTATTCTTTATTTTGACATTAATTTTCATTTTTCGACAAGACATACTTCGGTTCAAAATATCACTTATCGGTTTACTTGATCTGTAATAATCGGTAACGTAATCAGCCCTTAAACACATATCAGTCAACCCCTAAACAATATTAAAAGCTTAATATAATGAAGAGATCAGTTAAAGAAAATTTCAATTACGAAAAAAAATAATAATTAGGGGTTGACCAATTATCAGCCGGGCTGATTACTGGCACCGATATTAAGCATTTTTATGGTTATCGGTATTGGTCATTTGAAAACACATGCACGCACACAGAATTTGCCAATAAAATAATTTAAAATAATTTAAAGAAAGTTTTTGTCAGAGCCCTTGTTATTCTTAATTTGACATTAATTTTAATTTTTGCACAAGACATATTTCAGTTCAAAATAAAACTTATTGATTTACTTGATCTGTAATAATCAGTATCGTAATCAGCCCTTAAACATGTATCAATCGACCCCTAAACAACATCACAAAGCTTAATATATCAAAGAAGAGATCAGTGCAATGTTGAAGTATATTTAAATACATGGTAAAAGTCTCTTATTCTCACTAAGGCTGCATTTATTTGATCAAAAACACAGTAAAAACAGTAATATTGTGAAATATCATTACAATTTAAAATAACTGTTTTCTATTTTTAAATGTTTAAAAAAGTTAAAAGGTTAAAAAGTTAAAATGTATAGTATCAATTAGGAAAATAAGTAAATGAAATAAAAAAGTAGGGGTTGACCAACTATTTGCCTGGCTGATTATCAGTGCCGATATTAAGCATTTTTATGGTTATCGGTAAAGGTTATTAAAAAAAAAACGATTTGCCGATAAAATAATTTAAAAGCATTTAAAGAAAGTTTTTCTTAGAGCGCTTGTTATTCTTAATTTTGATATTAATCTTCATTTTTACACCAGACATTTAAGTTTAAAATATTAATTATCGGTCTGCTTGATCTGTAATTATCGGTAACGGCATCAGTCTTGAAAAATAAATATCAATTGACCACTAAAATATATTATATAGTACATTAAGCCTAATATAGTAAAGAAGAGATCGGCAAAACGTTTTAAGTATATTTAAATACATTTTTATGTTTTTAAAGTCTTATTCTCACTAAGGCTGCATTTGTTTGATCAAAAATACAGTAAAAACAGTAATATTGTCTGTAAAAATATCATTACAATTTAAAATAACTGTTTTCTATTTTTAAATGTTTAATAAAAGTTAAAAAGTTAAAATGTATTGTTTCAATTAGGAAAATAAATAATAAAATAGAAATATTAGGGATCGACCGGCATGGCCGATTATCAGTGCAGATATTAAGCATTTTTATGGTTATCGGTATCAGTCATTTAAAAAAAAACAAAAACAAAACAACTTGCCGATGAAATAATTTAAAAGCATTTAAAGAAAGTCTCTGTCAGAGCCCTTGTTATTCCTAATTTTGACATTACTTTTCATTTACAAACCAGACATATACATATCAGTTTAAAATATCAGTTATCAGTCTATTTAATCTGTAATAATCGACCCTTAAAAACACATATCAGACGACCACTAAAAAATATTATAAAGCTTAATATGATAAAGAAGAGATCAGACACAAATGAGACAAATGTTGAATTATAAAATGAATGTGGATTGTATAGCCCTAGTGCGCTCATGCAAGAATACAGAAAAATATCCTAAATTACAAGAAAGAGGATTCAGATTTACAAATCTGTCAATCTCACTACTGAAAATGTGTCTTTAGTTTTTGCATACTAGTCTACAAGTCATGTAATGTAAACATACAGAGCCATTGTGATAAAATGATGTTGTTAGGAAGTCTAGTCAAAGCTGAGCTCTAATAGGAAGAAGACATGGATTCCACAGCTCTACTGGAAATAACTACTAGAGCTTTTAATGATTTCATAAATCATCATGAATAGTTGTGGCGCACACATTAAAGCGATGCACAGGCTCTGTTTGTGCGCGTGTGTGAGGTTGATTTCTGCCTATTACTTATGACAGTTAAGACTGGCCTGACATATGTTGTCAGCAAAGATGGAAGCTGTACGCTGGCTAATACAAAAGCTTCCTCGCTTCAGAACAGACTAACCACAGCCTGAGAGCTATTAGCGAGCAGCTTCCTCCAAGAGTCAACTGCAAGGTTAAATTGGCTGCAAGCTTCTCTTTGCGTAAATTGGAACCAGGCGAGCCCGCAGTCTGTTAATGGTGTTATGGGTGAATTTCTTTATAAGTTGACAATGGAGAACTGTTGGCTGCTTTCTGGCACAAGATCTTTGGCTGTTTACGCATGTGTCCGTGTGTGCGTCAGCATGCACGTTGCCGTGCCACTGCCGGCTCCTGATATTTTGGATAACGTACATTGTTCTTGAGACAACACGCACACACTCTCTCATTATCTGCTCTCAACAGACCAAACGAGCTGTTGACACTGGAACAAGCTACATAGGTCAGGGTCAAAGGTTACTGATATGACACTAAAGGCCAAACTTACATGAAAGTCATAGTTTCAACACTAACAGAACCACTGTCATGTTTTGCTTTGTTTTTTTTTTGTTTTGTTTTTTTTTGTTTTTTAAGGAAATGGTGCCACAGTGGACATATGTTCTTAGTAGTAACTAAATAAAATTTTCTTAATAACTTCAAAAATTTTATAGAGTGTAGTGCACCATGTACATATGTTATACAAATAAGAATGGACAATGTCAATTATGAGCTAATGGAGTGAAACATGGGCTGATATATCAAATATCAAATATTAGCTAATATAAATACACTGTTGTAATGTAATATTCAATAATATTGACCAATCTTTGATTGCAATCTTTTAATTGCAAAGGCTCACCTCAAGGTAATCTCTAAAAACACTAGTTTTATTTCCTAGTTTATTACACTGTTAGATGCAGTTTTTAGTGAATCTGAAAATTTTAATTTTTTTATACTGAACATTACAATACTGTAATGGCTAAATTTACTAGAAGCATTTTATACTAATAACTACTAAACTCTATTGCAATTATTAGAATGGCCAATCAGCATTCTCCAGTTAAAACAGATGGGGCAGACCAATCCGTAAGTCGTAGAGACTTGAAACTTGGAGTGATGGTAGTACTCACACCCTCTACAACGTCACCAAGGCTCACCCCAATCGGCCTGACGGTGACACTATAGAGATCAAAAGTACGAAATCCCTCATAACTCCTAAACCGTCATTTACAGGCTCAATTGTCTTTACGCTGTATTTTGGATTTTGGGAAAAAAACAAAAAAACTTTTGCGAACTAGTCATACATTTTTCAGCCTATCAGAACCAAAACCAGTGCAGAAAGATTCTCTGGAGAGTGAATATCAATAATTATCAAAAAAGTTGAACTTTTGACTTACCATCGCGTCAGGACGCCGAAAAGTTCGTAAGGGGCGGAGTTGCTTTTTCTACAACGGCTATAACTCTTGAATGGAAAGATATATTTTCACCAAACTCAGAACACCTATGTAAGAGATCAATCTGAGGTCACAGTAAACAAAAATAAATAAATAAAAAAATAAAAATAAAAAGATGTGTTTGGTCACTTGGTGGCGCTATAACAGGGAAAAAAAATTAAAAATGGCTATAACTATGCACTAGGGCAGGGAGATTTGGCAAAAAATTTAAATCTTGATTTTTTCAGAACATTTATCCAATTCTTGATTTTTGACGATTTTTAACTAGTCAACTTGAAAATGTAACTACAACACGATTCAAGTAACTTTTTCTTTATTGACCCTCTAATTAAAGAAATTATATTCCAAGTGTCAACATGACGTAAATGTTAAACAACTTGTTAAATGTTTTCTTGCAGAAAAGAACTGCAACTACATCTTGTACAAACTTGTCATACATATTATATGTTCATAAATAATAGGAGGAAAATGCTTTAAAAAGCTCAAAAGTCAAGGTCGTTCAAATTCAAAATGACTGAAGGTGTAACACCAGCAGACCTTTATTAACTATAAATGTTCTGTAAAAACAATGAACAGCAGCCTTCAGCCTGTCATCATCATGCAAACATGAAATATCAGACATACAGTAGTAGTTCTTCACAGGTTTTTCTATGAATCAGATTATGCTGCTTTTCCATTGTTTTTTTTTTTCTATGTAAACATGGACGAGTCTGACTGTTGCGCACGAGTCTATTGCAGAGTCTCATGCATGAACGGCATTCTAAAAACGAGGCACTTCAGTTAAAAGTTCACTTCAATCCCATCTTCTGGCATTTTCCTATTTCACTGCGCGCGTCGCATCTGTCAACACAAAAGCACATTCTGTGTGAATGGCGCCAAGTGATATGAGCGCGTCACACGTGAGCGGTTAATCACGTGCGCCGACATGCGGTTGGATCGTACTTTTCTCTTTACTGTTGTCAGTGTCTAATTCTAACGTTTACTAATATTTCTATTCAAAATTCCTCGATTTCGAAAAAATGAAATCGTGGCAAAACATTAAATTTGAATTAATTGATAAAGAATCCAGAAAGCCACTAGTCGGCGCTAACAATTTTTATGCCTGTAATCACATGGTGTTTCACACATCCACACAACATTCATATCATTTGATAGATCTCCTCATAATGAGCAACTTTACCTCAAGAACCGCTGCTGTCAATCAAATTGTTCATTAAATATGATGTAAAAAACCTACTTTTGTGAACTAGTCCTAGGTTATTCACATAACCTCAATTAAACCACTGCAGTACAATTCTCTGGACTCTGTAGATCAATAATTATCAAAAAATATTGAATTTTACCCTTTGGGTAGCTATAATTGGGTAATTTAGAAAAGGGCATTCATACTTAAATGCGTATAAATGGTGACCAAAAACTCAAAACTTCATGAAACTGGGTGAGAACATGCGACAGATGATTCTAAACAAGCATTTAAAGTTTCATGGAGATTGGACTATAGGTGGCGCTATAACATCCATAAATGTTAATAAATATATTTCTATGCTAAATTACCTAGAATAGCCAAAAATGCTCCTTTAATCACTTCTTTATTTGTTTTTATTTTTATTGTATTGTAATATTTATGCATCCTTATTTTTGCAATACGGTAATCATTCATCACCATGGTATATACTGTATCAAAGTATGTCTTGTGTATTGTATTGTGTCTGTATTGTGGAAGAGTGATTAGCATAAAAGCACATGGTGCTTAAGTGGCAGTTGTGGGTTTAAATTTGGCTCATTTTTACCATTTTACTTGAGTTAAACAGAATATTGAAGATAAAAATTAATACTGAAATAAATAGGATGGGATTAGTTTAATCTAATGAGATTTGATTGTATTATGAAAAGCGGTCAGTAAATGAAAAAAATAAATAAATAAAGAGCTTGATTACAAAAGGCTTTTTTTTAACGAAAGCTTACGTTAACATTATTTTCTAAGAATCATTCAGTCAGACCAGAAATGTATGATAAGAAGGTCAGGTTTGATTTCAATTTGACTTTGAGTGTACAGTATATGATTTACAATCAGTGAGTTGTTTATTGGTTACCTTCCACCAAACCCACAGCGTATGGTTATAGAGAGACGGGTGAGTCGAGAACAGCAGATCTCAGAGCAGTATGTAATTAAAGTGGGTGTGTATTCCTTAGTGGACAGGCAGTGTCAGTCAGAGCAGATCTCATCTCACACAGAAGAGACGTAACACCCAACAGCTCTCGCTGGACCCTGCGCTGTGGCCTCAGGGGCCACAGTTGTGAGGCATGTACACCATTACAGACTGACGTATTGTGCGAATGGTCCATGTAGCACTAAGTCAACTGTCACATGAAACAACATCATAGCATGTGAAGCATGATGACACTCCATTTTCAGTGACATACACTGCTGGATCCAGTATATGACAGTTACAGTAACATGACCTCACTGTTCTAGATTGCATGCCAATACACCGCAAAAATCTAAACATCCTTAAAAACATCTTTGATCAAAACTGCTTCAGATACAAGACTCATTCTAAGAGAGGTTTATATAGAATATTTTTGTACTTGTAATTTTTCATAACTTATTTTTCTTAATTTAATGCCAAATTATTTTTTCTTTTCATAGAATAATATATTATTTTTTTTTTTATATAATTTAACTTACATATATTTATATAGTTTTCATTGAAAAATCAAAAAAATTGTATATTAAATTACAAATTGAGGTTAATGTTAAAAACAAGATAAAAAAAATTCCAGTGGAGTAATGGCAAATTATTTGTTTGTTTGTAGAGAAAATATCTTGAATATTATTATATATTTTTCATGTAATTTTATTTTCAATTACTTTAT
Organism: Labeo rohita; assembly: GCF_022985175.1. Classification (NCBI taxonomy): domain Eukaryota; kingdom Metazoa; phylum Chordata; class Actinopteri; order Cypriniformes; family Cyprinidae; genus Labeo; species Labeo rohita. The sequence continues at coordinate 17,798,514 of NC_066887.1, read as the reverse complement.
TTTTATTATTAAAATAATTGTAAATTAAATGACAAATTAAGGTTACTGTTAAAAACCAGATTAAAATGTAATAAGTAATGACAAATAATTATTTATTATTTTGTTTTTAGAGAATGTAACTTAAATATTTGTTTATTATTATATATTTTAATATAATTTTCATAAATTCATATGGATTTTAAGTATTTTACTTTTTATAATCAAAATAACTGTATATTAAACAACAAATTATTTTTTGTTTTTGAGAAAATATCTTGAATACTATTATTATATATTTTTGATATATTATTATATATTTTTAATACAATTTTCTGTTTAATTACTTTATTTCTGAAATCAAAATAAATATATATTCAGTTAGAAAATTGAGCTTAATGTTAAAAACAAGATTAAAACTTTTCAGTGGAGAAAAGGTAAATTGTTATTTTATTATTATCATATTGTTTTCATAAATAATTGTTTTAATATGGTTTTTACTGTTTTATAATTAAAATAACTGTATATTAACCTACAAATCTAACAAAATGTAATGAGATTATTGTTTAAAACAACTTGAAAAAAATTCCAGCAGAGCAAATTATTTTTTGTTTTTAGAGAATATATCTTGAATATTATCGTTGACTATTATATATTTAAAATATCATTTTTTAAAGATCAAAATAAATGTACATTAAAGTATAAATCTATTAAACTTTTATGAGGTTAATGCTTAAAACAAGACATTCCAGTGAAGAAAAAAAACATAATTAAATTAAAACAAATAAAAAGCGGTATAAAATTATATAAATATAATAAATAACAATATACAACATAAACTATATATAAAATCACGCATATTTACATAGTAATATATTCATTTTGCTTCCCAAGTAAATGTGTCTTGTTTTAAGAATGTTTAGAAAAATATTTCTAAATTTATTTTTGAAGTATACCTCAGTCATATACAATAAGTAAAGCTGTGACTGTCTTTAAGTCCCTGAAGGTCTTGAGAGACAGTGGCCTTAGAAGACCAGGTTAAACCGCTTTGCTGGGCTGCAGCCCATGGGAACTCAATGACTCTGGAATGGTGGAGAGAGAGGAATCCGCACACATCGGAGTAATTAGCCGTAAGCTTGCAGACTATGCATGCGTGTGGAAAGGAACGTCGCTGGAGTGTTGTGCGAGCTGTTGGTGAGGAGCTGTCAGAAAGCTGATTTAAGGGCGGCCTGCGGGGAGACGCCCACACAGAAAGGAACTTGTTGTTGTTTTGATGCATCTTTGGCCTGGCGTGATCTGGGGGACCAGACCGAAAGCGTTACCTCACCTCAGTGTCGTTGTTCAAGTTCCACAGATCCAGACGACCCATGCCGTCCACGGCGGCAAAGAGCGAGGGGTGCACGGGCGACCACATCACGTCGTAGACGTAGTCCGCGTTATCCTCAAAGGAGTACAGCGGCTTGTTTTGCTGAGGGAGACACAAAATGAGAAACATAATGAGAAAGACAGGATTAAAGGGCAAACGGGACCAGCATGAAGGTGCTGGGGTTGCAAGGGGACAGGCAGAGGGCGAGAGAGCGGGTGAAGATGGAGAGAGAGGCAGAACGAGAGAATGAGAGAGTGGCATAGGCGGTAGACAGAGTGGCGCTGCTGCAGCCCTGGGGCCTGTCTGGGATCGAGCTAATTAAAACCTTTGCACATTCAAGCAGTGTGTCATAAAAAAACACTAGATGAAAGTCTCTCCAAGGTGTACTGTAACCTAAGTGTAACAGCTGTCTGTGGCATAGAAAAAAAGAGAATAAAGGGAGAGAGAATGAGAGAGAGTGAGGTAGAGCGAGAGATGCATTCCGCACAGGTACAGAGAGAGACGGCTGGGCGGAGAGCAATGCAGACCACAGCACGCTAATGAAGCACACGGAGACACACTCCACCACACCAAAACACACCATGCAGTGTGCAGACTTTATCTTAAATCACTTCGGTTTTGATTATTGCGTTACTTATGATTGTAGCATAATCTGAAATGGTTCAAGCATACAAAAATAAAAAGATGCAACATAAAACATTAAATGAACAATAAACAAATAAATAAATATACACTACAGTTTACAGTTCAAAGTCGGTAAAAATATTTTTGTAAGAAAGTAATACTTTTATTCTTAATTTTATTATTAACATGCATTGAATTGATCAAAAGTCAAAGTAAAGACATTTATATTGTTATAAAAGATTTAGCTTTTTGACAAAGTTTTTTGAACACCATATAATGATTTCTGAAAGATCATGTGACACTGACGACTGGGGTCATGGCTGCTGAAAATTTAGCTTTGCCATTAAGTGTATTTTAAAATATATTAAAATAAAAATCAACTATTTTAAATTGTAATAATAGTTCACAACTATCTTTTTACTCTATTAAAAGGGGCATAAAAAAGGCATATATTAAAACATTAAAAAAAAGTACTCAAAAAAAATCCCCAAACATATATATATATAATAAAAAGAGGCATAAAATGCACAAGAGACTTCTTTATTAAAAAAAGCTTACTGACCATATATATTATTTTTGTATAAAGAAGTCTCTTATGCTTTTTATGCCTCTTTTAATATAGTATACAATATATATTATATAATTTTTTATATATATATATATATATATATATATATATATATTATTAATACAACAATTTTTATATATTAATATTTTATACATTTTAAAATATAGTTTATTCCTGTGATGCAAAGCTCAATTTTCATCAGCCATTACTCCAGTCTTCAGTGTCACATGATCCTTCAGAAATCATTCTAATATGCTGATTTATTACTTTTATTATCAATTGGAAAACAGCTGTGTTTAATAAATAAAAAGTTAAAAAGAGCACTTATTTGAAATAGACATATTTTGTAACAATATATACTACCATTTAAAAGTTTGGGGTTAGTGCAGTTTTATTCTTTCTTCTTTTTTTTTTTATAAAGAAATGAATACTTTTATTCCCTAAGGATGTGTTCAATTGACAAAAAGTAATAGGAAAGGCGTATATTGTCAGAAAATATTTCTATTTTGAATAAATGTGGTTCTTTTTCATTTTTTATTCATCAAAGTATCCTGAAAAAAGAATCACTGGTTCCCAGAAATAATAAAAGTAATAAATAAGCATATTAGAATGAATTCTGAAGGATCATGTGACATTGAAGACTTGAGTAATGGCTAATGAAAATTACGCTTTGCATCACAGGAATAAACTATATTTTAAAATGTATTAAAATAGAAAACCATTATTTTAAACTGCAATAATATCTGATAATATTACTGTATTTTTCCCTGAATTTTGATCAAGTAAATGCAGCCTTGATAAGCATAAGATAATTTTTTCAAAAAACAAAAAAAATCTTACTGATCCCAATTTTTTTATATCTATATATATATGGATCAAAGAGATTCCAATTCTGGTGTCCACATTGAATTACATTTACAAAAGTGATTTTCTATAAGTAGAAAGCATATTAAAAGAAAAAAGTGTCTACTTTAATGTTTCAAATAATATTTGTGAAAATAAAATGTCAAAATATGGGTCAAATAATGTTCCATTGTCATACAAAGTAACAGACACAGTTATGTAAAAATGAAGCAACATATTTTTTCTGACCTGTACTTATTTGATATACAAAATCATGATCCGCACTCACATATTAAAGACTTCTCTTTTTGTTTATTTTTACATAAATCACAGATGGGACAAAGACACAAACGTTTCGGCTCAAAGGCCTTCTTCAGCGTGCTAAACAAAAGGAATCCTCCAACCACTTTTTAAATCACCAATTTTGACGTCATCATTCATCATCCAATCTTCATTCACTGTGACCTGTACTTATTAAAACATATAAAAGAATAAGTGATCGATTTTGAACGATTAAAAACTGACAAGTGTGTAAAACCTGTGATGATTGTTTTTTAGGAGCTGCACTGTGATCCTTAAATCTTTTAATGATATTCTGGTTCTAAATATGACTGACAAAATATTTTGGTACATGAACTATTACTACACTGAATGACATTTTAGTGAGTGTCTTTTGTAAATCATGGTAAAAATTCATAGCTGGTGCCCAAGTATGAGAAAAAAAATCTGTGAAAAACCCACCAGTATGACATGAATAATGGTTTACATTTCACATTCTGCATGCTACTGTATGTGCCACTACGGTAATTTTGTTATGTTGTTATGTTATGTTATGATCAAATGGGTACAGGTCCAATTAGAACGTTAACTATGCTCATCAGTCGATCTGATCCACAGGATCCACAGCCACAAATCCAAATCCTGAAGGCGCCAGTGCTGATTCTGCCCTCCCTGAGGACTACAGATCAGTTTGCAGGCCATTTTTTTCCCTCTAACAGAGCGTGGTGTGCATACTCCTCAGCACACGCAGCAGCAGACCTCGCATTCATTCCATAACCTCTCTGATGCCTCCGCAGAGATCTACTGATGGGATTTAGTATTTGCCTGTATTCAGTCTCCAGTAACTCATGTACTTGATTATGTACCTACAGTAAACGCTGCTTATACTTGTCACCACCATCACAGACCCGGATGAGGACTGCGATGCAGATCGAAAAGTCATCAAGGACTCGCCACAGGCACTCAAGGAGGCAAATTAGGGCACGGGGAGAGTTTTCCGAGCAGGGCCCAGGCATTGACGGGAAACATATACTGGATTTTCCTTTTGTGTTTTATAGGACACCAATAAAGGGAACAGAATTATCTGTCAGCACTGCCTTGGTTATACTACAAACAGAAAAATGGAGGCAGTAAATTAAAAACAACATTTTTTACAACATGAAACAACTAAATATAGCAAGCCAGGTGTCATTTGAATTTCATATTATTGCATGTGACTGAAAATGCGTGGAGGTTCACAGCGTGCTTAGTTCCAAGCTAAGGTGTGCCTACAACCACATGCAGGAGAAAGAGACAGGCCTGCATTCCTGCGGCTCTCCTCAAAGGGAAGGAATTCCCCCGTCCCCAAAAAATAACGCATGCACATCCATAACATCCCAGGAATGTTTTAATATCTGTCAGAATGCACAAAGTCTAAGATTTGTTGAGAAAATCCATTGAGCCCAACTTAAAGTGACAGGACGGTATGTTGTGGTTTCGGAAAGCTCAGGACTTTACGTAGGCTTGTGCACACAGATAGCGACGAGTGTGAGAACATGATATACTGTAGCTTTCATTAATGCAGCTCAGCTGTATTATCCATCGCTGGGCCTGAGGCAGTAGATGTGCCACTTCCTTGTTAAATGACCCGTGTCCACCATCTATATCTGATTATTTGGCTCTCTTCTGCTTTTTAACTCCTTGTTAACCCATTTTAAAGGGATAGTTCTCACAAAAATGTACACTACCACTCAAAAGCAGTTTTTAAAGAAAGTGGCGGCGTTTAATTTGATGCAAAATTTAATACAAAAAATTATATTTTCATTTTCTTTTTAAAGAAAGTGGCAGTGTTTCATTTTAAAATTTAATTACAAAATGCATTTTAAAACAACTGTTTTGTATTTTCATATATTGTAAAATCTAATTTATTCCAGTAATGCAAAGGTGAATTTTTTTTTAAGCATCATTACTTGAGTTTTTAGTGTTAAATGATCCTTTAGAAATTAGTCTAATATGATTTGGTGCTCAAGAAACATGTTGGAAACAGCTGTGCTGCTTAATATTTTTGGTTTATTAGTTAACATTAGTCAACTACAATAGTTAACGTGAACTAAAAAAGAAAAATACTTCTCCAGCATTTATTAATCTTAGATAATGTTCATTTCAGCATTTACTAATGCATTATTAAAATCACAAGTTGTGCTTGTTAACATTAGTTAATGCACTGTGAACTAACATGAACGACTGTATTTTTAAATAACACTAACAAAGATGAATAAATAGTATAATAAATGTATCGTTCATTCATAAAACATTAATTAATGTTAACAAATGACACCTTACTGTAAAGTTTTAATTTTTTTATCATGATATATTGTTTTATTTTGATGAACGTAAAGAAAGTTTAAAAACAGTATTTATTTTGTGTAAAAAAATATAAATAAATAAATGTAACATAATAAATGTTTTTCCATCACTGTATCCTTACTGAATAAAAAATATTTCTTAAAAAAAAAAAATCTTACTGACCACAAATGTTTGATGTTACTGTAAATTCTGTCATCATTTACTGAAACCTGTCAAATATTTATATTATGTAAATTAATAAATTACTTAAAAAATAAAAATTCTATATACAACCATAATATGATCTCAAAAGACTTTTAACAAACAAGATATTCAGACTAGGGATGGGCGATATTTTATTGTTTGCAATATACCGGTAAAAATTTTCCCCACGATAACAATTAGTCTTCCCGCCATAACAACGATAAAGTCTATAGTAGCATGTGTACGATACAGTTTGGCATGTGTATGAGCCTGTTTACAAACCTGTTGTCCAACAAAGATTTCATTTACTGACATGCTTTCTCTCTAAATTAACTTCATAACATAGTCGAGTGTTTAAAATAACATTTTTCGATCAGACGTGGCTTCATATCACACAATGAGGCAGAAATCACGCTATTTTGCAGTATTATAAAAGCAAAAAATGTAGATTAGCACTGCATTATAAATATACTTTATCCTTCTAAAAATACCCAAGATTTCTAGAAGAACACAGGCAAACCATTTATTGTAGCAATCGTATGTTTACTGTCAAGTTAAATGTCAGTTAACATGTCTCTATCTGCGTTTTATTCAGCTGCAGCGATAACTGGATCATTGATTTCCTGGAGCGTCGTCAGTACTATTAACATTACTTCTGCTATAAAGCATATGTGGAGATTGTGCGCAAGGTCGGCCTCTGGCTTCCAGTAAATTAAACAGGCATTACATTGTACATGTGTACTCAGTTATGCTCTATTTTGGGTAAAAATAGGAAAGATAATACTTTTCTCTAAAGAAACAGGATTCCCTGAATTATCGTCATTGATATCGGTATCATTCTATCGGTATTATCGTGATAAATTTTTAAGCCCATATCACCCATTCCTAATTCAGACCATTTTTTGAAGATCAAAACTTCAGTTCCTGTTTATTATAATTGTATGGAAAAGAACAACCAACACATTCTTTAAAATTTCCCATTTTGTATTTCAAGTAAAAAAAGGGTTTTCATTTTTGGGTGAACTATCCCTTTAACTACTTCTTATGTTTTCTGTTTCTACCAAGGTTGTGTCATTGATGTCTCTTCTTCAAGTTATCCCACTTTTCCATCTTTTTTTTTTAAATTTGTGCCTCTCTCTCCTCCCCTAAAATTACTTCGACGTCCATCTTTTATTCATACTTGGCCTTCATGCTTCCCTCGCTCTGTGGTTAATGTGATCTGAGCCAGTATCTCCAGACACAGATTGCAGTATCTGTGAGCACAAGCATGTCCATACGTCTCCCACCCTAACCCGCTCTTGCTCAGTCTCTTTGGTCCATGTGGTTTGAACCCCAATCAAGAGACTCAATCATTCATTTCTGAACTTGCAGATTAAGCTCCAAGGCAAAAAGCCGCTGTCCAGTGGTCTCAAAGCTTTGGACACAGAATGGATTTACTTGCATGTGCAGGACAATGCCAAGATGCTGTCTTCATTAACAAAGCAGGGCTCTTTGTTAACCCATGCTATTTAGAAAAAACGTGCCTACATTAAGGTTGGAAACTTTTTGTGCTTTTTAAATTAGCCTGGTTTGTGTATTTCATTTTAGGGTTTCATAAATATAAAAAAAGAAAAATGCCAAACAAAAATGCATTTTTATCTTGCTTTCCAGTCAAAACATTTTTAACAAAAACTGTGTAGGATAATAGGAATTTTGCTGTAATTTCAGTTTTTTCCCTCTTTTGATACTTGGAACAAGGAAAAGCAATGTCAGTGGGGTCATTTTACATATTTGTTACTAGAAAACAAGAATAAAAAAACTGTAGAAAACTAAACCAAAACTTTTGCAGCCGTTAGCAGATAATTGCTTGTTTAAAGTATCACTGAATAAACAGAAGTGCTACAAAACTTGAGACTCTTGAATGAATTAATTGACGATACACTAATTAATGTTTAAATGGTGACTAATTCATGTTCATGAGTTCATGAGTCTCATTAAAACATCATTATCATTAGTCATTAGATCATTAGTCATGAAGAAATTCATTTAGATCATCTTGTAGTGTGTTTAGGGTTAGTCAACACAAAACAGTAAGGTTCTCTGATGACGCTTGAAAGTGTAGATGATACTATCTCTTACCTTTGTGCTCCACAATTTCACAGTCCAGTCAAAAGACGAAGTGACAAAAAGGTGGGAAAAATCGACAGGGCCCACAGCACTGTGACAGCTGATGCCTGTCACTGGTCCCTGATGGCCCTCAAACATCTCACAGATGCCAGCTTTACTGTGGAGCAACACAAAAGGAAAACAACACAAAGGTAACTATCATAACAACAGTTTGACACTGTTTTAGCAATGTCCATTAATGTAATTAAAATGAAAATTACCCATTATTTATTTACCCTCAAACCATCCTAGGTGTATATGACTTTCTTCTTTCAGATGAATATAATCGGAGTTATATTAAATTAAATTAAATGTTTGGACTCTTCCAAGCTTTATAATGGTACTCCACATGACTTTGACGCATTTGTGTAGGAAAAATATCCAAACTTATAACTTTATAAACCGTATTCTCTAGCTTTCTCTAACTGTTGTGCACATGAACATGAGCGAGTAGCATTTGAGCAGATGATGCAGAACATAGGTGAATGTAGTGATGAACGTGGAAGCGCAGAGGAGAGAGCACAACAAAACACCGGTCAGTAGAAAACAAGGATTTGTAAAGAAAAAGGAGCATTTCGATATAAGCCAAGATGAGACTGGTTTTCCTTTGCTGTAAACAAAACTCGGTTCTCATGAAACTAGCATATTCTCACCGGAGCTTACTCTACGCCTACGTCCTACAGTGGCATGCGAAAGTTTGGGAACCCCTTTGCAGAATCTGTGAAAATGTTTTAACAAAATAAGAGAGATCATACAAAATGCATGTTTTTTTTTTAATTTAGTACTGTCCTGAGTAAGATATTTTACATAAAAGACAAAAAATGAAATTATTAAAATAACACCCTGCAAAAGTGTGGGAACCCTTGGTTCTTAATACTGTGTGTGGTTAGCTGGACTGTTTTTTTGTTTTGTGATGGTTGTTTATGAGTCCCTTGTTTGTTCTGAGCAGTTAAACTGAGCACTGTTCTTCAGAAAAATCCTTCAGGTCATGCAGATTCTTCAGTTTTCCAGCATCTTTTGCATATTTGAACCCTTTCCAGCAGTGACTTTATGGTTTTGAGATCCATCTTTTCACACTGAGGACAACTGAGGGACTCAAACACAACTATTAAAAAAGGTTCAAACATTTACTGATGCTCCAGAAGGAAACACAATGCATTAAGAGCCAGCCGGGGAGTAAAAACTTTTTGAGTTTGAAGATCAAGGTAATTTGTCTTCCAGGATACACGCAAGTATCTTCCCTTGCTTCCAAAGGGCAGCACTAAATGAAAAAATAAGACATTTCAACAAAATCAGAAAAATTTGGACGTCTTCATCCTGTTCAAAAGTTTTGACCCCCGGCTCTTAACGCATCGTGTTTCCTTCTGGAGCAAGAAATTAAATAAAAATAGGGCCTCATGAGTTTCCAACTATCTCTGAAGATGGTTTAAATCATTAGATCAAGCTTTGGACCCCACTGTACTTTATTCGTCTCTGACCTCTGCTATCACCAAGACAATTGTGTAGCGGTTATCACGAACAATGTGTCAGACGTATGCGTGTACTGTATGTGCCACTCACCTGCCGTGTCTGGACGCTGTATACACTGTTCCCTCCTCACTGCCAACTATATAATTATTGACGTCTCCAGTGGGGAAGGCCATCCCAGTAACAGCCACCGGCTTAGACTTGTTATAAACAAGCTCCATGCTCTCCTACAACAGACACACATGGATTGAGCAAGTAGACTTTTATACAGGTGTGACTGATGCTGCTATAGTGTCAGCACTGACCTGAGGCTGTGACAGCATATCCAGGCTCCAGGAGCACATCCGGCCGTCTGTGGACACAGTGATCAGGTTGTTGGCGTTCTGAGTGCCGACCACATTGACGCAGTAGACAGGGTGCTTTAAGAAAAAAAAAAAAATTACAGTATGTCACCTACTGTACAATTCTCTAACAAATATGAGAAATTCAAGTGTTATACATGGCCAGCGAACATCTAGGGATGGTCCCATAATATAAGCACTGAATGTCTACGCAGACACAATACCTAGCTTGTGAACTAACCTGGCCTGAGCATCTGCCCGTCTGCAAATACAGTCAATTGTGTGAATCCATTATGTCGTTATTGCCGTCAATTTGATTTTTGTTTTTTGTCCAACAATGGGCTCTTTCAGACGGGCCGGTGGAGTGGTGAGACGGCGGTCGGGACATAGGCTTTCATTATTGAGGGCACGGGAGTTTAAACCCTCAGCATGTATGGCATTCAGGGGCCGTGTGTGTGGCAGCTGAGCACAATAAGGGTCTATGGACGTCCCTTCCCTCTACTACTAGGCTGTACTGTCTTTATTGCATGACAAGGAGTTAGATGGGGCTCATTGAGCCTGACTGTGCTGACAGACTGAGTCTAGCCCTGGGTAGACAGTGGGCGGCCTTTTGCACAGAGAGAAGATGAGGTCAGGAAAACGCTGAGGGGTGATTGCTACCACCATCATGTAATAGCGTGAGTGCCCAGTTAAAGAGTTTACCCATAATGAAAATTCTGTTATCATTTATTCACCCTAGTGTCATTCCAAACCTCTAGGACTTTCGTTCATATTCAAATTAATATATTTTTGATGAAATCTGAGAGCTTTGAACTGCATGGCTCAGAAAGGTTGTAACGACGACTCATTGGGGCTTCAAAAGAAAACAAGATGCATTGAGAGATTGAAAATTCAAATTTTTAAATCTGAAGCTCAGGGTAAATTTAACTTATTTTGTCTTCTGGGAAACATGCAAGTATCATCTGTAGCTTCTGAAATGCAGTACTAAATGAAAAAAATATATGACATTTGGCAAAATAATAAATATGTACACATCTTCATTCTGTTCAAAAGTTTTCACCCCCGGCTCCTAATGCATCGTGTTTCCTTCTGAAGCATCAGTGAGTGTTTAAACCTTCTGTAATAGTTGCATATGAGTACCTCAGTTGTCCTCAGTATGAAAAGATGGATCTCAAAATTATACAGTCATTGTTGGAAAGGGTTCAAATACACAAATATGCTGAAAAAGCAAAGTGGGGACTTTTCAGAACAACAAGGGACTCATGAACAACTATCACTAAACAAAAAAAAAAAACACAGCTGTGGATCATTCAGGTAACAACACAGTATTAAGAATCAAGTTTATGCAAACTTTTGAACAAGTTATTTTTATAAATTAAATTTATAAATTAAATAAAAATAATATTTTCTCTTGTGGACTATATGTAAATGTATTTTATATGAAATATCTTATTCAGGTCAGTACTAAATAATAAATAACATGCATTTCATATGATGCCTCTTATTTTGGTAAAAGAAGAAAGTAATATACACCTACTCTAGGATGGCTTGAGGATGAGTAAATCATGGGATAATTTTCATTTTTGGGTGAACTCTCCCTTTAAGATTTGAAGTAATTAAGCACACTTCACAAGATTTAATGCTTGACAGTCATAGTCACTATTCACTTTCATTGTATGTAAAAGAGTGGCTTGGCCAAAAGAGTATAACTTCTTTTGTGTTCAACAAATTAGGACCCTTTAAAAACACTTGGGTGTTAACTGCATTCATGATAGTCTAGTTGATGATTGTATCTGTAGGTTTTCTTACTGTGTGTGCTGCAGCGGACAGGGGGGTCCTCTGAACCGGCGTTCTTCGGTGACTTCGGTTGTCCCAGAGAACAATCTGGCCCGAGTATGTGCCACCCACCAACAGGTTAGGATGAAACCGAGCGAAACCCACCGACACCACTGGAGACTGGAAAAGAGATGACAAGACAAAATCTTTAGGACAAAAGACAAAAGAAAAATAGAGATGAAGACTATGTTAGGGATTGTGGGAGCAGCAGTTTTATATTACAGCATCATAAACAGAGTTTGCTAGAGCGGAAAGTGCGGCCTTTTGTTGTGACAGCCTTGGCCTTGAACTTTCCCTCCGTCTTTACTTTTATTGAGTTTTTGGTTCCTCTTCAGTGCCTGTCACATGAAACGTGCCTTCATGCTTACATATTTTCACACCAAACTCTCTGCAGCGCCCTTACTGAGCACTTTTACAATTATCTCAGGAGACCAATTACTGACAGCAAGGAGACAACGATATTTTGTTTTACTTGCAAAACTGCCCTTTTCGCCATGGTGTGACAGCAGCGGGACAGAAGTGTAAAAGGCATGTTTTCATAGCGCTCTCCAGTCATCTGTAAAGCAAAGACTACGACTGTCTCCCATCGCACACCGCACCATCTGCGGCCTTCTCGTCATGCACCCAGAGTTCATTTTAAAGAGACTGGAAAACAAACCAGAGAAAAAGAAAACACGCTTCTCTTTTCTTTCATTCGTTCCCCCCTCTAAAAAAAATACAGCTTCTAAGAGGGCTCGGGAGCAGCCTCATATGCGAGGTGGTTTTTTAAAAGGACTCAAAATAAACTAAGTTGGAGGGGTAAAAATAAAGGCGAGTTGAGTTTATTTACACTCAGGACACGCAGGCCAATCTGGTTTAAAGTTTAAACGCATTAAGACAAAAACGTTTGATGGTTGGACTGGAGATTATTTGGAAAATTTCGAAATACATGTGACTCATTATGTGATTGACTGCGGCCTGACAGAGAAATACTAAATAAATATCAAGTATAGGTTCTTATTACGACAGGATTCCATTCATTTACATACAGGAGTCGAAAGATGCTGTGTTTCTTAATTAGTTGTTGAAATTGGTTTATTCAAAACAAATACTCTTGAGCTATTGCAACACTGCTACTGAATCTACAGGGCAAAACTTCATTCAGTGATCAGTGTAATTTGATTCCTGAATGACTCTCATGAACCTTTTCAGAATGAAAACCATGCAGTGAGAAATCTGATTCCTAAACAAATTATTCTTAAATCGGATCATTTTATTGAATTAAAACGATGCGGCATGAAACGAGTAGTCAGATTCCCAAGCAAATAACTCTTATGAATCAGTTCTTTTTAGTGAATCCAAACCAAACAATGCAACCAGGGTTTTCCAAATCCAACCAATTCACAAATAAATGACTCTTTTGAGACAATTCTTTTTTAGCGAATCAAAACTATACAACACAAAGCGAGCAGTCTGATTACCAAACGAATGACTCTTTTGATTCAAAGTCATACAGCAGACCCATGGTAATCAAAACGATTTGTGAACAAATGATTCTAATGAGCAGGTTCTTTTTGGTGAATCAAAATCATACAGTGCAACCAGTGTATTTCAACCGATTCACAAATAAATTATTCTTATCATTTGGTTATTTTTAGTGAATCAAAACCAATCAGTGGAACCAGGGTTTTTCCAAATCCAACCAATTCACAAACAAATGACTCTTCTAAGACAATTCTTCTTGGCGAATCACAACCATACAGCAAAAAGTGAGTAGTCTGATTTTCAACTGAATGACTCTTTGAGTCGGTTTTTCATAGTGAATCAAAGTCATAAAGCACACCCAGGGTAATCAAAATGATTCGCGAACAAATGATTCTGATGAGCAGGTTATTTTTGGTGAATCAAAACCATACAGTGCAACCAGGGTATTCCAAATTAACCAATTCACAAACAAATGACTCTTTTGAGACAATTTGTTTTGGTGAATCAAAGCCATACAAGTGAGTAGTCTGATTCCCAAATGAATGACTCTTTTGGGTCTGTTCTTTATAGTGAATCAAAGTATTACAGCACAGCCAGGGTAATCAAAACGATTTATGAACAAATGATTCTGATGAGCAGGTTCTTTTTGATGAATCAAAATCATACAGTGCAGCCAGTGTATTCCAACCGATTCATGAATAAATTACTCTTATCATTTGGTTCATTTTAGTGAATCAAACTCAAACAGTGCAACCAGGATTTTCTGAATCCAACCAATTCACAAACAAATGACTCTTTTGAGACTATTCTTTTTGGTGAATCAAAGCCATACAGCACATTGCGAGCAGTCTGATTCCCAAACAAATGAAGAGTGCAACCAGTGTATTCCAACTGATTCACTAATAAATGACTCTTATCATTTGGTTCTTTTCAGTGAATCAAGTAGTGGTATTTTATAAAAACAACAGAATATATACAGAATTAAATTTAACCACACTTTTTCTTTGTCCAGTATAATGTAATAGAGTTAAAGCCAATGATTGGTTTGTACTTGTGCCACATTTTAAAACACAGTGAATACTGAATAAACGTATAGTCACCTTTTCCAAGAATTGTTTTAAATGTATTATCTTTATATATCTTATGATTCCCACCCTTAACTACCGTGTTACTGTAGAAAATAAAACGAAAAGCAGATACTTGCAAGGCACTAACCCGGCTGCAATAAAACAATCACTGGACATCAAAAGCCAACATTTCAGTTAATAAATTGATTAGTATCTTTTAAGAGGTTGAAAAGTTTCACTCAAGTCTTGATTAGTCTGATTGCCAGTACTGCTGGAAAAGGATCTCAGTTCTGTGATTAATGATCAGTCAGTCCTGAATACTAACACAGAGACAGGGGAACATTGCTGCTTAAATACACTGCTATTTCAATCAGAGCCACAAGACGACCTCTGAACCAAGTCTCTTTCTCTCTCTCTCCTATAGTCATGTGTCAGGGACACGCTCCCCAGACCAGCGCTTCATTACTGGGCTAATGAACATGAGCTGGGGTCACCACAACAAGAGGGTAATAACTCCACTATGAAGCCATTAATCAGAGACTTAATGAAGTATCGTAACCTGAAACTTCAGCTCAGGAGAGCAGTCCAGCCAACAGCCAATCACGGCCATCTCTGGCCTCTATCCGTACACCGCAGGCCTCTGTTTTTATCAGACTCGTCTGCTGTGGTATCATCACTGTGTCCTGCAGCAACCTCTGATGACTCGAGCTGTCGGTTTTCTCTTCTTAAAGTTAAGCTGAAGTCTTCAGCTGAACAGATTACGAGTTTACTTTTGACTGGATAAGCTTTAAAATGTGTCAGTGTACCTGTTCAAAGAAAACAGGCATTCATAATGTCTGACAGTTTCTTGTTGGCAAAATTATGTGAAAATCACTAAAATCATACACATTATGACCAAGGTTAGTACTTTTGACAACGTCTAAATGGTCAAACACAAAATAGTAGTGATGGGAAGTTCAGATCATTTTACCGACTCGGACCTCTGAGTCTTGTTCAGCAAAATGAACAAATCTTTTTTCGAGTCATTTCGTTTATTTTGTTCATTTTAGCAAAATATAATTACAGTGTTACGTGTTACCTACCTAACACATCTACTGCTTACACAAACATTGATCACACTACAAACAAGACAAAACTGTAATGCTATAAGAAACAGAAAAGATTAATTCATTGTTTACCTGGGTCTTTAGTCTATGATTAGCTCACCTCACCTCTTATCTGACAAGTTTTCAGGTTTGAGTTGTTCGTTCATCACATGACAGCCCCATAAGCTTAACCTATGGAGTCTGAGCCGGAAATAGAATTGATTAGTTGAACTCTCGAGTCTTTGGGTTTGAGTCGTTCGTTCATGTCAACGACTCCAAAAACCTGAAGACTTGAAACTAATGGTGAACTAATTTGAGTACAGAACCTAATAGGATGTTGCGCATGCACGACTGAACGAATCACTTCCAGAGATGACTCGTTCGTCCCGAGTCACATTAAAGATTCATTTAAAATCTTTCCAGAATCGTTCAAGAATGACCCATCACTACAGTTTGAACTTTAGGCACTGGATGACTTTGATCACTAAAGTAACACTGTAATTTTCGCTTTACTCGAACTTAAAGTGAATCCCAGATATTAAGACTTGTATGGCTTAATATAACATAAATTATGTCACTTACTAAAATATGTAGAAAACCCATCAAAGATTTACGTTATTGAAAAAATCCACGTCATTTTATACATATTTTGGACTGTTGGGGGGGGGCGCTATTATGACTATTATGTTGCATTCTTTAAACTACATGTGCTACCTGTTGGTATTTTTACCGCAACACAACAATAAAATACGATGTCACATATTGCGGCTTTTGGCTCTTTGTTCTCCTCACTTTAGCCCTGATGCCTTTGAGGCTTTTAGTACAGCGCAGCTGATGTAAGAGCTTACAAACGGCAGAGACAAGAAACGCTAGATGCCATCCTGGTAGGATGTAAACATGCAGAGGCTTGTCATGATGCCACAGCCACTGAAGGAGTTTCTCAGTGCACATTTCACTCAATATCCAGAGCATGTAGACTCCTTTTGGGGAAAAATCGATGGTACTGCATTTGGTTTAAGCCTATGCTTATATTCATCGCCACTTGTAGCTTTTTCAGCAGACGTGCTCATTGTATCAGTATTTTATTTTCCGAGTTGTGTTGCGGTAAAAATAGCAACAGGTAGTGCCAGTTTCCCACAGAGTGCAACCATTTGATGTAATAAAAATAATGGTGCTCTCCATAGTTTAAAATATGTATTAAACTCTTTCTAATCTTTCATGGGTTTTCAACTATGTATTTCAGTAAGAGACATTATTTATGTTATATTAAGCCAAACAAGTCTTAATACCCAGGGTTCCCTTTAAAGTTCAACGCTTTGGACACTGCTGACAAGATGTGAACGGGCTTTTAATGATGAATAACATGTCATAGGGCAATCTCAGTTTATAAAACATCTGATGTATACTTCCCTCATTACCGTGACCACATAAATCCACAGAGACCTTTTGCTCCATAACGAAGCGCAGATAAATATGACAAGTATTTGAACTCTCTTTAAAGTCATAATCTAAACATGGCAAAGGCACAAGACGCTGAGAGGAAAAGGGATGAAAAGGCTGTATATTCACACCATATGGAGAGCGTGGGTTAAGATCTGTCTATCTTCAACACAAGGACCCTAAAACCACCTCCTTAGTTTTAATGGAAGCCATAAACACCATTATTCAAGCAAACTTTTGCTACTGGAATTAGCTCACTTTGTCACAATACACTGGTTGGCTGTGATATTTTCAGTGATTTTCAAATACCGACCTGTTTCAATTGGGACCCAAGTATAAAAACATACAGCTGGGATACATCCAAACATTTGTGTCTACACTACCAGTCAAAAGTTTTTGAACAGTTAACATTTTTAAAGAAGTCTCTTCTGCTCACCAAGCCTACATTTATTTGATCCAAAGTACAGGAAAAACAGTAAAATTCTAAAAGTCTACTCAGCTCTTTTCAACATAATAATAACAATAATACATTTTTTGAGGAGTAAATCAGAATATTAGAATGATTTCTGAAGGATGTGATGATGCTAAAAATTCAGCTTTGAAACCACAGGAATAAATTACATTTTAAAATACATTCAAATAGAAAACAGTTATTTTAAATAGTAAAACTTTTACTGTTTTTGCTGTACTTTGAATCAAATAAATGCAGGCTTGCTGGGCAGAAGAGACTTCTTTAAAAACATTAAAAATCTTTTGACTGGTAGTGTGTAATACACTGAATACACATAATTATTAAGTGAAAGAAGAACTGAATGATTATCATTTCATGTGTCACAGTTAACATTGTACTCAAAGATACTTCAAAGAATACAATAGGATCATTACCAATAAAGTCATGTTAGCACAATGTTATTTACTATGTATTTTTATGAGTGTACTGTCAATAATAGGACATTTCCTGTTCGTTATTTCCTCCTGAGTTAAAATTTCACTATTCCAGCATTTCGACAACGCAGTCATTTCACTGACTTAATTGAGAATATTTCTCATTACAAGCTCAGCTTGATGTCTAACAACCCGAAGCTCTGATGAAAGTCAAATTGAAAAGTAAAATGCAAGTGAAAACACAATCCCACAACACTTTCCTGCAGTTTAATGGGTTTCACTGGGACTAAGTGCATGGGACATGATAATATCACTGGGAATGGTTCAGTATGGGATAATCCACAGGACTAACCCCGTGAGGAGAGATGGCATGAGGAACACTCCCTCCTTTGTTGCCCCCCTTTTTGCGGGCCGAAAGGGAAAAGAGGAAAAAAAAAGTTGGAGCCATTTGTCAGGGAGGAGATGACTGTGTAACAGACAGTACATTCACTGCCGCCTCCTCCTGAAGCACCACAATCATGTGGTTCTCAGCAAAGCTTATCAGCTCCAGATGCACTCCTCTGTCTTCCACCAGCATCCTTCGCTCCCTACCTCTTTTTTTTTTCCGAAACGGCACCCCACGGATTTTGTCACTCTGCGGTTACTGGCACAGGCCGTGTAATACCATATCTCCGTTTTAGAGAACAATGGAGGAGAAGCCAGTGAATGCGAGTAGTTCGATCTCTCTCCTTTACCTCAGGACCAGAGTAAAGAATAGCCGTGTCCCAGTCATTATGAATGAACAGTATTCTTAGTAATGCCATTTTATACTCAATTTCATTTGATTTGCACTGCACTTATAAAGTGAATTTGTTCTTCGTAGCTTCATAACATGACGGTTGAACCACCAGTGTCACGTGGACTATGTTAACAATGTCCTTACTACCTTTCCGGGCCTTGAATGCGTCAGCTGCGTTGCTGGTCAGAAAGCTCTCAGATTTCATCAAAAATATCTTAATTTGTGTTTTGGAGGAGAACAAAGTTCTTACAGGTTTGGAACGACATGAGGGAAGAAGAACCAATGACGGAATTTTTTGGGGGGTGAACTATCCCTTTTTAAAGAACTCCAGATAAAAAAAGATTCAAATAAACTACTCAACCATCATGACCCATTACTATCTGGTAATATATGTGGATACAAGAGTAGGCAGTAAAACCATAGTGGACCGGAGGTCTCTGCTCTTCCTGTTTCAAAAGCTGTGAGTGGTTTTGAAGCCTTTCTACACTCGGCTTTATGAGCACATGCAACTCCATCCACCAGCATTATACAGAACAGGCATTTCTCCAAGCTCCTGCGAACACATCTTTCTCTGTGCCAACCTCTATTCAGTGAGCCTCAGGCATCCAGCAGGGGTTCACATAGAGTCATCCTGGATAAAATATAAACGATATCAATAAAATGCAGGCGATGCAGACGAGGGCTGACAGTATCGGTGAGCAGATTTTTGGGGTGTGCCCTTGATGTGGCGACAGGCAGCCCACTTTAGAAGGTCATGTGATGTTACTGGCGAGCTGGGCCTGCTGTGATGATGGGCCCGAAAGAACAGCAGAGAGCAGAGAGCCAAGATCACGCCACACAGAGCCCAAAACAAACCCAAACCACCTCAGAAATATTCCACAACCGTCTGAAAAGGAGTGGCCTTCTGTAACCATCTGAAGCCAGAGAGACTGTGAAACTAAGGAGAGGATTAAGAAAAGACAAACTTAAGAGAGACAGAAACTGTGTTTTAAATTGTAGTGAGCTGTCTTCACAGGGAACCATTTAAAGTGCACGCCAGGAGTCACGTTTCAAACTGTTCAAAATTTGAGGGTTAGTATGATTTTTTGGAAAAATAAATTAAAACTTTTATTAAGCAAGGATGCATTAAATTGCTCAAAAGTGACAGTAAAACCATTTACATTCAAATTCTATTTAAATAATTGCAGTTCTTTTAAGCTTTCTGAAGAAAATCATCCTGGTTTTATCATTTATACCAAATATATTAAGCAGCACAGCTGTTTTCAACATTGCTAATCTTAAGAAATGTTTCTTGAGCACCAAATCAGAATATTAGAATGATTATTGAAGGATCATGTGACACTAAAGAGTGGAATAACAGCTGCTGAAAATTCAGCTTCAATATTACAGGGATATTTATTTTTTTTATATACATTTAAATAGAAAAGTTATTTAAAAAAAAAAAAATCTTACTGAAACAATAAGATAAGATAGCCGGTTCAAGCCAAATTTGAAGTCTGCACTACATGTGCCAATTGTGGAGAAGGCATGATTCAGAATCTAAAAATAAATATCTACCAAAAAAAAAAAAAAAAACAACACCTACCAGTCAAACGTTTTTGGACAGTAAGATTTTTATGTTTTGAGTCTTCTGCTCACCAAGCCTGCATTTATGTGATCTAAAGTAGAGCAAAAACAGTAAAATTTTGAAATATTTGTACTATTTAAAATAATTGTTTTCTATTTGAATATATTTTAAAACGTAATTTACTCCTGTGAATTCTATAACATTATAAATGTCTTTATCATTGCAATTTAAAGCATCCTGAAGGTTAAGCATTTGTAATTGTAAGCCATCTTTTATTGTAATTATCTTTTAACTGACCATTAAAAAAAAAAGAAAAGAAAATACATAAAATAAAAAAATAAAAAAATTAAGAGTTTAATTAAGAGGCAAATTCAAAAATTATCAAGAAAAATGTTCTTTTGATGAAACCATGAAAATTTCATTCTGTCATACAGACCACTCTCAGAACTGAAACAGAAAATTTCAATTATAAATTCAATTAGAAAAAAATGTTTTAATGGCAAATAAAAATTCTACAAAATAAATAAATAAATAAATAAAAAAAATACACACACTAAGGTTTTCTCACTAAGGTCTCTTTTGCTCACCAAGCCTGCTTTTATTTGATCCAAAGGACAGTAAAACAGTAAAATCTTGAAATATTTTCACTATTTAAAATAACTGTTTTCTATTTGAACATATTTTAAAATATAATTTATTCCTGTGATTTCAAAGCTGAATTTTTAGCATCATTACTTACTTATTTGCTGCACAAAAAACATTTATTATTATGTTGAAAACAGCAGAGTAGATTTTTTTCAGGTTTATTTGATGAATAGAAAGTTCAGAAGAACAACATCTGTCTGAAATAGAAATTATAAATAGACATTATAAATGTCTTTATGATCGCTTTTGATCAATTTAAAGCATCACTGCAAAATAAAAGTATTAATTTCTATAATTTCTTTCCAAAATAAAATAAAATAAAAAAATTATACTGACTCCAAACTTTTAAACAGTATAGTGTATAACATTACAAAAGCTTTTTTATTTCAGATAAATGCAGATCTTTGGATCTTTCCATTCATCAAAGAATCCTGAAAAAAAAGTATTCAACAGTTTTAAATATTGATAATAATAATAAGAAATGTATCTTGAACAGAAAATCAGCATAGTAAAATGATTTCTGAAGGATCATGTGACACTGAAGACTGGAGTAATGATGCTGGAAATTTAGCTTTGATCACAGGAATAAATTACATTTTAAAATATATTTAAATAGAAAGCAGTTATTTTAAAATATTTCATAATATTACTGCTTTTGCTGTACTTTGGATCAAAAAATGTAGGCTTGGTGAGCAGAAGAGACTTCTTTAAAAAACATTAAAATCTTACTGGCTTATTATAGAATCGCTCTGTAAGCTTATCAGCATGCTAATGGAAAACTATTGAAATTGAAACAAGTTAAGTTTCCCATGATTGAAACTGAAACATAATAAGTGCTATTTATGCTGTGTGTGGAGGTGCTGTATATGTAGTATGTTTGCTGATGTGATTCCATGACAGCTAGGAAGCTGTCTAAGTAGACAGCGAGTCGGCTCACTAGACTGTGAGAAGAAGCATAAGGAGAGAGAGAGAGATGTGGCAAAAAGAAGTAAAGATGGAACAGCAAAAAGAGAAACTGAAGGAAAAGTGGGAGACAGCGGCGCTGGAGGGAGGGTTTCTGAAGTATCCAGCACATGAAAGTGGCGGCTGTGGGTAAATCTGGAAAAACGACTGCAAAACTGCTGAACTCCGCCGCACGGCCTGCCAAAAGTGAGGGAAGCCGCAAAGGGAGAATAGGAGGGGAGAAGAAGAGAGGAGAGGAACGTGTGGGGGATGAGTATATGGCTCTTGCATGCGTGTACCTCAGAGGGAATAAGATCAGTGTGGTTTGGGGAGGTTAAGCGGCAGAACATGCTCGCACATTAAGAGCCATCAGATTCCCCGTCTAGTGAGCGGGGAGCACCGGCGTTTAGAACAGAGCCCAGAGCGAAAAACAATATCTCTGCAAATTGGCCCAACCTCTTTCATCCTCAGCCAATGGCCAAATGTTTGGAGATCCTGTGCTTCTCTCTCCATTTCTCTCCTCATAATGAAAAAAGGATGGTTGAACCTCAGGCCACTCTGAAGGAAAGCTGTGAAATGCCATTGTGTGTTATTCATCTTGCGTTTTATTTTTATATGTACTTTCTATAGATCCCATCTTTTTTGTTAGTACTGAGCTCTAGAGAAGAAAAGGACGGAGTGAGGCAGGTCATGTATGTTCCTGTGTGCCAACACAATCACAAATACAAGGCACTTAAATTGACCTAAATTGATCTAGGACGTTACATTAAATGTCTGTTACCATTATCGGATCACCACATGACTTTCTTCCTGCTACAAAACATGTACAGCTACAGTACATTGTGACTCCCAAGAAATAACAGAATTTGGACCCTTTCTACAGCATCCCGGGAAGACAAATACATACCGATTATTATTTTCTCAATATTTACACAAATTGTAGTGCTGACCATTTAACACTGTCACCCAAATCATTAAATCATTAAAAAAAAAAAATTAACAACTTTTGGTCCCAAACTATACATTTATTCCTTATTTAGCAGCAGCCTTTAGATATTTCCCACATTCTGTTAACAAGCATGTAAACCTCATTTTAAACAAGCAGAAAATAAACAAACTAATATGTCCTTCAAAAGAAAAATGTTCTTTTGAAGAAAAGCATCATGGTATTATGGTTTATGCCAAAAATATTAAGCAGCACAACAGTTTTCAACACTGATAATAGTAAAAAAAAAAAAAAAAAAAAAAAAAAAAAAATTACCAAATCAGCATATTCAATTGATTTCTGAAGGATCATACGATACTGAAGACTGGGGTACTGGCACCACAATTTCTGCTTTGGATAACAGGAATAATCTACACTTTTTAAAATATATTAAACCAGAAAACAGTTTTTTTGAACTACAATAATATTTCACAATATTACTGTTTTTATTGTATTTTTGTTTAAATAAATACAGCTTTGGTAAGGATAAGAGACTGCTTCCAAAGATGTTAAAAATCTTTAAATAATCAATACTTCCTGAAGGTTCATCACGCTGTTTAACTGACCATTTAAAAAAAAAAAGTTTTCATTATTTATTTAAGGGCAAATTTTACCCCAATTGTAAAATAAAGATAAATGTAAAAAAAAATATATCTATCAAGAAAAATGTTCTTTCTAAAGTAAATCATCATGGTATTGTGGTTTATACCAAAAATATTAAGGTTATGCATGTCTTTTAACTGACCATTTTTAAAAAATTAAGATTAAAACAAAAAGCCAAAATCTAAAATTATCTATCAAGAGAAATGTTCTTTTAATTAGGAATGTAACGACATAAAAATCTCATGATACGATTATATCTTGATATGAAGTCCACGATACAATATGATACAAAATAATAATTTTGTATATTTTAAATTATTTTATCTAACGTACTTTGAGAGTTCAAAATTAAGAGCTCCAATCCATGTTCTTAACTAAGAAAATTTAAGTCAGAAAAATGTCGAATACATGTATCTTTACACCCGTAGTTACTTTTAATGAAACCATGAAAATGTCATCCTGTCATACAGACCCCTCTCAGAACTGAAACAGAACTTTTAGAAGCCAATGACCATAAACTTTCACAGTCTGTAAGACAGTTTTCAATTATAAATTTAATTAGAACAAAAATAATAATTATAATAAAATAGCAGTTTAAAAGTCCTGTAAACACAAAAAAGTCTGTTGTTTTTAAGCATGTGCAATATGGCATGTCTGAGTATGCTTTGCTTGTAACTCTGTGTGTAAACGAGCATGTGTACGTGTATCCGTCTGTGTGCATGTGAGAGGTGCTGGGCATTGGAAAAGCAGCACATGCACGAGCAGACCATGTGGGTGGGCAAACATATGCGGCTGGTAGGATTAGGAAGTGGTAAGCCACATCTTTTTATTACAGAAATGTCTCTCTAATATCTCTCCCTCGCACCAGGCTGTCGCCTCCCAGACTTGCTTACTTGGTCGTCTCCCTGAAAAGACTCTCAAACCAGAGTCTTTTATAATTAGCGTCAAAACCGACACCAGATACATTTTACACACAAACCTCAGGATTTTTTTGGCCTGACCCAAGCGGACACACACCGTAATAAGGTGTTCTGTTCCGCTGCGGTACTCCAAGGCCAGCATGCACCTTTAATTAAATCACCTTGGGCTCACTTAAATGCATTTCGTCATCTGAAGTGGTACGCTCCATTAGATCTCCCTTTTATTGAAGCTACCACTTCCTTTATCATGGCTTTCCAATTAGGTCGTTTTATTATAAATTTATTGTGAAGTGCTTGGAATACTACTGGTATTTTTAGAATAGGCTACTAGCGAGATGCATGTAGCAATATAGCATGCAGTGTGTAACAATAAACCCAATGATAAATGTATTTTTAACCCAAACCCAAATTTGTGTAAAATGTCCTAAAGGGATAGTTCACCTAAAAATGAAAACATTTTCCTGCACGATTTTCACTCCCTTAACATTCAGTGTGACTTTTAGAGGGTAAGTGTGTAACGTTGTGTTGTGTTAAGGGTTTTCACCTGGCAGTGGTAGATGTACTCTGGTGTGGTCTTCTTGAATTTCATATTCCACACCAAAGCCACACCGTCTGGCTCATGAGGAGCGTCTTCGTTGTTGTTGTAGGAGGCCACCAAGAGCTCAGGGTACTGGAAATATGAAGAGAAGAGAGTAAAGGCAGGAGAAAGATGAGAGAGAGAGACAACAGAGAAGAGGTTGATAAAGCTGACTCAGAGACAAAGAATGGGAGGATTCTCCCTTTTAAATGAACAGGTGCTGACATATACAGGAGGTCAGAGAGGGAGGTCAGTCTACCTGAGGGGACCAGTCCAGACAGGTGATGACCCGATGCTTTGACCAGTGCTCATCATAGAAGAGACGATTGAGAGAGAGACTGGAGCCACCCTGCAGATCTCTGAGAGGGAGATAGTGTTGTTAACGTCGGCTCACACTTTACTATACACGATAGAAAATGAAAGCAAATCATAGATACAGATGAAGTCAAAAGTTTACATACACCTTGCAGAATCTGCAAAATGGTAATTATGTTACCAAAATAAGAGGGATCATACAAAATGCATGTTATTTTTTATTTAGTACAGACCTGAATTAGATATTTCACGTAAAAGATGTTTACATACAGTCCACAAGAGAAAATAATAGCTGACTTTATAAAAATGACCCCGTTCAAAAGTTTAGATACGCTTGATTCTTAATACTGTGTTGTTACCTGAATGATCCACAGCTGTGTTTTTTTGTTTAGTGATGGTTGTTCATGAGTTCCTTGTTTGTCATGAACAGTTAAACTGCCTGCTGTTCTTCAGAAAAAACCTTCAGTTCCCATAAATTCTTTGGTTTTTCAGCATTTTTGTGTATTTGAACCTTTTCCAACAAAGACTGTATGATTTTGAGATCCATCTTTTCACACTGAGGACAACTGAGGGACTCATATGCAACTATTACAGAAGGTTGAAGTGCTCACTGATGCTTCAAAAGTAAACACAAGCTGGGGGTGAAAACTTTTGAACAGAATGAAGATGTGTACATTTTTCTTATTTTGCCTAAATATCTTCTTTTTTTCCCCCTATTTAGTACTGTCCTTCAGAAGCTACAGAAGATACTTACATGTTCCCCAGAAGACAAAGTAAGTTCAATTTACTCTGATCTTCAAATTCAAAAAGTTTTCACCACTGGGTTTAACTGGATTGTGTTTCATTCTGGAACATCATTGAGCGTTTGAACCTTGTGTAATAGTTGCATAGGAGTACCTCACTTGTCCTCAGTGTGAAAATATAGTGCAGTCATTGTTGGAAAGGGTTCAATACACAAAAATGCTGAAAAACCAAAGAATTTGTGGGACCTGAAGGATTTTTCTGAAGAACAGCAGGCAGTTTAACTGTTCAGGACAAACAAGGGACTCATGAACAGCTATTACTAAACAAAAAAACAGCTGTGGATCATTCAAGTAACAACACAGTATTAAGAATCAAGTGTTTGTAAACTTTTGAACAGGGTCATTTTTAATAAAGTCAACTATTATTTTCTCTTGTGGAATGTATGTAAACATCTTTTATGTGAAATATCTTATTCTGGTCTGTACTAAATAAAAAATAACATGCATTTTGTATGATCTCTCTTATTCTGGTAAAATAATTAACATTTTGCAGATTCTGACCTCAACTGTAGATAGATAGATAGAACGATAGATGATAAAAGAGTGCATAAAAATACTTTTAATGCAATATTTTTTATCCAGAAGAGCAAAATTAGAGGTTGCTAATGGATGTCATCATTCTGCAAAAATTTCTCTGAAGAACAATGGACACACACACACACACATTTAGCTCATTGAGGGCATACTATAGTCTTCTACTGTTTTCATATCAGCCTAATAATAAATACTACAGACTAACACCAACCCTTCCTATTGTGGTTACATTACATCTGCATTCTGCAATTTTGTTTTTTTTTTTGTTTTTTTTTGTTTTTTTACTGAAAATACACTATAAATTTATTTTAAAAATGTGATAATTTCAACAGAGCATAAAAAACTGGAGCAACCTATACATCCATTGCTTGAAAACGATATTGGTAAATATTAAATGAGCATAATATGCAAATGAAATCCAGATGATTTAAGCAGTTTATACCGTGTAACTACATTTTGTGCTTTGGGTTCCATTTCATGTAGATTAACTAGTCACTGTGGTCTACTTTCTCACATAAATTTCATTTCACAGCTATCAAGTTTGCATTGCAATAATACAACCATTAGTAAAGAACCAATTATAATGTATGACTGTTAAAAGAAATTCTTAAAGGGTTAGTTTAATCAAAAATGATATTCTGTCATTAATTACTCACCCACATGACGTTCCAAACCGTAAGACCTTAATTCATCTTTGGAAAACAAATTAAGATATTTTTGATGAAATCAAAGACATTTCTGACCCTGCATAAACAGTAACACAACTGACAAGTTTAAGGCCCAGAAAGGTAGTAAAGAAATCGTTAAAATAGTCCATGTGACATTAGTGTCCTTACTTCCTTTATGGGCCTAGAAGGCGCCAGTTCCAAAGATGAGCGAAGATCTTACAGATATGGAACGACATGAGGGTGAGTAATTAATGACAGAATTTTCATTTTTGGGTAACTATCCTTTTAAATATGTAACTCAGAAATCATATTTCCATATAGAGCCGCATCTGTAACGTATCACATTCTCACCCCTCTTTATCCTCCAGGTCTCGTCCGCTGTAGTCAAAGAAGATGTTGGAGTCCTCAGCTAAAGCTCTTTCCATCACACGAATACTGCGGTCGAAGAAGATGAGGAACTCCTCCGAGTGCAAAACCTGCTGTTTCTCTTCCTCCGTCAGCTCCCGCGGGTGGCCTGATACACACGCGAGACAAAACACAACAAAATGAAGATGTAAACACAGCTGCCAAGTAAATAAACACAGAACGGGCCATACATTTTAATACACAAACACACAAAGGCACATGTCACGACCGCAAAGATGGGCTATGTGTTTATACCTACCACTTACATACAATAACACTAACAAACGGACTTAACCACAGACAAAATCATGGCCGTATACCATAACGACGAGCAGTAACTGTACAAACTGAACCTAAACAAACTCGCCCGCATTCTTTTTCCCGACTCCCAACAAGCTTCGAAGGTAGTTAAGCCAATTAGAAAGGAGTAAAAATGACAAACAAACAATAAATGAATAAGCAAATACATTAGCGAACACACACGGCTCTTAGTTCGTCTTTCCATAATGACAACACGCCCAGTTCTTCTCCTCCGTTTTTGATGTTATTGCGTTTCTCCATTTTCTCCCAGACTATTAGGGGCCCGTCTCTTTGATCTGAGCCCACTTGATTTGCGTGCCTTTTTTGATGACTCATAAGGAAGACAAAAGCGTGATCAAAGTCAGCGTGGAGTCAAAGCCCTCGTGTGCTTTCACAGTCTGCCTCTGTCCGGCCTCTCTCTAGTTATTTACCCTGTACACTTGCACAAAGAATGCACTCTCCGCTCGCTTTGAAGTCCACTTGCTGGGGTCTAGTGACATTAAAGTTCGATCAGGCCTGACCCAGAATGCCGCGGCCCGATAAGCCCAGCCCCCGGCCGGCGAGAATGCCATCTGATACGGCTGCAGGGGTCACACGCGAGTGGCCGCTCAACGCTCCGATGATCGTGTTTGGTGACTTTGGGAATTTTGACATGTCGGAGGCCCAAACATAAACTACTACAGCAGCGCAGGTAGGAAAAAAGTGACTTGTACAGTAGTGGAAACGTCTGAATCACTGACTATAGTGTAATTGTAAGATACACACATTACTTCACTGGAGGAAGGGTTTACGTCGCATGACTTGCATAACTCTGCAGGCTGTAAATCACACAGCAAATTATTAGAGGTGCTACGTCATGTTAATAAACCCCTCAATGTCATGTCACTCCACCCATGGCTTATTAACCACTAACAAGATGCATTTCCCTTTGAAACATCAAAAGAAGGCAACTATAAAATCCCAGCTATGCCAACACAGAAGGAATTGCCCTTGTGGAACAACCTCACTGAATGCCATTTTAGTCAGTGTGGGTAATTTATCTGCAGATCTGTTATGGTTTCTATTGGCACTTATGGAACATGTGTGCAGAACATGAGCCTCAACGTCAGGCTTTACTGTAAAGAGACGTCTCTCTCGTTGAATCTGAATTAAGCAGATGTTGTTCCGTGTAACATCCAGCATACAGAAGTCAAATGTGCTAAATTTGAGCCAGGTGGAAGCTGCTGGAGTAGGGAACATGGTTTTTAACAGAGCTAAACCTTTGGCGTGACTTCACACACGTTTGCATAATTGGGTTATACCATAGTAGACTTACATTATAGTAATATAATATATAGCTCAAGCTGAGGCATGTTGTAGCACTGGAGCATTAAACAGTGTATAATATAATATAATATAATATAACTTAATATAATATAATACAATATAATATAATATAATATAACATAACTTAATATAATATAATATAACAAAACTTATTATAATAAAATATAATTTAATATAATAATGAATATAATTTAAGGCATTTTGTAGCATTAGGGGCATAAAATACATTGGTATATTAATACATTTCTAATGCATAAAATGTAATTAAATAATATAAAACAAAATAAGAAAAAATATATATATATATATAATAAGATAAGAGAAGAAAAAGAAAATTAAATGAAATAATAAAATACAATATGATAAATTAAGAAAATAAAATAAGATCAAATTAAATTAAATTTAATTAAATAATAAAATACAATAAGATAAAATTATAAATAAAATAAGATCAAATAAAATAATACAAAATAAGATAAAATACATTAAGATAAAATTAGAAAATAAAATAAGATAAAATAAGACTAAACAAAATACCAAAATAAAATAAGATAAAACAGAATAAAATAAAATAAAATAAAATAAAATAAAATAAAATAAAATATAAAATAAAATACAAAATAAGATAAAATAAATAAGATAAAACACAATAAGATAAAATAAGAAAATAAAATAAGATAAGGAAAAATAAGATAAAATAAAATAAGATGACAAATTAAGATAAAATAAAATAAGATGAAATAAGATAAGACTAAATTAAATAAGATAAAATATAAGAGAATCAAATAAAATAAGCAAAAATAAAATAAAATAATAAAATAAGATAAGATAAGATAAAGTTAAAATAAAATAAAATAAAATAAAATAATACAAAACAAGATAAATTAAAATAAGATTAAATACAACAAGATAAAATAAGAAAATAAAATAAGATAAAATAAAATAAGATTAGAATTAGAATAAAATAAAACCAGAATAAGATTAGATCAAATAAAATAGTATATAAAATAAAATAAAAAATAATACTTGTAGTGGTTTTATTAATATAAATGAAAATTCTATTTTAAAGGTAAGTACAAAATCTTAAACCGTAGGTCTACAAGAAAATTTTGATTATATTATTTTTATATATTACATAAAATGTAAATATAAAAGCAACAACAACAACAACAAAAACCATTTGGCTTATGTAAGCATAATTTCTGCCATCAAGGACATCCCTGGATATTTTCAAAGAGATGTTTTGTAAGATTTAGCAAAGCAAACACACTCACACCCACTCTTACCTTCCTTTGTATCCTTGCTTTCTTCCTCCTCCTGCAGGTCATTTTCTGGGCCGGCTTTCGGTTCTGTGACCTCTTCATCCTCCTCTTCATCTTCTGAAAGAACACATAAAAGGTCACGTTCAGTTCTGTTCTGTGACACCTGCCAAACTTCACCGCCTCCCTATGACCCACCCTGAGCCCGACTCTTCCATAATAATAGCTTACAGATCTTCTATACCTGACATACAGACTCATTTCACAACCAGACTCTTCACCAATCAGACACGCTCAACGCGATGCCTTGTTTTGGATCAACACGGCCTGTTGTTTTTTCGGTTAGATGTGGATTTGCACAGCTGCATTTTCACAACCGTGAGCTCAAGAGAAACAACACACTCAAAGACACTTCCTTCAAGTCCCAAAGAACATATGCGCTACACGTGTGCATGAGTTTATGAATCCAGAGGTCCGCTCGTGAAGAGAGCCACAGATACCCCACAGGAAGCGGAGCGGGTGAGTGGCGTGGCCTCTTTCTGCACTCCATCAACCCCCCAGCCGCCAGCCCCGGGGCCCACCAGGCCCTGAAGACTCACCCCTTAATTAACCTAGTCACCCCAGTCAAAGACCCAGCCTTGCGCTACCCGCTCTCAGCCACCTGCTACGCCATCCGAAGCCCTACGCCTGCAGATGGCGAGAAGGACGACGCTTAACACCCTCACAGACACCTGTAGATGGGGCGCACACACAGTCACGCTAGCATACACACAGAGCTCTGTGGGATTGTTTTCTCGCTGAACCCCAGTGGCAGAGGTTAATTATCCAGGGTCGGACTGACAGTGGGTGCCCAGTCTGCAGAAGGAAGTGATCCCATCGTGCCAGACGTGTTGCGGCTGACTCTCTTAACACCAGTGTATTTGTGTTCACACCAGTTAAGGAGGAGGCGAGGGCCTGGAGGCACGCTTAACAATGATTTAAGCTTTGCAAGAATGCAGTCGCTTACATTGTTGTGAATTATGCTGTAGCATGACAGACTTGCCGCCTTCATTGGGGTTTAATCTCAAACAATAATGTTTCTTCCTGTATTTATCTTTATCCAATTGGGCTTAAAAACTGAATTCTGGAAGGGAACCTTGCATTTTTCCCCTTAGTGAAAGCCAGCAATATCAATAATATGCAATAACATTCAAAAGTTTGGGGTCAATGATATTTTTTTTTAAAGAAACTAATACTTTTATTCAGCAGGGATGCATTAAACTGACCAAAAGTGGCAGTAATAACATTTACTAATAAGTAGAAGAAATGTTACTTGAGGACTAAATCATCATATTGGAATGATTTCTAAAGGATCATGTGACACTGAAGACTGGAGTAATGATGCTGAAAATCTTTGCCATCACAGGAATAAATTACATTAAAATAAAATCAATGGATGTTAGACGCCATATTTAATTGATGCCTCTGTTAGTCAAATACCTTATAACTGACTCAACATTATTGGAGTATTATTAGATAACTTAAGCGGTTTCTAATTGGTCAGTAATGTTTTAAAGGCAGGGCTTAAAGGGAGAGTTCATCCAAAAACAGTTTTAAGTAGCATTGGTACACTGTAAAAAAATAAGTGTAATTTTAACTCTAATATTTTGTAAAAAAACGCTACAGAAAAAAACTGTTAATAGGTTAACAGTAAGTTCCGGTACTAAATACAGGGAAAAAGTGTAAAAGATCTAACCAGACATTTCATGTAATTTTACAGTAAAATGTTAATTGTACAGTTTTTAGAAGTAAAAAAGAACAAATCAATGTATAATTTACAGTCGAAAACTGTAAACTGATATTCCCAGAATTCCCTGCATGACACTACACATTTGAAAGTATTTTGTTTAAATAATCATGTTTTTTTTAATAGTTATGTACATTTGGGCTTTATGTTACATCTTCTGTTGTTTAATGAATGTTTATTGCATTATTTAAGCGTTGTGTGTTACCATGATGGTGTTTTGTGTTTGCGTGAATGACTCTGTGCACCTTTTATATACTAGTATATACTTCTTCTTGTGGCCAAGCTACTTGTGATGAGCTTTGATTCTTCATGTGGCTTTCTCTTTAACCACCTGCGTTGTTGAATTTACTGGTTTACATTTACATTTTCTTATTTGTAAATTAGAGTTTTGTACTGTAAAACGTACAGTTTTTGGTCGTAAATGTGTTTACAGTTTTTTTTTAACAAAAATATTCTGGCAACCACAGCTGCCAAAATTATTTTGTAAAAACTACAGAATTTTTTAAATCATTAGGATATTAAATAAAGATCATGTTCCACAAAGATATTTTGTAAATTTCCCACCGTAAATATCAAAAACTTAATTTTTGATTAGTAATATGCATTGTTAATAACTTTATTTGGACAACTTTAAAGGCGATTTTCTCAATATTTAGATTTTTTTTTTGCACCGTCAGATTCCAGATTTTCAAATAGTTTTATCTCGGCCAAATATTGTCCTATCCTAATAAATCATACATCAGCAGAAAACCTATTTATTCAGCTTTCAGATGACATATAAACTCAATTAAAAAAAAAACAAAAAAAAAAAACTGACCCTTATGACTTATTTTGTGGTCCAGGGTCACAAATACAGATGTAACAATATCAAAAGCTCAGGATACAATAATATCTTGATCTTCATAATATATGAAATCCACGATCGGATATTTATTGCAATATTTTAAAAAAAAACAGACAAATGAAGACCTTAAAAAAAAATAAATTTTTGTACATTTTTAAGTTGTTTTTTTTTTAAGTCAGAAAAAAGTCAGTAAATTGACTCAACCCTCTTTTTATTCGTGGTATACTGTTCAGTCTAAATTCACACTGGTGTTTTAGAAGCCAAACAAATCAGAATATAATAATAACAACAATTTTATATTACTGTTATTTATATGACAGTAATAGCCATATATTGTAAAACAATTGCACTGTAAAATAAATTAACATATGAATGAATATCTCATAGGTACATTATTTTTGCTTTACACTACAGTAGGGAAATTGCAATACTTCTTTTAAGCTTTTATTTTTAATGGAAACGTCAGTAAAGCTTTAATTTTGAAGGAAAACTCCAGCTTCAGTGAAAACAGGCTCACAAAAACACGTCTCACTACAAATCTAGTGAAATGCTGTAATCATCTGCCATGAAAATAAAGCATTACTGGTGGCCGTTGTGTTCCCAAATGCACACAAAACTCACAGCACATGAAATAAATGAGTTCACTGCATTCATTCACTGTGAACGGAGCCGTTCTGAGGCATGGAAAACACCGGATCACAAGCTGATCTTGTGAACGAAGTGTGTGCTTTGCTTTGAAACGCGCAGCGAAGGGGTTAAGCCATATTGTGCTTTCGGTTTTAGCTTGTTTGACAGATACTGAGCATAAGCCCATAATGGCTCAAAACACAACTTTAAAGACCTTTTATGTTAAAATAAGAAATTTAAATATATTTTTATATTATCATTTCATATTGTTATGTGACCATGATAATATCGAGACAGTTTGGCTATCCCGATTCCATGATATTGATAATACATCCTAACCAAAAATGAATATTGATTTACTCACCCTAAAGCCATCCTAGATGATCCTAGTAAACCTCCCGGAGCTGTGTGGAGCACTTTTTATGATGGATGGATGCACTTTATTGAACTTCAAAATCTCAACAGCCATTCATTGCCATTATAAAGCTTGGAAGAGCCAGGATATTTTTTAATATAACTCTGATTGCATTCGTCTGAAAGAAGAAAGTCATATACACCTAGGATGGCTTGAGGGTGAGTAAATTATGGGGTCATTTTCATTTTTGGGTAAACAATTCCTTTAAAAAAAGAGGTGATTTCTGAAACAAACAAAGCATATTTCCCTTCTTCGCTGCCTTCTTTTCATTTGCAAAAAAACTGAATAAAACTGAATACATTCTTAAAATACAAATACTTTTTTGGTTTGAATCAAATGTGTATAAAATGTAGCATAGAGTTAAATCCATGACATATGAGTATAAGCACTGAGACAATTGATTCCCCAGAGGCTGAATGTGGATCACTGATGTGAGCCGAGTCTGGCCCGGAGCAAGTGTGGTTTAGCTGCTGAATACGACTGGGCTTCTGAGCCAGAGACCAGCGGGGAATAGAGGAGTCCTTAGACCCAGACAGGCAGCCAGCCAGCCCAGGCCGACCACACCACCATGGACTGCTCTGGCCTTGTTTCTCTTTCTCTCTCATCTGTTTTTGCCCTGAGAGGAAGAAAGAGCCCTGCCATTCATTTTCAGTTTGCTCCTTTTCTCCGGGGCCTGACAAAAAATAGCACAGGCAGAGAACGGGACACCTCTTGCATACCAGAAGACCCACATGCTAGACAGACGATGTCAGAAGGTTTTGGATCGGGATGTCCAAGTCTGGAGGAAGATGTGACCTGATATGACCAGGTCTAGAGGAAAGCCATTCGCACGAAGCCGCGTTGACCACACGGAAGGGGGACAAAGTAACAACAACCCTGATTCATGGTTGTGGTCAAAAGGTTTGCAAACAACGTTTGCAATATATCCGCAGATCCCTGTGGCTTTTTGGCCAAAGCATGTTTTCGTGACACCCCATTTCGCTCTGGAAAACATCAACACTGTTGGACAAAATTCAGTGAGGAAACTTTCAAGCCAATTTGTAAATTAAACTATGCCCTGAAATCCATTTATAATGCATCTGACCTTCCTATCCCAGTCAGAATATTTATTTGCGCTTTCCATGAGGTGACGGCAACCAACATGGCATCAAGGGATCGGTTAGAAGGCTCGAAAGCGAAGAAGAGATGGATAAACGACACAACTTTAACACACTCCACCCTGGTGCTTAATACAGGTTCACTCTGTGGGAAGCAACATTATGAACCATCCACCCCACTCGCCAGGTTGATGAAACTGTGGACCTGCCCTGCAAGGTAATGACATCCCCCCCAATTTTACCTGCCTTCAATCTCTTCTCGGTTTCCTCAAGCTGCTCGAGCAATTCAAATCCACCGCTTGTCAAGCTGCTAGTTGTAATGACCAACACAGCAGCGGCACTCAATCAAAACGGGACTTTCATGCTTAAAACCACAAGCTTATCTCAGGGTGTAGGACTCGAGACACCCGAGCTAATTAACTGCTTAATTAGGCAACAGAAATTGCTATTTGTGCATTGGCTGGGTGCAAGGTTTGTGAAAGATTAGTTCTGGTTATCACTTATTAGAGTAGCGGTGGAAACGTTTGATTTGTTATGGAGGACATGAGAGCAAATACCTCTGAATGTGGTAAGGAGGATCTTAGCGCTTCCCGCTCTAAAAAGACTGCACGCGATATACCAGATGCAAATGGTTCACAGATGGACTTGGTCATGGAAACATCAGTGCTGAGGGAGAATTACGGTGCACTTGTCAGGCCAACACTTTTATTCAGTTTTCATGATGTTAAGGCATCTTAACTGGTTTCTGTGAGATCAGTGATCTTTCTAGACCAGCAGTTCTGAACCTTTTTGACCTTAAGGCCTCCCACTGTCTAACACGAAGGCATACTATATTAACCAAACAATAACTTTTTTTTCCATAATCCGTTTAAATTTTTTGGATTCCGTTTTTCCATTTACATTATTCTAGACTCTATTTTAATTTTTAAATAAAAAAAATTTATTCATTTTTAAGGCCTTATGAAATATGTTTAAATCATTGTCACAATATCAATCACAATATGTTTTTTCATTTTCATTCTGTTTTCCATTAATTTTCTGAATTCCATTTTAATGGTTAAATTAAATTTTAATAATCAAAAGCTTCTCTAATTTATTTACTTTATTTAAAAACTATTTATTTAGAAACACTGTGTTATGCATTTACATTTTCTGGTAAAAAAAAAAAAAAAAGTTTGGTAAATCATTTTTCTAGTAAATATGCATAAAACAAAAATGCTTTAATAACAATTGTATTAGCAGTTACATATTTCTGTCACAGTTTCTTCAAGTTTAAACAAACTTTTATTTTGACGGGTTGCTGTGAAGACCTTTAGGTTTCGGTTTGTACATAATATGATGATAGCATGATAATAGTTTTTCTTAAAAGAAACAGTAAAATGCTCATGAAGTGACTTTCAGAGCAGTTTTTGAGATTATGTTTATGTTATCATGCTTAATTATATTATATTATTAACTGGGAATCTAAGAAGCTGTCAATATTAGTTCTTTACATTCATTGAGAAAAAAATATTAAATTACATTTTACATTTTTTATAAACATTTTAAAATAGACCATTTTAAAGTTAAAAGTTTTTTGCATTTAAAAAAAAGTTAGGTAATTAAAATTACAAATACTAAATATTCATATTAAATTATTAATACAGTCCCTTGCGAAAGTATTCATGCCCCTTCATTTTTTCACGTTTGTTATGTTTGCAGTTAAACTTACTTAAAATTACTTTTTTTCCCCACATCATTTTTATCAATTTACACTCCATACACTATAATGACAAAGCAAAAAACTGATTTGTGCCAACTTTGCAAATGCATTAATAATAAAACACTGAAATAAGTGTATTGCATAAGTATTCATACCCTCAGCAGCTTATAGACAAGCTTTGCACATCAGCATTTGGCAATTATCTACCATTCTTCGCCTCACCTCTTCACCTCTCAAGCTCTGTCAGTTTGGATGGGGGCTAGCAGACATTTTCAGGTTTCTTCAGAAATATTTGACAGAGTTCAAGCCAAGGCTCCGGCTGGGCCGCTCACGGACATTCACAGAGTTGTCTATACATGTAAGTCACTCTTTTTGTGTGCTTAGGGTCATTGTCCTATTGGAAGGTGAACCTTCTGCCCAGTCTGAGTTTCTTAATGCTCTGAACTGGGTTTTAATTAAGGCTATTTCAATATTTGGTGCACTGACCTTTCCTTCTACTCTGATGTCCCTCAGTCCCTGCCACTGAAAAACCGCAACACAGCATGAGGCTGCTACCACCAAACGTTACTTTTGGGATGCTACTCTGCAGGTAATGAGCAGTGCCTGGAATTGAGGTTCATCAGACCAGAGCTTGACTAGAGTGACCATCAGCTTCTTGCTTGGTCACCAGTATAACCAAGCCCCTTCTCCATCAATTGCTCAGTTTGGCCAGGAGGCCAGCTTTAGGAAGAGTCCTAGTTGTTCCATGCATCTTACATTTTGGATAATGGAGGCTACATGCTTCTGTGAACCTTCAATGCAGCAGATTTTTTTTTCTGTGCCTTGACGCATGCATGTTTCTGAGCTCTACAGGTAGTTATTTTGCTCTGATATGCATTTTCAGCTGTTAGACCTTTTCTGAGAGGTGTGTGCCTTTCCAAATCATACTCATTCAAATTAATTTGCCACATTTTAACTCCACTCGAAGTGTACTAACATCTGTAAGCGATATGAATGCTCCTGAGCTAACTTTTCCAAGTGTCCCATAAATACTTATTTCTAATAAACTTGCAAAGTTGTTACAAACCTGTTTGTGCTTATCATTATGGTGTATGGAGTGTAGATTGATGTGGAAAAAAGTAATTTAAAGCAGTTTAACATAAGGTTGCAACATAACAAAACATGAAAAAAAATGAAGGGGTATAAATACTTTCGCAAAGACACTGTATATCAATAATAATACAAATATACTTAATTGCATCAAGTATATTAATTATATGTTATATTATTATATAAATTACTTTATTAATGCTATATTAATAATAATTTATATAATCCTAAGGACCCCTTGGAAGTTTGCTAAGGCACCCTACCGCCCAGCCCTAGTTGAGAATTACTGTCCTAGACCTGAAAGGAAATTTTTTAATTCAATTCAAAAATATTTTTGTAGTACTTTTAATAAGTTTCTAAAATAAGTGAAGTAATGAATAAAATAATCATAATTAATCTGTATGATTTCTGTATGAAAACAGTAATATGAAAACAGATTAAATATACTAAAATATATTTCATGTGAATTAGGTTAACATGTTAACAAAGCTCAAAATATAATAAACTATAATAAAAATAATTTGATTAAAAAAAAATCATTAATTCAGTTTTTTTTTACAGACCACCTCCCACATTTACAACAGACACATATAAAACAGTACGGTGGTGAAAAAATGCTGTCAAAAGCGAGATAAGATGCCATCGATTAAACGGAAGGAGGATGCGACTTAGTCTTTCATCCAGCATTTTATTGGACCAAGCTGCAGTGCTCCAGGCCTCTGGATTGGGATATGGAGCTGATTAGACAATCAAAAAATCCCCTCATCTGACAAGTGGGGATTTTTTCTGTCAGTGAGGGGGCGGAGGGTGTTTGTTTTCCTCAGGGCCTCTGAAACACAGAGAGAAATTGAACTGAAGGGCCGAGGGTATTTCCATATGGGGCATGAGACACGGTAGGAAGGACACCCCTACTGCCCACCGCACTGACACAGTGACACCCAAAGTACACAAGACACACTTTCAGGCCTGCATACACACATGTGTCTCCCTTTTTTAAGAAGAAGTACAAACAGACATCCCCAAATTAGCCTTCAGAAGTTGGGTGTCAAGCAGCCTGCAGACCACAACAGAGGCAGAGCACTGAGGAGGCGGCAACAGGAACATGAAAGAGGCCTGTAATGTGGAACTGGCACGACAAACCGAGCATGAGACAAACACTATCTATCTACTACACTCCTGAATGACACATAAGCCAGAAAAATGTCCTCCAAGTCACACTTTTACACTCTAACAGTCCTC
The DNA here is from genome assembly GCF_022985175.1 of Labeo rohita. Taxonomy (NCBI): domain Eukaryota; kingdom Metazoa; phylum Chordata; class Actinopteri; order Cypriniformes; family Cyprinidae; genus Labeo; species Labeo rohita. Next base: position 17,759,173 of record NC_066887.1, on the reverse strand, counting down.
AGTCAGGCTAGATGCTATATTGAATGACACAAATGAGCATTAGGCTGTGAGTCCTTTAATAGGTGTACTATAACCTTGCATAAACTTGATGAAAAAGAAGAAAAGAGCAGTGCATGTTCACTTTGTAAACAGTGGGTCGGTACACGTGACCTTTCCAACGTGATTACGTAATGCGTGAAGTCAAGCTAGTGCAAGATGAGCATTTGTGATTAAAAAGTATGGAAATTTTACTTTTTTTTTTAGAAAATGACCGAACGTTGCACTAGACAAGGCCTATTTTTCCTCGACTGGGACCTTCAACCCACTGGCTCCCATTAAAATCCACTATATGGAGAAAATCCTGGAAAGTTTTCCTCAAAAAAATAATTTCTTTTCAACTGAAGACAGAAAGACATGAACATTTTGGATAACATAGGGGTGAGTAATTATCAGGAAATTTTTATTCTGGAGTGAACTAATCCTTTAACACTAAATTACAACCATTTCAAGCTGGTCTGCTAGTTTTGTCTAGTCTATCTGATGTACTAGTCTAACGATTTACACTTGTAAGGCCCAGGCTGGAAGACCACCTAAAATTAGCAAACACACTTAGAATGGTTTTGTTTCACATCTAATTTTCAAAAGCCCATATTTTCTGGAATTTTGGTCCATCAGAAATAAAGTTGGAAACAGAAATTTCATTAGCTGGATTCAAGTTGCCCGACAGCCAAACATGTTATTCAAATCATCATCAGGCTTGCTGTCTGAATTGAAAGAAAATATTACAATCTTCACAAAATTAAACACTACATCTTTAGTAACTAACTATGCCTGCTGGTAGCAACGCAAAGGTCATTGGTTCAATGTCTGATCAAATGTGTTAAATGCACTGTCCGCCACATGCATAAACATATATGTAATAACCTATAAATATTAAAATAGCAACAGGAAAATAATTCACATCAAACTGGACTAAGCCATGATGATAGATTCCGCACACGCTGCAGTCTGCAAACTGTGACCCATCCAGCCAACAAAAGCTCTTCTCTTTCCTTTTCCCATCTCTTTCACTCAGACACACACAGAGAGTGTCAGACTGTCTTGTGAAATCAGATGGGAAAAAGCTGTGGAGAGAGTACTTGTACTCCTGGCTACTTGCTCATCAAACACACAGAGCACAGGCCAGAGTGGAGTCAGGTCCTTGAACTGACACTCTTCATGGCCTCCTGCAGCTGTGTGAAAGCCCATGGCTGTGGATACAGTCTTTGCATTTCAGATCTACAAACCACACAAACGGGCGACAAACCAGCAGCGCTGTTTCCACCCCTGCAGCTACAATTCAGAGACAAATTATTTAAGTCCAAATAAAACTGCAAAAGTAAAGCCATAACATCTCTTACCTCCTATATACACTGCCCGCTGCTGTTTAGAAAAAATACTTCAGGTCCCACAAATTCTGTGGTTTTTCTGCATTTTTGTGTATTTGAACCCTTTCCAATAATGACTGTATGATTTTGAGATCCATCTTTTTACACTGAGGACATTTGAAGATCAGGGTAAATTTAACTTATTTTATCTTCTGGGAAGCATGTAAATATATTCTGTAGCTTCTGAAGGGCAGTACTAACTGAAAAAATTATATTTAGGCAAAGATAAGAAAAATGTACACATCTACTTTCTGTTCAAAAGTTTTCACCCCCTGGCTCTTAATGCATTGTGTCCTTCTGAAGCATCGGTTATAAATAAAACAAACAAAAAAACACAGCTGAGGACAATTCAGGTAACAAAACAGTATTACGAATCAAGCATATGTAAACATTTGAAAGGGGTCATTTCTATAAATTCAGTGATTATTTTCTCTTGTGGACTATATGTAAACTTCTATGTTATTTTCAGATTCTGCAACGTGTATGTAAACTTTTGAACCCAACTGTACATATAGCCTATATTTTGCAATTCTAAACATTACCTACTATAAAATGCTTTTTTTTTTACCACACTATACTATCATTTGTACCTCATTTCCACTTTATTATAATTTATTTATGTGCTAAATTACTTATTTCACTCCTAGTTAGTCACGAACATTCATTGGCTCAGTACATGTTCTATGCAAAAAAAACAAACAAACAAACAATTACTTTGAATCTAATCTAATAATAATGACTCAAAACATCAGAGAAAACTAGACGAATGACTCAATAGCTGGATGACAAATGTTAGCGACAACGCTAAAATGCGCTTAATGCAGCTCATCAAACCATTCACATAAATCATAGCAGCCCTTATCTTTCTTCTCCTCTTCTGAAGCCTCTTTCTGAGGCTCTTCAAAGTTTGCTGTTGTGGCAAATAATGCTTTGACTCTTTACTGGAAAAGCAACTTCACATTTGGGCACGGCCTTTTGTTGGCCTTCCTCATCGTTCTCGTTTGTCATCATTATGACATCATTGTGACAAACGGCTGAGATTGATCATCAAGTCCTTTTTAGAGTACCGCTATCTTCTAGCCCAAGGCCACACAGCACAGACCTGCCTTCCCCTTAGAGAGTGAGACAGCACTCTGGGGTCTGGAAATGTTCAGAGTCGGGAGAGATAAAGAAAGCGCACACTTTGAACAGATATCTTCTCTAAAGCGCTGCTAACGTGCACAGGAAATGTTTTAGATTTGAGATTTTTAAGTCTTGTCTGATCGGACCGAATATTTAAAATGTGTTGGGGAAGTTGTGTGTGGGGAAGTTACCACCTTCTTACATTTCCTACAGTTTCGGAGATTGTATTTCACTATTGTATAATAATTCCCACTCTTATAACAGAATTTTCATAGAAATTTAAAAAACCTTTATATATTAAAATAAGTCACATTTTACTTACTTATTTATTATGACTACATAAAATACCATCTGGCATTTGGTCCTTTTTGTTACTAATTGCAACATCCCCTCAAAAGCCAACAAATAATTTCGACGTCGCAGATGAAAAAAAGAGTAAACGTAACAGTATCTTAATGTGAAAATAATGTGTAAATAATTCTATAGTTAATTGTAAAAAGTAATTTAATTTCTATTGAAAATATAAACATTTTTCTCTTGATTTATTGGCAGTCCAATATTTAAAGAGTTACATTTTTTTGGATAAAATCGCTTTTTAAAAATCACAAATAAATTTAAAAACCATTATTTCTACTGAAATTATTTAGTTTAGCTTAAACTAAATAAAATTACTAATCAGAACAGAAAATGATACTTAGCTTATTGTTAAAAAAAAAAATTCAAACAATAAAAAAGAAACTAGATTCTATTTTAGACAAAGACAGGGTTGCATTAACCATCTGACCAAACAAAACAAAATAGTTTAGCTGTAGTTGATCACTTAAATCAGTACTTTTTCAACAAAATAAAAAAACTACTGTACATATTTTAGATTCAACTTTTGTCACATTTAAACAGTTCATCCATTTCTATATTTTTTGGGTCAAAATCATTTCAAGATCAATTTTAAACCATTATTTCTACTGAAATGATTTAGTTTAGTTTCTTATGGTTAAAAAAATTTCAAACCACTAATTCAAACAATATGAAAGAAACCAGATACTAATTTAGACAGACAAAGACAGGGTTCCATTATCATTTGATCAAATTAAACTAACTAGTCTGTACTTGATTGCCTCGTTTAGTATTTTTTAACAAAACCAAAAACTTCCGTACATACTACTGTACATGTTCTATCTCAGTTTCTATATTTTATTAGACAAAATTACTTTAAATTTAAATTTAAAAACGATTATTTCTACTGAAATTATTTACGTTATTTGATTTGTTGGCAGTCCTTTGATAGTAAAAAGTACTATTGTACGTATTTTAGATTCAACTATTTAAGTTCAACTATTTAATTCGCTTAGTAGGAAATGAACTCTACTTACTAATCAGAACAGAATGTGAGCTCATTGTTAAAAAAAATAAAAAATAAAAAAATTCAAACAATGAGAATGAAACTAAATACTATTTTGGACAGACACAGACAGGGTTCCATTAACCAGCAGACCAAACTAAACGAACTAGTTTGGCTATAGCTGATTGCCTAATTCAGTATTTTTTAACAAAACAATAAATCTTCTGGATAGCTTACATTTCTTTTATTCAACCTCTAAGCCCTACAAGTCAAAGTAATTGTGCAGTGAAACAATGCTGCATATAAAATTGCTCTATTACCTCTCAAAACCACCAAGTCTTTTAGTTTGTATAAAAATGCCTGACAATTAAATTCTATACGTGAAGTGAAATGAATCCCTTACAGCATCTCAGACTGACATTAATCACAAACTCTAATGAAAATGATTAGTTCCTCCTTTCACTGAGCGTCTACTGTTCCAGATCCCATATTCCTGACCTACCAAGACTCTGGTCTGGTAATGAACCTACATTATGCAACGGGTCTCTGGCCCGCAAATGTGGTGCCAGTGAAGCTGGCCTGTTCCCAGAACCACATCTTTAAGGGAGTCATCATGCCACGCCATGCACAGACTGGCCACAGAGCATGATTAAACCTCATGACTTCAAACTTTCCAAACCCTAGCCTGTCAAAATGAGCAACTCAACTCAGGCAATGAGCTAAACTCACTTTTCAACAAGTCACAAAATAGAGATGGCATATTGGCTAAAATTCTTTGATTTCAAGATTTACTAAGCGCTTAGAGAAATGTGTCTGAAAGAAGTCATGTTTTTATTCAGAATTAAGAATTATTACAACTTGGTGATAAAATATACCGATTTCCACCATTCAACAGTGAAATACACTATTTCAATTATTACATTTACAATACACAAGAAATAGTCCGGAATGAAATCAATAAATTATATCATGGAAATTTCTTAAGCACACAACTCATGGCTTTTCATAGCAGAAGTCTGAATGCTGCTGCAGTTTCTATGATGTTGATGTGCTAAGAGTGCCCCCTAATGTCCCCTGTAGGACACAACAACAACAACTCATTCAATCAGCACACAAATAATCACCGATTCTAATTTGTTACAAGACACTGAAATAAATATAACATTATTTTCTTACAAATACTAGAATTCATTATATATAAAGTCATTAAAAATGACCCTGCTTAATTAGAGACATCTTAAACAAATCTAAATAAAAATGAATGAATGAATATATTCATTGATTCAATTAAATGTGGCTTGTGGCAAAAATGCCTTCCAAATAAACAAAACTACTCCATAAATTCAATACAAAGGGGCAAAAAAGCCCCTGCACAATTAAACAATGTACAGTATTACGGCTATAGTGATTCAAATTAAATGTTAAAATGAATGAAAAGTGTCTATTTGCAAAATTATATTTGAAGGGTTCATTTGCAAAAATTATTATTAATTTTCATAATGTTTTTTTGTGTTTTCATGTTTTATTGTGTTAGTTAGCTGTGTTTTTGGAGTTCTTATTTAACCAAAACAACCCAACTGCAGTTTGATTGATATCACTTGGAATACAGAAATTTTTGAAAAACTGTTTTTGCAAACAAACTCTTCATTTAGATTCACTCATACTGCATCAGATTGCTTTTATGTGCTGTTTTGTGCAGAAATTGACAGATAATGTACTCACCCCTTGTCATCCAAGATGTTCATGTCTTTCTGCAGCCATAAAGAAATTATGTTTTTTGAGGGAAACATTTCAGGATTTTTCTCCATATAATGGACTGATATGGTGCCCAGATTTTGAACTTCCAAAACGCAGTTTAAATTCGGACTCAAACGATCCCAAATGCGGTTGTAAATGATCCCAGCCGAGGAAGAAGGGTCTTATCTAGCGGAACGATCATTTATTTTAATATAATACAATTTATATACTTTTTAATGTCAAACGCTCGTCTCATCTCACTCTGCCTGAACTGTTTTTTTCTGGTTCATGAGTTATGGTATGTTGAAAAATTCCCATCTCATGTTCTCCCTCAACTTCAAAATCATCCCACATCGCTGTTTCACCTTTTTTGTTGAGGGTGTTTGATCTCCTTTGCATGTTCACTTCGCAAAGACTGGGTCGGCACTTCTGCAGCGATGAAGGATGATTTTGAAATTATTTTTGAAGTTGAGGGAGAAAATATGATTGGAGTTTTTCGACATATCCTAACTGTCTTTAGGATTTTTGTCATAATATAGCAGCCTTATGAACTCGTGTTTGTTTTTACATGTATAATTTAGATTCAATTTTAAACTGTCTATTGTTGTTGACATCCATTTAAAATACTGATTAAAGTAACGGTGAAAATATAAGTATTTGACATTAAAGACAACATAGTATGGTTTTTATAATAATAAGGTGATTATAAAAATGTATAAATGCCTCTTAAAGGAAAAGTTAATTTCTCACCCTGATATATATATATGCATATATATACACATTTCTATATAATACTTAATTGAATCCTTCTGTAGCAGCAATCCTACGACCACCCAGACCTGTACATCACCTCACCTGATTTTACACGATCTTAGAAGTTCCTGGGGAATATGGGACTTTTAAGTTTTGTCTGCTACATGGAAAAAGTTTAACTGTTCAGAGGAATGAAACAGTATCCCATCTCATGTTCAACGCACATCAGATGGCAAATATTATTATAGTGGCTCCATGGACAGGGGCCGATTTTTGGCAGAGGTGGTTTCATGTATCTTATTATGTGGCGGTAAAAGAGGAAAATTGTAATCATCTGGGTCCAGATTGGCATGGTCCACCTACTGTGAAAGACATTGTATTGTCTGATATCAGATTTTTTTTTTGGATCACATCCCGCCTCGATCCAAACCTTTGGGGATTCGGGCCTTTTCGGGCTTGAAACCAGAGTCAGATGATGGTGATGAATTCAAAGTTTAAGCATTTCAGCACAGAGCAAAGGGAGAAAAGACAGACATCCCCTCTAATGCCACCAATTAATTTTGACACTGCAGATCAAAAGAGAGTGAACGTAACAGTATCTAAATGCGACATGACTCTCCTCGGGACTTAGATGGAGGAAAATAGCAACCACTGTTGTATGAGAGCGAATTTTGGCTAACCTTTAGTTTTGCGAACACTGACACCCTCAGCTTTTCTCTTGTATAAAAGAGCTAAAACAACACGCCAGCACGAAGCGCTTCCATATGTGACCCGTACGCCCGGCTCAACCCAGACTGAGGGCGAGCTGGTGCCGAATGGCAAAAGCCTTGACCACAATCATCATAGGACCCTCAGAAAACTGCTGTTTATGAGACGCCATCTGCAACACACTCTCAACAAGGCAAAACTGCTTGTCGAGAGTGATATTAAACACATCTGCCAGAAACGAAAGATTTTCAAATGGTTTAAGTAGGCCCTTCAAGCATCATTCACGGCAAATATAACTTTGGAACAAACATTATAATCTCAATTAGCCTGACTGTTAATAATCATAGCTGTGTCATCAAACATTACGATTATTTCGACGCTTGAGATACAAACACTGACCCGAAAACGCAATTAATTAATTGAGTCAGTATGTTTGGCTGGGATCAATTGACATTCACTGTTGTTTTCAACCGCCTGGTTACGGTGGTCTCTGCAAAGTCCCTGTAATGTCTTTCAGATTAGCAGTTAGTTAGAACCCAGTTTGCCTGCAATTAGGAACCATTACAGGACCACCACAAGTTTACCAAAAAAGTGACTGTAAAAAAGTGAATCACCACTTCCCACTGGAGACCCCCAGAGCTAATGGCCCTGAAAAATTCCAGCTAAAGAAGCCTAATGCACACACACACTCTCACACACACACACACACACAAACGTACACACGCACGTTAAATAGAGAAAGAGAGATTGTGAGAAACAAAGAACCACATCATTTCCATGACCTTCTGAACTGTTCAACTTCCTTGAGATGGTTTCCAGGACAGGGCTGACCAAGTGCAATACAGACATTATGAAATTCAGTATCGTAACGATTGAAATGAAGTTCGACGGTTTTGAACCAACCTTGGGTCTCGCTATCTTGCACAAGGGTCTTTGCGCAGCTGAAATACTTTTTTAACTACAGTGTTGAAACTTCTTATCGGCTGATGGTAATTAGCGGTAGAGCCTCCAAAAGCCGTTTAAGCGTTATGGCTTACTCGTAGATCCAAGCTCTGTTGATTCGGACTGCATTTTATTAATAGGTCCACTTGCTCCATTAGAAAAGGTTGAAGACTAGGTAATATTTCAGAAGAGCCGCTCTCAAAACATTAATATAGGTTATTAAAGGAATGGTTGACCGAAAAATGTCCCAAGAAATGTCCCAAAACATTTAGAAATCTAAGTGTTTGTTTTTAAAAACTGTTATTATTATTATTTATTAGAACTATTATTATTTATTACAATACAACTATGTGAATATGCATCTTTAATGTTTAGTGAAATTATAGCAAGTTACCTTATTTTGAACCACACATTAGTGAAAAAATACTTATAGTTCAGTGAGGGAGTCCGTTTATAGCTCAGTAACAGCTTTAAAAGATTTACTGAATCTGATTCAAATTGTTCATACAGAATAATTGAATTTTCTAAAATGCAAAATATAAATGACTGTAACAGTAGCTTTATTTTGAACCACACATGAGGGAGTCAGTTTATAGCTCAGTAACAGCTTTAAACGATTTACTGTCTCTGATTTAAATTGCTAATATCAATACAAATTGCTAATAGAGAATAAATACATTTTATAAACGTAAAATATAAATGACAGTAATAGTTACTTTGTTTTGTACCACACATTACTGAAAAATGACTTGTAAATGAGGGAGTCAATTTATATCTCAATAATGGTTTTAAATGATTCACTGACTCTGAATCAAATTGCTAATACAGAATAATTCAATTTTCTAAACGTAAAATATAAATGACAGTAACAGTTACTTTATTTTAAACCACATATTACTAAAAAAATTACACATATTTCAATGAGGAAGTCTGTTTAGAGCTTAGTAACAGCTTTAAATTATTCACTTCAAATTGCTAATACAGAATAATTAAATTTTCTAAAACTAAATTAAAATGACAACAACAGTTATTTTAAACCACACATTACTGAAAAAATACTTATTTTTAGTTTAACGAGGGAGTCCGTTTATAGTAACAGCTTTAAAAGATTTACTGAATCTGATTCAAATTGCTAATAAAGAATAATTACATTTTCTAAAATGGAAAATAAAAATGACAATAACAGTTACTTTATTTTGAATCACACATTACTGAAAAATTACACGTAGTTCGCTGAAGGAGTCAGTTTATAGCTCAATAATAGCTTTAAATGATTCACTGACTCTGATTCAATTTGCTAATAAAGAATAATTACATTTTCTAAAACTTAAAATACAAATGACAGTAACAGTTACACACATTACTGAAAAATACACATTACTGAAAAATAACTTTCGATTCAAAGTTCACTCTAAAATGATAAAATATAAAGAGTAAAATCTCATTTGTTTATAGCTCTGTAGCAACTTTAAACGATTCAAATTGCTAATACAGAATAATTTAAGTTTCTAAAATGATAAAATATAAATGACAGTAAAATTTACTGTAATTTGAACCACACTATACTGAAAAATTAGTCTTAGTTCACTAAGGGTGTCTGTTTATAGCTCAGTAACAGCTTTAAATGATTCACTAAAACAAATTGCTAATACTGAGTAAGTGAATTTTCTAAAACATAATATAAATGACAGAAACAGTAACTTTATTTTGAATCACACATCACTGAAAAATTACTCATAGTTCACTAAGGGAGTCCGTTTATAGCTCAGTAACACCTTTAAACGATTCACTGATTCTGATTCAAATTGCTAATACAGAAGAATTACATTTTCTAAAATGCAAAATATTAATGACAGTAACAATTACTTTATTTTGAACCACAAATTACTAAACAATTTCTCAGTTCAATGAAGAAGTCAGCAACAGCTTTAAATAATTCACTGACTCCAATTTAAATGGCTAAGTTCCAAGCGAGGCTGTTTTCATGTTTCATAAAAAATGGAAAAGAATTAAATGAGAAAATACCAGTTAAAAAGAGCTGATTCTTAAGAGTCATTTGTGTGCAAATAGGACATCATGGCTCACAATGTTTTTGTTGTTGTAAGAAACACTGGCGAACACTAACAAGATGATGTCTGACGAAACTGCAAATGAATGCACAAAAATGACTACATTTTTAATTTACTGTTTATTTTATATTTTGATCTTTTTATGTTTACTATGGAAATATGGAGCCCTGATTAAGGTTTAGAAAGAGCAAACGATGACAGAATTTTCAGTTTTTGGTAAACTAACCCTTACAACAACTGTTTCCTCCCAGAGTGATAAAAAAAGATCTAACGTGTTCTTTTACAAACAGTTTTTACAGATTAACATTTAATAACTACCGCTCCACTAAAGGATGCAAAAATGATCAGGGGTCATATTGTCTAAAAATGCGCAGTGTGACACATTATGCCAACAATGGCAAGGCCAGAGGAAAGTATATAACCGGGAAGCCGACTTTCCCAGAACCCACTAACGCACTGTCCAGTGGATGAGCCATGCCTTTGCAATGTTATCCACTCCCAGCAGTCTTCAGGAATTACAAGACTGTTCTTTCATACAAATTATGTCGCCAAGAGCCCACTGGAGCCTTGAATATGGCGCTCAGTGATTGGCGGGTAATTTGATTGAGTCAACAACAATGTACACTTAGCAGAGACAAAATCTCCGCCCAATCAACAGACAAAAACCTGGACACATATCACACTAGCCATATTCATTTGAGCAAAGCCGAGACGGAAGCGAACAGTTCATTGAATTACATTCCCTAAACAGAGTCACACACATTTAGATTGATGTGAGACAAACTACGGCTGGAGAGAATAGGCTTCTCAGTGGGGTTAAAAGTTCAGACGGGTCACAACCCCTGACTGACCAGGACTGCTGAGTCATGACTACACGCAACACACATCCAGTGCTGTTGCTTCACAATAATGTCATTTTAAGGTCTTTCGCCTCTGATGGTGAGATCTGGAAGGGTCTTATACCACAAATGAGCCACTGGCTAACAGGTTTGGCATTCACTTCTGCCAACTTTTCCCAGACCACCAACATAAATCTTCATGAAACCGTATCTATCATGGGATCTGATACTGCTGGAAACTAAAGGGCTGAACCTGCACATGACTGAACCTGCATCGTAGGCTAAACTGGGGTCAACAAAACATCACAACCAGCTGATGAACACAGTGCGTACAGCCGCCAAATACTTTTTGGATCCATTAGGAAACTCTTCGCCTGAGTGAGTTGAGCCACAAGCATCAGATATTAGCCAAAGAAAACCTAATACTTCAGTAAAAACAAGACCTTCTGACCTTGTGTACAAAGAATCTGCGTGATTAGTGTCACAAGTTAGTGACCGATAAATAGCTTAGAATCCTGATTATTTCTTATTTCTTCTGATGTCTTTTCAATTTGGCTTCATTAATGTTTTTTTGACCTTTCTATTCATCTAAGGCCCTGTTTACACTAGTGCGTTCTTGTTTTAAAATGGTGTTTTAAAACGAAAAAAATCCTCGTCTACACTGGCATTTTCACTATGTTTCAGAAACGATCTCTATCTACACTACACAACCGAAAACGCATGTCACATGACCATTCAGGTACAACCATAGATATGTATAGGTAGATGCTCTGTAACTTAGATGACGGACACGTTTACGTGCTTGGAGCGGTCGAACGATGCATCTACTTATACCAGGGGTGTTAAACTGCAGAGTTTTGTTCCAACCTTGCTCCAACACACATACTATGCAGTTTTCAATTAAACCTGAAGGACTTGATTAGTTGGATCAGGTGTGTTTAATTAGGGTTGCATCTAAACTCCGCAGGGCTGCGGCCCTCCAGGACCGGAGTTTGACACCCCTGACTTGTACATATCTATGGGTACAACAATGAGCATGATGCTATTATTTACACGGTCGTCAAGGATACGCAAAGCGAATGCAGGCAGGGATTGTGTAGAGCCCTTTAAACCTGCATTGAAACTACAATTTGGACCTTCAACCCACTGATCCCCATTGTAGTCCACCATATGGAGAAAAATCCTGGAATGTTTTCCTCAAAAACTTTAATTTCTTTTCAGCTGTTGAAAAAAAGACATGAAGATCTTGGATGACATTGCAGTGAGTAAATTATCAGGACATTTTTATTCTGGAAGTGAACTAATTCTTTAAAAATACTGTCGGAATGGAAAAAGATACTCAATACTACAGGAATTATAGAATAGTTAGTCTTACAAACAATGCATGTTAAAGAATTTTATTATTTATTGTAAGATTTATTATACAAAAGGAATAGGGACATCCAGTGGCATGCGAAAGTTTGGGAAGCTCTTGCATAATCTGTGAACAATTTTAACAAAATAAGAGAGATCATACAAAATGCATGTTATTTTTTATTTAGTACTGTCTTGAGTAAGATATTTTACACAAAAGATGTTGACATATAGTCCACAAGGCAAAAAAATAGCTGAAATTATTTTTAAGTTTCGGAACCCTTGGTTCTTAATACTGTTTGTGGTTACCTGGTTGATCTACGACTGTTTTTTTTGTTTTGTGATGGTTGTTCATGAGTCCCTTGTTTGTCCTGAACAGTTAAACTGCCTGCTATTCTTCAGGTCTCACAAATTCTTTGGTTTTTCAGCATTTCTGTCTATTCGAACCCTTTCCAACAATGACTGTATGATTTTGAGATTCATCTTTTCACACTGAGGACAACTGAGGGACTCAAACACAACTATTAACAAAAGGTTTAAACATTCACTAATGATTCAGGAGGAAACATGATTGGGGGGTGAAAACTTTTGGAATTTGAAGATCAAGATAAATTGTACTTAATTTGTCTTCTGGGAAACATGCAAATAGCTTCTGCTGCTTCTGATGGGCAGTACTATATGGGAAAAAATTATATTTCAACAAAATTTAAAATATTTGGAGATCTTCATCCTGTTTAAAAGTTTTCACCCCCCGGCTCTTAATGCATTGTGTTTCCTTCGGGAGCATCAATGATTGTTTGAACCTATTTTAATAGTTGTGTTTGAGTCCCTCAATTGTCCTCAGTGTGAAAAGATGGATCTCAAAATCATACAGTCACTGCTGGAAAGGGCTTAAATATGAAAAAGATGCTGGAAAACTAAAGAATCTGCAGGACCTGGAGAATTTTTCTGGAGGACCAACAAAGGACTCATGAACAACCATTACAAAACAAAAAAAAACATTGTAGATCATCCAGGTAACCACACACAGTATTAAAAACCAAAGGTTCCCAAACTTTTGAAGTTCTCGACTATATGTAAACATCTTTTATGTAAAATATCTTACTCAGGAAAGTACTAAATAAAAAAATAACACACATTTTGAATGATCTCTCTTATTTTGTTAAAATTATTCACATTTTCACAGATTCTGCAAGGGGTTCCCAAACTTTCGCAAGCCACTGTAATTCTGTAACACTTGTTACGTTTGTTAACAGATGTTAGCAAATGAAACCTTACTGTAAAGTGTTACCAGTAATTGTTTTTGAAGACATTTAACCAAGCATATCTTTAGCCATAGCACTGTAAGTAGAGGGCACATTGGAAACTGCTCAGGTTAATTTGACCTTAATCAAACTACATCCTTTTCGCTGCTGGTACAAGGCTCTCTGCCTTCATGACAGTGTTATAGTGCAGTCTCGAGGGGGCTAACACCTGGGCGGTTCTTGCATCCCCCACCTCAGGGAAAAAGAGAGAGAGAGAGAGGGTCAGGGAGGAAAAAAGAAAGAAAAGGAAAAAAAGGCATCTGTTTAGTTTCACCAATCACTGGACGAAACCTCTGCACCGGCCTGAACAAACACAGAATGCAAGCTGTAGCAGGTGGTGGAAAGACCTATTAAAAGTTCCTCTCTTTCTCATGTGAGAGGTCTCGCAGGGGCAGGGTCTCCCCTGGACAGACAACCTGTACCTACAGACAGCTGTGCGCTCAAGCTGCATCTGTAGGCCGAGAGGAAAAAACAAATAAACTGTACAGAGCGCGATTGCTAAGGGCAACGGCCAATCAAAGGCTTGTCAGCGGTTGCACTTGCTGAATAAATGACCTGCCTTGACAGGAAATTCCACCAGCAATTTTAATTCTGATCAGGCTTCAAGGAAGTGGAAAGAATAAAAACACATCAGTTATAATGACAGGAAGTCTCCAATCACATGGCAAGCAGCTGTTGCCAGCATAGGGATCAAGGAGCCATGAGAGGATGGAGGGATTCTGGTGTGAAATGCAGATGGAAAAAAAGAAGATGAGATGGAGAGCAGCAAGGTAAAACCTGTGTTTCGCAAAACGCTCAGTTTTAGCGCAACACTTGCAGGTTTAAAACCCAAATCGGAGGAAACCAAATAGCGAAAGCCGTGCTTCACATCCCAACTACCAGCGATGTTATGCAAATACACCAAAAGCCGCTTGTTAGGGGGTCCCGTCCATATGGAGATGTTTAGGGTGCTTTTCAAACCATCTGCGTTTTATACCAGGCCTGGCTCCCGAGTCTGGGGGGTGCAATCAAATTAGCCGAGCTCTATGTGAGCTTCATTTTAACAAGGCTATAAATTTAAAAATGTAATTGAAATATGACACTTTAAATATGATTGGCTTCAGATATATGATTGAAGCCAATGGAGTACATTAGAGTACACTTGTGGAAGAGGGCGGCTCAGCGCTCACTGCTGTGTCGAGTTAACGAATGGAGAAGCCAAGAAGTCTTTGTGGTAGGAACCACACTTAAACTAATAAGGAGAAATATCCTGACATTATTCTTTTACAAACAAGCAAAAGTGGCTTTGATTAAGCACTTTCACATTTCATAAATCAATGAGCTTGAGGAGTTTTATTAATACTGCATCGTGCTACATGAAGTACAGGTTTGCCGTTTAACCATTTAAAGGTGTACTCTTTCAGGATTCAACAAAAAAGCATGGTCGGCTATTTTATTTTGTATTTTTATGCCTTGCAAGCTTAATCATATAGGTTTCAGTGATGTTTTGAATATTACTGTTCAAAGGTATTTAAACACCATGGTAATACTTTTTATATGGTTAATATAGATGAGGTTTTGTTACAACCATGATTTGTGATCATGTCGGATCACTTTTTCATTTTTATAAAAAAACATTTTTATGAATTTATATCTTTCTAGTTGTATCATTTACAGTTACTACTGCAAAGGAAAAATTTAAGAAATTATTCATTGCACATTTTTGCTAAAGAAAATGTACAAAAAATAAGTTCAAATAAACAAAAATAAAATATAAATGTATGTTTATGAGACATTTGAATTTGTACACTACCGGTCAAAATTTTTTGAACAGTAAGATTTTTAATGTTTTTTAAATGTTCTTTTTGGCTCGCCAAGCCTGCATTTATTTGATCCAAAATATAGCAAAAGTAGTAATATTGTGAAATATTTTTATTATTTAAAATAACTGCTTTCCGGTTGAATATTTTTTAAAAATGTAATTTATTCCTGTGATCAAAGCTACATTTTCAGCATCATTACTCCAGTTTTCAGTGTCACATGATCCTTAAGAAATCTTTTTAATATGCTGATTTGCTGTTCAAGAAACATTTGTATTATTATTATTATTATCATCAATATTTAAAACAGTTTTTTCCAGGATTCTTTGATGAATAGAAAGATCCAGTGATTATCATTTATAATATATAAATGCCATAATATAATTGTTACATTTTTGGGGGGTGGGGGGATAATAGAAATTAACAGTTTTAGTTAGCAAGGATGATTTAAATCAGAATATTAGAATGATTTCTGAAGGATCATGTGGGAATAAATTACATTTTAAAATTTATACAAATAGAAAACAGTTATTTTAAATCATAAAAATATTTAAAAATTTGTTTTGCTGTACTGTTTTTGCTGTACTTTGGATCAAATAAATAAATTTAAAAAAAACATTAAACATCTTACTGTTTAAGAACGTTTGACTGGTAATGTATCTAAAAATAAGCACAAATAAATACATAAATAAATAAATAAATAAATAAATATATAAATAAAAAATTTGTGGTCAAAGAAAACAAAAATGTGGTTAAAATGTTGGCAGGGCTAGTAAAAATCTGAACCAAAAAAGTTTTAAAAACCAATTCTCACTATTAACTAGCATGCATTATGCTAGCATACTGGCTGTTTATTAGTACTTACAAAGCACTTATTAATGGCTCATTCGGCATGACATGACAATATTTTAGATCCTTTAATCCTACTCCATACCCAACTAAACTATTAACTATTGATAAGCAGCAAATTATTCGTTTACTGAGGCAATATTGTCGTTGATGGTGAAAATTGTACCTTTAAAAAAGTGTGACCATTCTAAAACTGTTTACTCAAAAAATTATTTTGCTAATTTTTTAGAAGTTAATGGACACCTAAACCAACATTCTTTTATCAAAATCTTCTTTTGTGTTTCAAAGTACGAAAAGAGTCAAACAGGTTTGGAACAACATGAGGGTGAATAAATGAACTTGCATTTTTGGGTGAACTATCTCAGGCACATTACTATGTAGATGCATCTAGAAATTGGTCTTCAAAGGATTCATCTCGAACATTTAATCTTTTGAAATGTCATGCCCCCGAACTGACAGTGGACCCAACAATCTCAACAGAAAGGCGAAAGTAAACTGCGCTAGCCCTCCACAGAAACGCAGGCACAACTCCAAGTGATGTTCTGATGATAGAAGCCATCTTGAATTACCCGTCTGCATCCACTTAAAGCCTGACTCAATGCCGTTACTGTTCTGCCATTTCAAGCAGAGCCACTGATGGGCAGGCATCTCTTTTCAAAAAAGCCGTCCCCCCAGCTCCCCTCTCAGGAAATGGAGGCCGCGGCTGGTCAAATGAATCTTAATCTGCACAGGTTTGGAGCTCTTCAACGGAACCAGACGGTCAGGATGACAGCCCACCTGACAGCGATGAAAATCAAAGCTCTTCACTAAGCAGCCCGTTTCAATTTGCAAGCTTGTCCTAAGCTGTTTTACCATGAAATCCCAAATTGCCTATTTTGATTGAACACAGATAAAACTACATAAATAAGTTGTTGTAGATCTTAACAGCGGTTGACAAGGCGAGTACATGTACATTTGATTTTGCGCTACATAAATATTACTTCACACAAAAGGCAGCTACTACAGTATATAGTTCTAATTCTCTTTCATCAGGAAACATCGGGAAAACATATTTTAATTAAATTTATTTTTAAGTGAATTAAGCATAGGTTATGACCTCACACCGTAGTTGGCCAGAAAACTTAAATTGATTAATAGCATTATTTTTCTCCCCACAGTTCATGTGGTTATAGTTCAGAGTTGGGAAACAACTAACTGGAAGCAACGCTGCGCACTACATTTTTCATTAGCATGACAACAGCTCAGCTCTTTCCAAAATTAACACAGTTTTTCCAGTAACAATCTACTTCCAAATGAGCAGCGATGTAGCATGATAAAGTGCTGTTTTTAAAAGTACAATATGTAACATTATTTTGCACATGCAGCTTTACAGCTGAACGAACTTGAATCACACAGGCACTCCTAAACTGATCCATTTCAGTGAATCGGTTCTTTGGAAGACTAATGTAAATAAACTGATTCCAAAAAGATTCAAATCACATTTTTGTAGTGAGTTTTGGTTGAATTAATCAAATGATTCGTGTAACTGGAATAAATCAACACTTATATTTAGACTGCGCCCCCTTAAACGAATAGTTCACCCAAAAATAAAAATTACAGCATGATTTACTCATCCTCAAGCTATTCTAGGTGTATATGACTTCCTTCTTTTAGGCAAATACAATCAGAGTTATATAACAAAATGTCCTGGTTTTTCAAAGCTTTGTAATGGCAGTGAATGGCTGTTGAGATTTTAAAGTCCAATAAAGTGCATCTATTCTTTGTAAAAAAAGTGCTCCACACGCCCCAGGGGTTAATAAAGGCCTTAATAAATGTTAAGTGACAACTTAGATATTTGAGGTGACTGAACTAAAAATTTGGTTTGTTAAACTTAAAAGCTGGGTTTGTTACCCAGATGCCTTAAAAGGGTCATCGGATGCCCATTTTCCACAAGCTGATATGATTCTTTAGGGTCTTAATGAAAAGTCTATAATATACTTTGGTTAAAAATTCTCAATGGTAGTGTAAAATAACACCCTTTTACCTTGTCAAAATAAGTCTGCAAAAATCAAGCTCTGCTCGCCCCGCCCCTCTCTTCTCTCTGTGGAGTGACGAGCCTGTTTACTTTAGCCGCATTTAGGGTGGTTAACCGCGAAACCTGATAACTAGCACGTTATAAGGAAAGGTGATCGCAGAGATTCATAAAAAAAACCCTTATACTCACTTCTGCTGTAGGTGAAGCTGGATCACAAATGATTTGCGCGAACATAGACTCATTTATGTAGATCGGGAGGCGCATTCCCTTCACAAACAAATGTAATCTACTGCATCTTCAGATGTCAGGAGTAAATGATGACCACTGTGTTCATTATTACATCCAGCAACACAACACCTCAATCGCTCAATCGGAGATATTCTTGTCTAAATTACATCCCTGGTTTGGCATCGAAACAATGGAGGTCGGACTGTTACAGCTGATCTGAGGTAAGACGCTCATGTCAATCAACTATCGTGTGACGCCACACCGACAGGCATCTGAGAATGCCTCAAATTGAAAAAGGGGATATTATTTTTACAGATTAATTAAAAACCTCTACATGGATTTTTATCATTATAGGGTAGACTTGTACATACACTGCCAACACACATTAATGTTCAAACAACACGAAAAAGTAAACTTTGCAATTTGATAACCCCTTTAAATTTGAAGTTGAATCAACTCAAATATCTGAGTTGTCACTTCAAGTTGACTAAACTTTGAGTTGACTTAAAATTATAAGGCAGCAGGGTAACAAATTCTTTTAAGTTGACTCAACAAATAGTTTTTTTTTTACAGTGTAGTCTCACAAAAAACAAGTTTTGTTTACAGCAAAGGAAAACCAGTCTAATTTGGCTTATATCGCAATCCTCTGACACTTTTCTTTACAAATCCTCATTTTACACTTCTAATTTGTGAGCGGTATTTTGTATTGCTTTCTTCTCTGTTCATCACCATGTTTGTCTACATCATCTGCTGGAACGCCACTCTCGTGAACGTCTGTACGTCAAGTTAGCGGAAACTAGAGATTACGGTTTAAAATGCTTTAAATAGGGATATTTTCTTACACAAACGCTTCAGAAGGCCTTTATTAACCACCCAGACCTGTGTGGAATACTTTTTATGATGAACGGACAGACATTATTGGACTTCAAAATCTCAACAGCCATTCACTGCCATTATAAAGCTTGGAAGAGCCAGGACATTCTTCAACATAACTCCAATTGTATTAGTCTGAAAGAAGAAAGTCATAAACTCCTAGGATGGCTTGAGGGTGAGTAAATTATGAGGTAAATTCAATTTTGGCTAAACTATCCCTTTAAAAGGTAGTTTAACCACTCTAGATTATGTCTAGCAGCTAGACAAATCACAGTATAGTCTATAAATAACATCCTCAGAACATGCAGAATGTTCCTGCAAATATCTACCTTCAGATTGATGAGCTGCTAATGGTGTTTGAGTCTCTTTACAGTAGGACACCACCTCTCTTGGCAGGAAATCCACCTGAGTTATCTTAGAAGGTCCCAGTCTGTGCGCTCGACGTCTGGGGAAAGAAAATTAACGGCCTATGAATGTCCTGCAACTTGACGCATGTGTGCACACACACTTGCATGCGCATTAAAATACATACAGCAATAACAAATCGACTGCATCACAGTGACAAAATACAATGTTACATCTAATACGCTGTAAGGCTCATTATTCAGGTCCATGAACATATTGTAAGTTTGGATGACCCTCGTTTGACTGCTAGAACTAATGTTTAAAGCATTCTCGGTACATGGCATGGTGCATCAATCACTGTCACATACAGCCCTGGGCACACAGCTGGAGAGTGACCAGCTGAAAACACTTGAACCTGACAAACTTAAAAGGAAAGGGGAATGAGATAGAGGGAGTGAGCCAGAAAGAGAAATGAGAGGAACAAAGGAAAAGTTGCATACACAATGGTAACACTATGGTACAAAGGCAGTGCAATACCACACACACACACACACACACACAAACACACATACATGTAGATGTTGATTATCAATGTAAATAAAGAAGCAAATTAGAAATGATAGGGGAACCTATAACAAGTGGCCTTGAAACAAAACAAACTTTGCAATGTTATATTATTAATTAATTAATTATATTATTAATTATATATTAATATAATCTATACATTCAAACAACACTAGTCTTGACAACATTTGTTGTAAAAAGTAATACGCTATAGTACAACACTTAAAAATTGTTATAAATATATATATATATAAATATATATCTAATTGCAATTTTGCCTTCTGTTTACTCATTTCAAATTCATGAATTTAAGAATTCATTCACGCATTCCTGCACTGAATGTAGCCAATAGGTGTCCAAAGAAATGCATGTACATCTGTTGACAAAACGTTGTACATGTAAATGTGTATGCATATAAAAGGTCAGCAGTTCTGAGTAAAAAGAAAGACAGAAAGAGACAGAGAGGAGGAGATACCCGAGCTCAGAGTCAGCCTGCAGCTGAAGAACAGAGGGGTCAGTGTCCCACTGCAAGGTCCTGGAGGGGGCGGCAGAGGGTGTCACGCAGGGGACAGGAGGGAGAGAACATGCAAGATTAACCTCAGCAGAAACAACACCATCATACACACAAACATAAATAACATAGCACACGCCATCGCACAACACGCCTCATGCAAGCCAGGAACAGTGAGAAAGGACCAATCAAACCAGCACACATGGGGATGCAGTTTGAAACAATGCTAAGGAGATTCATGCATCATGTTTATGCACTTTTCAAAGGATGGCATGTATGTTACTGTAGAAGATGTATTATATTAAAATTATGTAAAAAATTGCATGGGGAATCCATGCAATTTTTTCCAAATTCTTGCCAAATCTTTCTTAGGTTATAATAATATTTGCAGGATGGACATATGAGAAATGTGAACAATGTTATAGAAATAAATAAACTGAATAAACCTTTACAAAATGTTCCATAGTATTACCATGGTTTCTAAATGTGGTACCACACATTCCTAAACCCCAGGCTAATCAGGTTCTTTTGCAGATTTGCAATGTCAATATCAATATCATTGCAATGTCAATATCATTATTTATACTTTCATGCCCTACAGTTTGTCTTTTGAGACTTAGAATTACCAGCTCTCTTCTTCACTCAAATTAATTAAAAATTAACACATTTTCCGTTAAACCCCTAAACCTACACTGCAAAAAATGCTTTTCTTACTTAAGATTTTTTGTCTTGTTTCCAGCCAAAATATCTAAAAATTCTTAAATCAATAAGGATTTTCTAGACAAGCAAAAATTATTGTCTTGTTTTCAGAAAAAATAAGTTAAGTGAGTTTTTGCTTGAAACAAGCAAAATAATCTGCCAGTGGGGTAAGCAAAATTATCTTGTTTTCTGCTTGAAATAAGATTATTTTGCTTACCCCACTGGCAGATTATTTTGCTTGTTCTAAGCAAAAACTTAATTTTGAGTTCTTCTGCCTTTCCCTGCCTCTGCACTCGTTGATTTATGCTGGAGGAACACAGTGTGTTATCTGTCGTTGTTACACCATTTCCTTAAGTAATAATACACAAGTTGATGGTGACCTGCCTCGTGTGGTTTTTTCCTGACGTCCCACAGTTACAAAGTCCACTTCCAAAATGAAGATTCACATATAATGTACTCACCCCCTTGTCATCCAAGATGTTGATGTCTTTCTTTCTTCAGTTATAAAGAAATTATGTTTTTTGAGGAAAACATTTCTGCATTTTTGTCCATATAATGAACTGATACCCTTCTTTCTCAGCTGGGATTGTTTACAACAGCACTTGGGATTGTTTGAAGCTGCATTTAAACTGCATTTTGGAAGTTCAAAATTGGAGCACCATATCAGTCCATTAAATGGAGAAAAATGCTGAAATGTTTTCCTCAAAAAACATAATTTCTTTACGACTGAAGAAAGACATGAACATCTTGCATGACAAGAGGGTGAGTACATTATATGTGAATCTTTGTTTTGAAAGTGGACTTCTCCTTTAAGTACTTTTCTTTTCTTACTTACAAAAATGTACAAATGAGATTGTAAAAAGTTATATGAATTAGCCACAACTTCACAAAATCTTGCGAATTTCCATGATAGCGTGTTGTTTTACCTTTAGTGCCGCAATTTGCAGTTAATCCAGAGTTCACGAGTTTGCACATAAACAGTTAATACATAGAAAAAACTTATATTTTCGATTCATCAAAGTATCCACCATTAGCAGCTATTACAGCTCTGCATAATCTGGGCTTAAATTCATTGTATTCTAAACTTAAATGGCAATCAATTGTTGAAGCTATTAAGGTGTGCTGACCCAAAAATCTTTTCAAAATCTGGGCCAAGTTTAACCAGTAACCAGGCATCAGAGCTGCCAAAGGGGCATGTCTGACTTTGACATGTATATATTGCCATTATTATGTAATCAAAATGAAAATTATTATTATTGCTGGTCTTCAATGATAATGTCAAGTTAATGTATTTGCACCAAAAAATGATAAGGATTTATGCTGATATTGTCCAAAACCACACTTTGCCAGGGGTGTTTCCAAACCTTTGGAGCGCAGTGTAATTGGTTGATAACATGATTGTGTTCCTCCCAAACCTTATTAAGAAAACATCATTTATAAATAATGCTAACCCCATTCAGAAATTTCAAAAGTATAAAACATCGTTTTACCTAAGGTTGAAAGTGGGTTTAAAAAAGCTCGATAACCTGGGGTTTAAGCGCAGTGAGAAAAGACCAGTAGCATCCACCTTATTTTCCAACACGGAAGTAGGCATTTTTATTTGAAAACGTGAGACTTACGATTCATTAGCCGCTATAGATGAATAACTAGAAGAATAACGAAGTTCAGTAAACAGTAAAATTATTTGCACTACAAACCAGTGAGTTTATGACTATGATAATAGATTAAAATAATGTGATAAGAATATCAGTTTGCGATATCAAACAGCAAAACGGACAGTTATTACAAATAACTGGAAGCGCATGAAGAAGCCTCACGCATTCAAGTTACAAATGACCACAATCGCTCTTAGGGTAAAAAATAAGGTGGATATAGTATGTCTAATTCAAAGTAGCATCTTATATCATTACTGTACCATGGTAATGCCACAGACAGCACTTTTTTGTTAAGGATACGCAAAACGTGTCATCTTTCATAATCTGAACATATTAAAGGGACAGTTCTCCCAAAAATGAAAATTCTGTTAATTACTCACCCTCACGTCATTCCAAACCCACAAGACGTTCGTTCATCTTCAGAACACAAATTTAGATGTTTTTGATGACAACTACTACGATCAAGACCCAGTAAGGTAGTAAGGACAGCGTTGAAATAGTCCAAGTGACATCGGTGGTTCAACCATAACTTCACGAACCTACGAGAAATTAAGATATACTTTTTGTGCGCAAAGAAAACAGAAATAATGAATTTATTCAACAATTTCTTCTCTTCCATGTCAGCCTTCGTTGGGCACAAAACGTATTCTCGTAGCTTCATAAAATTAAGGTTGAAACACTGATGTCACATGGACTATTTTAACGATGTCCTTACTACCTTTCAGGGCCTTGAACGTGGTAGTTGCATTGCTGTCTATGGAGGGTCAGAAAGCTGTTCATCAAAAATATCTTAATTTGTGTTCTGAAGACGAACAAGGGGTTTGGAATGACATGAGGGTGAGTAATTAATGATAGAATTTTCATTTCTGGGTGAACTGTCCCTTTAAGCTGACTAGAAAGATAAACAAACATGTAAACAGTACTGTACGTTACACGTAGTGAGATACTGTACATTAAGACAGACATATATGATGTGTTTTGATTGGTGGCCAGAATATAGCACATACATATACTGTAATTATATATACATATATATTTTATTCTTTTATGACCCACAAAACCTATAGGTCAAGCTTTGCTGTGATGTGCACATTTGTGCATATAGATGTGCATATAGAAACAAGTCAAATCGATGTTGACCTTGCAAACTTTTTTCCTCAACCTTCAGTACAAGTCACAAACATGCCTATTATTTTTTTTTTTTTTCACAGAACTTACACAGCCAGAGAGGTAGCATGTCAAACTGACACTCTGTTTTACCAGCGATGACATTTAAAAAACCGTATTGTCATTCACGTCGTTGCAAATGGCTCCAATTTAATCATGCAAGAAGAATTGTTGAAGTCAAGGCTCAAGGTAACAGCAGGCATCAGGCAGTCACACCGGGGGGAGCAACCTAAACTGCTCTGCTTTTTTCAACTGCCAATGAGATAGAGTGTGCGCTGACTTTAATAGCAGAGCGAACGCGCTCCCTTCAAAGGGGCTGCTTGGGATTCTGGGTTAGGGTTTTGTGCGGATACATACCTTTCATTGTTTGTGTCTGTTTTGTGCTTACTAATGCCACTGACCCCTGACCTGGGAGAGGACGAGAGTTATAGATGGAGACACTTAGAGCGGGACACTGTTACAACCGACCTTGGAGTAAACAACTCATGAAATCCTATGTGACTATCATGCTATCATGAGGTACTGCATAGCTAAAGATGAAGTCATTAATATGTCCTGGAAATATCGCTTCAGTCCAGTGGCTGTGAGCCGAGCCCCCCGCAGGGAGCGTTGACAGGGACAAGCGCGCACATCATGTGTCAAACGTGCTGCACGTCTGCATTATGCAGACTTAATTACAGGCCAGAGCAGCAGTCGCATCAGCCTTCCCCTTTCCACATGGCTGCAGCTATCTGTCTATATTTCAGAGAAAGAAAAATGAGCCTGTTAACAACCCTCACTGCTACTGGCACTGATACACTCTTGGTTGTTATTTTTGATGCTTTATGTTAAAAATTGATCGTCTCATCTTACAAATATTTCTCTTACAGGAAGTTCTCCGGTTGGTTCTGAATTTCTAGATGCCCACTAAATTGATCAGGGAGTCTCATAAACTCTGCATTTCAGTATCAGTGGAATTAGATTTTATACTTTGAGGCTGCTTTGGTCTTTTATATTGTCTCAGGCTAACAGGTGAAGTGGAAAATCAAAAATGAGTGCACAACAGGAACCACAGAATGATTCTTACCTATATCTGTTGAGCCCATATAAAAAGACAGAGAAACATGGGTATCAGTCACACTTGTGTTACAAAAAAACTGCTTTAAACACAAGCTATTAATAGAAAAATGCTTTTAGTCTATGAAGAATAAAGATTAGAACATAACGTTTGGTTTCTAAAGTGAGGTTTACATTCTTATTTAATGCTCCTTAAGACTCATGGTAATAAAATGAATCTAAAATAATGAAGTAGTTTTAATTATTTGATCCAACGTACAGCAAAAACAGGCAAATTGTGAAATATATTTACTATTTAAAATAACCATTTTCTATTAGAATACATTTTAAAACCTAATTTATTCCTGTGACCAAAGCTAAATTTTTAGCATCATTACTCCAGTCTTCAGTGTCACATGATCCTTCAGAAATCAGTATAATACACTGATTTTTTGTTCAAAAAGCATTTTAATATTATTATTATTAATCTCAATATTTAAAACTGTTGAGTAATTTTTTTCAGGATTCTTTGATGAATAGAAAGATCCAAAGATCTGCATTTATCTGAAATAAAAAGCTTTTGTAACATTATTTTTTAAATTGAAATGAATACTTTTATTTAGCAAGGATGCTTTAAACTGATCAAAAGTGAAGATAAAACATTTATAATGTTACAAAAGATTTCTATTTGGAGTAATCTGGAGTAATTCATACCTTTGAAATCACAGGTATGAATTACATTTTAAAATATATTCAAATAGTTATTTTAAATAGTAAAAATATTTGAAAATTTTACTGTTTTTGCTGTACTTTGGATCAAATAACTGCATGGTTGGTAAACAGAAGAAACCTAAAAAAAACATTAAAAATCTTACTGTTCAAATACTTTTGACTAAAAATATTTATATATATACTATATTTATATATTATACATAAAACATTCAACGTTTGGGATCATTTGGGTTTTTGTTATATAATTCACTATTACTTATAAATTAAACATTAAATTAATTTAAAAATAATGACAGTATTTCAGTTTTTTTTAAGAAATTAATAATTCACTTTTACTTATTCATCAGTTAAACATGAAACTGATCAAAAATGACACTAAAGACAGTGACAAAAACGTTCTATTTCAAATCAGTTCTGTTTTTTGAACTTTGGAATATTATGGTTTCCACAAAAATACTAAGCAGCACAACTGTTTTTAACATTGGTAACAATAATGTTTCTTGAGCAGCAAATCATCATATTAAAATTATTTTGTAGGACCATGTGACACCAAAGACTGGAGTAATGGTTACTAAAAATGCAGTTTTGCCATCATAGTAATAAATTACATTTAAAAATATATTAAATATTAAAATATATATAATATTACAACTGGTAAGCATAAAAAAATTTAAAAAAAAACAAAACAAAAAAAAAAAACATTTGAACTGTATATGAAGTGTATATACTGTACATATATAGATAAAGGAAGTAAAAAATAAAATAAAATAAAATTTTAATTTGTTTGTATTTATTGGTGAAAACATTCATTTTTTCTCTCAAATAATAAAAACATGAATTGAACTGTATGTGTACTAAAGGAAAATAGTCTTATATGAAGTATTCAGGGTGCTAAATACCTGCCAGCAGCTGCTCCATCAACCGAGTCCTGACTGCCAGTCTCGCTGGGTGTGCTCATTGACTTTGATGGGGACATTGGTGTCGGGACTATAAAAGATAAAAAGACAGTCAGATATAAAATGACATTAAATTTTAAATACATTTTAACCAGCTCCTCAAGCAACAAAGTTATAACATTTATACTGCACCAATATACGTTATGCACAATTAGATTTGGAGTATGGAGCCTATGTTTGTAATGTACATGGCTCTACACTAGATGGCGATAGTAGCAGAGAAAGAATTTCCAAAGACTGTAGCAAGAATCAGCACAGTGGTGAAATAACTCATATAGACCAATAACAAAGTACTGTAAGTTTCTTCATTTGCTCAAGTTTGCATTAATCAGTGTCTCTGTTAAAGGTCTAGAGATTTGTGTGACTTGCTGGGTAGTTGAGAAGATCTATTCTGTTAAGTAAACCTTAGAAATCACATTAGCAATTACAAAACATCTTTAAAAGACTAAACACTGGGAAAAGCCCACCTAAAAAGAGGTTTGGATGAAGTCCCATTCAGAGACATGAAGCGAACCCAGAATATTACACAGCCTGATCTTGGCAAAGGTAAAAAGACAATTTTCTGATGTGTTTTGGAGGCAGGCATTGTTGAGTGAGGTGACTGCGGTGCAGATGCATATTTCAGTGCGGTCCAGTGGTCTGTGTTCAGTACCTAAT
Organism: Labeo rohita; assembly: GCF_022985175.1. Lineage (NCBI taxonomy): Eukaryota > Metazoa > Chordata > Actinopteri > Cypriniformes > Cyprinidae > Labeo > Labeo rohita. Next base: position 17,731,517 of record NC_066887.1, on the reverse strand, counting down.
GAAGGTTCGGGTGAGATTCCAATGCTCTGGAGGAGAGCCTCCGTCTCCCGGCGCTTGCGGTCCAAATCGGAGTCCTCAGGAGCAGCTTCGGCCTTTTGTTGTGTCTCTGACTGTTAACATTTACAAATGCACAAGCGCACATACTCACATATTCATATGAAGTTCCTACAACATTCTGAGTAAGTCTCACTAAAACATTCTCTCACCTCTTTCTTCTTTTTTTCTTCCTCCTTTCTCTTTTTTTCCTCTCTGATTTGAGCAAGGCGCTGTTTCTTGCGCTCAAGTTCGGCTTTTAGGTCACTCTTATCAGCCATTTTATCCTGCGACAAAACAATTACACCACAAACCCAGTTTTCACATCCATCCTAGTGTAAGCAAAGCTGTATGGAGTCTACAGTAGGTAGAACTATATTTTGAGGCTTGGTTTGGTAAAAACAATGGTTAAACCCTCAGTATGGCAAACAAAATCAGTTACAATTTGTGTTTTCAACAGAAATGACCCAGCATATATCAATGTAATATAATACCTTATTGAGAAAACTTATTTTAAATATTTATAAGGCATTTGAAACCTAGTTTAATCCCCTAATTCAGAAAAAATAAAGTAAATACAGCTGTTTCTGTATTAAGGGTGTGGCAGATGACTGTATCTTTAAGATCTAACAATAATACTTCTTAAAACTAAATCCTATGCTTGATCAAATGATAAATATAACAAATGTGATGAAATGGAGTGGGAATAAAAACAAAACAATGTCAAATTGTGAAGAAAAGCTTTATTAAATTAATTAAAACACTATAAATGGCACAAAACAAAATGGATATGCATTAAGGTGGATATACATTAAAAAAACACACACAAAGCAATACATAAAAAACATATTTTGGTAGCAAAACGTCTCTTTTATGATGTGCCCAGGTTCATAAGGTCCAGAGATAGCTAATGATGCTACATTAGGTGGACTGTCATGTATCATAATGCTGGTTTTGTTGTCATGTCAGACTCCAATTCGATTACAGAGCGTTACAGAAATCAACAATTATTGAAATTCCAGTTCTATTACACGAATGTCACAATGATACATTAGGATACACAAATGATGTCAGCGTTGCTATTGCTAACAGTGGGTACCAAGAGAAGCAGAATGACGTCATAAATCATATGCGATTATGAAGTCATCGAACATAAAGGATGAAACAGCGCGCCGTTACAACAAAATGCACGTATGAAACCTCACAGTTGCATGAGAGTGAGAAACATGCACCCGGTGTGTGTGACACTTCCTACCTGTTCCCACTGTGGATGCTGTCGACTGTAAATATGCTGTATCACTGCTGATGCACACAATCCGCTTTAATACGGCCCTTGATTTAAAACATGTTTGATATTATACGATGCGATCGTTTAGAAATTCATCGAGGCTGCTGGCAAAATGTAAGGCTAATGGCCTACATTTTTCAGAGATGGCAAGATGCTCATACACCGCCTTGCTACCTCGAGATAACTAAGAAACCCAACCTCTCCCTATCCAGAATGCTGTTATAATGTAGAAATAAATTAATCCACTGCAACAGTGCCACCTAGCGGATATTCTTTTGCATTGATGTACAAATGTAAACATTAGGTTCAACAGTATGTTCCTGCACAGCCGGAGGCTGCACTTTTAGAACCGCAGTTCCAGGACCGCATTTCTAGGACCCTGTTTTTTGTGATTTTGTGATTCAAGCATAAAACAAAAACTATTCATTTTTAATCTTTCCATCTTATTTTTAATGAAAGAGCTGGTGTGAACAAAACAGATCATTGTTCTGCTGAATGTTATAAACTAACATTTGTATTCAAATAAAATTACATTTATTAATGTACTAATAAACAATCATTTGTAGCGCAATTGTTTTACCGTTTATTGCACTTTATGTGTGTCACACATCAGACGTGAATCGCTGCGGCTAATGAACTGAAGTCTCCAAAAATACAAGTCTTTCTTTAAAAGAAAATGGAATTTAACACCAGAATATATATAGAATATACTGAAATAAATTAGGTTAAATATTTCAAACGGGTTACCAATGGGTATGTTAAGGGTTAGGAGTCGGTTAGGACAATAATTAAGTGTATACAATTAAACAACTACATATTTCTTTAAAAAATAATAATATACAGAATTGAATAGCAAGCGCTATTAAATAATGAGACGCTAATACATACATATATACAATAAATAAATAAAATAAAATAATACAAAAAACTATAAGGTCCTAGAAATGCGGTCCTGACACTGCAGCCTACGATGGTTTATTGGTATCTCGTGTTAGTTTGGATTCTAACAACTCTACTTAAAAACAACAGCTAAAACCAGTTTAAACTGGTTGGTAGTTTTTAGCTGGTCAGCAGCAGTATTGGGGAAAGTTACTTTTAAAAGTAATGCATTACAATATTACTCTCTTAAAAGTAACGAATTACGTTACTTAGTTACTTTTTATGAAAAGTAATGCCTTATGTTACTTTTGAGCAACTTTTTAAAATCTGGACAGGACTTGCTTGTTTGTAAGCTCTTTTACAAATGTAAAAGCCCTTTTCACAACAAAAGTAAAATGAATACGCCTGAGGCTAAAGGAAATGCAAATTCACGTCTGTACAGTAGAGGGCGCAGCTCAAACAAACTGCATGAAGAAAATGAAAGAAAGAAAAGTCAAGAAAGTTCAACACTATTCAGCAAAAACAAAAATGAAACACAAATGTGTCGTTTTTGCTTATTAGTGCGCTTGAAGTGGATCAACGAAGGTCAGTAGCAAAGACATTAGTCAATAAAATGGGATTAAATACATACCTGATATTTATCTTGTTTAACATATTTAATTATTGCAGGTTTTATATAGTGTAATATTTTGAGTTTGCTTTTGACTGTTCTTGTTCATTTTGAGGAATACTGAATCTGTTTTTGTTCAAGTGAGATTGGTAAATGCATGTTCACATTTAGTCTATATCTACAGTTCTATCAGTATCTATCATGTTCACACATTGCACACAACGCCTTTACTCCACATTTCTCTCAACATGGCAACACAAGAGCTGTCAGTCAAGACATGGGAAACACTGGTGTTACTTATTTGAAAAAGTAACTCAGATATTTCCTTTTAAATTAAAAAGTAATGCGTTACATTACTAGTTACTTAAAAAAGTAATCCGATTATGTAACTCGCGTTACTTGTAGCTAACGCGTTACTCCCAAAACTCGTCAGCAGGCTGGTTTTAGAGGGGTTTTGACCACTTTAGCTGGTCAGGCTGGTATTAGCTGGTCAGCCAGCTAAAACCAGCTTGACCAGACTGGGAGACCAGTTAAAATCAGCTACTTCCAGCGTAAACCAGCTAAGACCAGCCAACCATCTTAGGTTTTGTTAGCTGTTTTTGTTTTTTCAGCTTGGAACGGACTGGCCACTGAATCCAAACTAAAACCGTGTTACTACTCAACTGGTTTAAAAGTGACCAAAACCATTTTAAAAATAGAATGAGATGCCATCTAGGATCAGGGCTGCTTTTAGGTTTAACAAACAAACAAACAAACAAAAGAATAAGAAAAAGAGGAAGAAGAAGTGGCGTTTTGATTTAGCTGTAACTATAAAAATCTGAGCATGAAAACACAGTGTTCATTTCAAACGTTATACACCACAAGATGGAGCCATAGTCTGAATCGGCAATGCAGTTTAACTATTGTCATCCAACCTAAAAATACCTTAAACCAGCCGAAAGATTGTTTGCTGGTTTAAACTGGATTTCAGGTCTCTCAGCCTGACCAGACGAAATGTGCCTAAAATATAACTGGTCATTGTAAAAGAAAAAAAAATGCACTAATTTTAAAACAGAAATACGTAACAGTTAAAGAAAAAGTAATATGATTTTTGTATCCTCTGTTTTGGAATCTTCACATCATAGGCCTATACTTTATATTATTGTATACTTTAGTATTGATTTATATTATATTATTGTATACTTCAGTGTTGGTAACCCTGAAACTAAATACATAAATTATAAATTTGCATTAAATTGAATTAAATAAAACAAAAAAGAGGTTTTCTGAATATACTGTACACTGTGGCATTAACGGAACTAAAGGTTATTATTATTCTTAATATTATTATTATTGAGGTTATTAAAGATTATTATAAGTGATTTGACCCCTCAGTCATTTAGAGGATGCGGAACGCGCTGTACAATGCACCACTAAAGATGACTTCAAAAATTGTGTCTCAGCCCCACTCCCAAAGACCTTTGCTCTATATTAGCTGTGCGCATGCGTCAAAAGCAGGGCGATGTAGATGTACAACATATAGATGGCGAAGCCCATTTCTGTTGGCTGCACAAGAAACAGCATATGACAAATTCATACAATCAGTCTATTTACATTACCTGTATATTACAATGATAGCGTTTTACCCGCCGATAAGACTAGAAAGAAACAACTTGATGTGTGGGTTAAAATCTATAATACTACATCTATGCAGATCGGACTAACAGTCTCCCCTCTCCCCTCCCTCCCTTCTGTTATGTTTGTACCCTGTTTTGTACCTTGCGCTGGTCAGTTATTTTAGTGCAATGACAAATTAAACCAAATTCAGAAGGATTCTTCCATCGGGCAGTCCAATCACAACCGGACTCCTGCGGAGATCTTCATTTATGCGATGAAGTAACAGGCTGTGCTAGAATGCCAAACTTTGCGAACTGCATCTGATGAGACCAGCAGGACAATAACTCGAGAGAGCATTTCAAGATCTGTGGATTTCACTTGAAGATCAACATGAAGTTCGCCCAGATCATGCTGAAGAACAGCTCAAAGCTGAACATACCTAAACAAGTGGACAGATTTTCAAAATTCTCTCCGTCCCCGCTGTCAATGAAGCAGTTCATTGACTTTGGTGAGTTGTTTACCTGTTTGAAATGGAGCTGATGGAGGAAACTCATTGAGGTTGCGTCTGAAATCCTAGTTTCACTTTGTGGTAATATAAGACCACGGTGCGAATACCTTAGTAAATTAGTAACATATAGTTACAATAGTACAACGATGTAACTGCACCATGGTACCCTCATAGTAACAAAATGCTGTTATAAAGCCATTATAACATGGCATTATAGTCATTTGATTTATTCATACATTTTTTAGATCTCTGGGCATGTAAGATTTTTTTTTTTTTTTTTTTTTGTAATAACACCTGGGTCCAGTTGCTGAAACTTAGGCTCTGTGATAAGACTGTGTCTTAAGAACTAGTCTGACCAGCTGAGGAGCAAACAGACTTGTTTTTCAGATTCAAATCAGACTAGTCTACCATTTTATGTAACTGACTTAAAAAGTTTTAAACCAGTTTTTTTTACCAGTTTTAAAGAAAAGACACTTGATTGCTAATTTGTAAGACCAGTCTAAGCTTTTTATGCAACCAGCCACTGAATGCAACTGTAATGCACAACATGCTGTCTATATAGGCAGCTCACTAGATTTTGAGACACAACCTTTTTCTCACTGTTACTTGGCAGGTGAAAACACATAAAAATCTCTCATTTAACTTTAATATAGTTGTTTGTTGAGATATAAATAGAATATCACCTCACCAAATCATTTTACCATTGATGTTTTTTAATAGCTGTATACATATATGCTTACATACTTTAACCTTAAAGGAGTAGTTCACTTCCAGAACAAAAATGTACAGATAATGTACTCACCCCCTTGTCATCCAAGATGTTCATGTCTTTCTTTTTTCAGTCGTAAAGAACGTTTTTTTGGGGAAAACATTTTAGAAATGATCTCCATATAGTGGACTTCAATGGTGCCCCCAAGTTTGAACTTCCAAAATGCAGTTTAAATACAGCTTCAAAGGGCTCTAAACGATCCCAGCCGAGGAAGAAAGGTCTTATCTAGCAGAATCTGTCGTTTTTAAAACAAATTGATAATTTATATACTTTTTAACCTCAAATGCTTGTCTCGTCTCTGCGATGTGCATGCGTAGTCTGTGTAATCCGGGTCAATACAGTTAGGGTATGTCGAAAAACGTCTAACTCATTTTTTCTTCAACGTCAAAATCGTCCTACATCGTGGTTTTACCTTTTTTTGTAAAGGGCGTTTGATTTTTGCATGTTCACTTTGTAAACACTGGGTCGGTACTTCTGCAGCGATGTAGGGCAATTTTGAAGTTGGAGAAAAAAACAAGATGGGAGTTTTTCGACATACCCTAACTGTATTGACCATATTCAAACCGAAATGCAGACTTAGACAAGCGTTTGAGGCTAAAAAGTATATAAATTGTCAGTTTGTTTCGAAAATGACCAATCGTTTTATTAGATAAGACCCTTCTTCCTCAACTGGGATCATTTAGAGTCATTTGAAGCTGCGCTTAAACTACATTTAAACTGCATTTTGAAAGTTCAAACTTGGGGGCACCATAGAAGTCCACTGTATTGAGAACATTCCTGAAATTTTTTCCTCAAGAAACATAATTTCTTATCGACTGAAGAAAGAAAGACACAGACATCTTGGATGACAAGGGGGTGAGTAAATTGTCTGTAAATTTTTGTTCTGAAAGTGAACTTCTCCTTTAAGGAATAACATTTTTACAGTGAGTTACGATTTGATTCTTAACAACCAGACATTTTCTGTTTTTTTGCAATGACTTTTCAGCATTGTTACAGGTTCTTGTATTCATAACATTTCATTTTACAAAACATCTCATATTACAAAGCTAAATTCTAAGATCCACAATTATTTAAGTCTATACAAAGGTTGTCTAGTTAAAGACCAAAACACCAAAATATTGTATAATGATTTTAGGTACACAGTACATATCCAGTTCAAGAGTGAAATTCTTACTAACGTATTCCCGTCTTGCTTGCAGGATCTGCCAATGCCTGTGAAAAGACCTCCTTCATGTTTTTAAGGCAAGAGCTTCCTGTTCGGTTAGCCAACATCATGAAGGAGATCGACTTCCTCCCGGACAAACTGCTCAGCACTCCTTCACTGAAGCTGCTTCAAAGCTGGTGAGATCCACAGCTGACATGCTCTTCTAGACTGCCTGAAGTCCCATAGGCTCCAGTGTGATTTCCAGCCTACTCTACACTCTCTATTAACTTTTGACAACTCATATGACATATATGACCTGTAATGCATATCATATGACTTGAAATAAAAGGTAACCGTGAGGTCTTTTAGATAAGGATCTTGTAAGTTGAATCAAGAAAACGATACATTTGTTTACTTATGCAAATCAATAGGCTAAAAGGACTTGACTTTTTGTTTGTCCGTTGTGGTGTTTGTTCATGATGATCAATATTTGTTCAGTTCCAGAGTAAATTGGGAGTTATGGTATGTTTCTAGCACGTGTGCCGGTATGAAGTGTCAATTCGGTACATTATAGAAACCTCTTAGCAAAAACCTGGGATAACGGCGAACTTTGTCAGCATTTTTGAATATTATTTAGCAACCGTTCTAGCTATAGATATGTATAGATATGCATATAGATATAGCCGGTATATCTATATAACAGTTGGTAGCGTTCGGAAATTTGACCCTGTGGTCAAAGTTCATTAGTGCTGTTTACATGATAAAAAAATAAAATGTTGGATAGACAGCTGGCGTTTGATCTTTTTTTACACCATAGAGAAGTAATTTAAGGAATCCACAGACCAGATGTACCAGTAACAATCTTTCTTAGCTAAATTGTTTAAACTAATGCATAAATCAATTAGAATATCAGAAATAAATGTTTGTAGGTATATGTTATTTTTATATTAGAGGGTAGTGAGAGTCATTCTCTTGAGGATGTGGGTCAGAGTCTGACCTTTGTCACATCCTGATCCCTTTCCTGTCGCTCTCAGCTGTCTACTTTATTGAAAGCAAAAGGCCATGTGCAGTTCAAAACAAAAATGAATGAGAAAATTATGAATTTAATGAATGAACGTGTATTTAATTTGTAGATAAGTGAACCTGTAGGTGACTTAAATAGCTTGTTTTTTCATGGAAAGTGTTTCTGTTTAAGAAGAGAGTTCTGAATGGACAGGATTTTGAATGATCAAAATGAGCTGTTGTAGTTATTGACCTTTGTCTTACAAAGTTTAGCAGAGGCTTTGTGTTCAACAGGTCAACTGGAACGCATTGAAAATTTTGTAATTGTGAGTGTTATGTAAACTGAACGTTTTCCGCTGACTTTGCAGGATTCAGAAGTGAACACTATAAATGACATGGAACAGTAACATTCTCATTTATTCTATCACAAACAAGCAAACCTAATGACACTCTGCATTATGCTCAGTGAAGTACTTAAGTTTTCTTTCTGCCTGAGAAAAAGTATGATTTCTCAGCAAAATAAGTACTTAATATTTAAGTATTTAAAAAGTTTTTTTCCTGTCTGAAGCGTGTCTAATCAATTGAAATCATGAAATGTACACAATTTATTAAACTTTTCACAAAAAAATTTTTTTTAAAGCCCAACAAAATGTTTCTGTTTTCCATTAATTTCCAATAATCTGAATTCCATTTGAATAGTTTCATTACATTAATTAATGAAAAGCATCTCTAATTAATTGCTTTCATTAAAAATATTTTTTATTTCTTTTTTCAGACATACTGTATACTGTGTTTCCTTTTTCTGGTAAATAAATTATGGTAAATAATGTTTCTGTTGAATATTCTTTGAAAAAATAAAGTTTTAATAATAATTTCAGTAGTAGTAGTAGTAGTAGTAGTATATTACGTAATATATTTCTGTCATAATTTTTTCAAGTTAAGCCGAACTTTTATTTTGACATGTTGCTGTAAAGACCTTTAAGTTTCTGTTTGTATATGATATGACAATAGTTTTCTCACAATAAACAGTAAAATGCTTATGAAATAACTCTTAGAGCAGTTCTACCAATTATATTCATGTGTTCATGTACTCATATATTGAGGCGGCAGAGGCACAAAACACTATGCACATCACGTGCGCATCTGCGTATAGTCTTTTTGCAGCTTAATATTCACAGACACTAGTCCATATTGCGTTCTAATTTCAGTGTACTAAGCTATTTTTGATTTATTTGTGTAAAATTTTGCAAATTCTGTGATATTTCGTATTATACATTAAATTCCATTTTCCGCATCATGTAAATCATAGGGCCCTAAAAATGCTACAATTGTCTTGGTCATACCTATGAAACATTTGTTGTTTTAAAAAAAATGTATAACTTTAAGTCTACTTAATTGATAATATAATTATGTTTTTTGGGTTCTTTGTCCTCGAAACCTAGAATCTCTAGAATCATGCAGACATCAAAACATGAACTGAATGTAACTTTCACATGTGTTCATCACATGTTATGCGGTGTCAGATAGCATGAGACACTGTACACAAACAAGTGTCCACTGCAACCTTGCCAGAGGTCTCAGTGTAAACAAGTTCTCTTTGACAATGTGGCACACTGACACAGAACACTGTCATTCAGGTAGATTGTAGCAAGGACAGTGCATTCATTGTGTAAGACCATTGTTCTCTGTGCAGCACGTCTCCCTCGCCAACAGTCACATGGGGAATCGATTTACTCAAACCATTAAATTATCCATGCAAAGCTGTTTAATCACCATAAGAATTGGATCAGTGGTTAGAGCAAATACCTATCAGTGCTTTGCACCTCCTTTAGCCATTCAGATGACAACTATATTGCTTTGTTGTTCAAAGGAAACAATACACAGTATTACATAATGTGAGCAGTGCATTATGGCTTTGATTCAAATACAGCACAGATCTCACAATTCAGTGTGATTCATAAGTTTTCAGTGCAAGTTGTTTCTGATCTCATTCAATTTAATTCAATGTTTCATTTGGAAATAGTGGTGCACCACAATGATTCTAAAGTTCATTTATTAATCAATTAATAAATCACATTTACGTTACACTCAAATTAAACTGAGTTGTATTTAACCAGTCTAAAAATAAACCCTGACTGTTTGTTTACTCTTAAAAACAGGTACGCGCAAAGTCTGATGGAGCTTGTTGACTTTTTGGAGAAAGACCCTGATGATAAAAAAATCCTGACTAAGTAAGTACAGTATTTAGTAGCATTCTGGGAAATTCAAAGTCCCTTATTAATCTTACTCATTTTTATCTTATGTTTAACTTGGCTGCAGCCTGTTTTAAATGACCTCTAATAGTGTGTTTAACTGGTTGGCATGTCTGTTAGATTCACAGAAACGCTGATCAACGTGAGGAACAGGCATAACAATGTGGTGCCCACCATGGCACAGGGAGTGCTGGAGTACAAGGAGGCCTTTGGCGTGGATCCTGTGACCAATCAGAACGTCCAGTATTTTTTGGACCGCTTCTACATGAGCCGAATCTCCACACGCATGCTGATGAATCAGCACAGTAAGTGTTCACGACATGAACTAAAGCCCTGGCCAAGTAATACAGATATTTCTGTCCTAGCTGAAGCAATAGATAAGCAATCTGCTGATAATGTTACTATATATATATATATACTTTCGAAGTCAAATGTTCACATACACATTGCAGAATCTACAAAATGTTAATTATTTTACCAAGATAAGAGGGATCATACAAAATGCATGTTATTTTGTAATTAGTACTGACCTGAATAAGATTTTTATGTTTACATATAGGCCACAAGAGAAAATATTAGTTACATTTATAAAAATGACCCTGTTCAAAAGTTTACATACACTTGATTCTTAATACTGTGTTGTTTCCTGAATGACCACAGCTGTGTTTTTTTGTTTAGTGAGTCCCTTGTTTGTCCTAAACAGTTAAACTGCCTGCTGTTCCTCAGAAAAATCCTTCAGGTCCCACAAATTCTTTGTTTTTTCAGCATTTTTGTGTATTTGAACCATTTTCAACAATGACTGTATGATTATGAGATCCATCTTTTCACACTGAGGACAACTGAGGGACTCATATGCAACTCCTGCAGAAGGTTCAAACACTCACTGATGCTCCAGAAGGAAAAACCATGCATTAAGAGCTGGGGGGTGAAAACTTTTGAATTTGAAGATCAGGGTTAATTCAACTTATTTTGTCTTCTGGGAAACATCTAAGTGTCTTCTGTAGTTTCTGAAGTGCAGTACTAATTGAAGAAAAATATGATATTTAGGCAAAGTAAAAAAAATTACACATTTTCATTCTGTTCAAAAGTTTTCACACCTGGCTTTTAATGCATTGTGTTTTCTTTTTGAAGCATCAGTGAGTGTTTGCTTATGAGTCCCTCAGTTGTCCTCTGTGTGAAAAGATGGATCTCAAAATCATACAGTCATTGTTGAAAAGGGTTCAAATACACAAAAATGTTGAAAACCAAAGAATTTGTGGGACCTGAAGGATTTTTCTAAAGAACAACGGGCAGTTTAACTGTTCAGGACAAACAAGGGACTCATGAACAACTATCACTTAAAAAAAAAAAAAAAAAAAAAAACAGTTGTGGATCATTCAGGAATGTTTATTTTTTTTCCCCCAGTGATGGCTGAGCTGAATTTTCAGCAGCCATTACTCCAGTTTTTAGTCACATGATCCTTCAGAAATCATTCTAATATGCTAATTTGGCACTCAAACATTACTATTATCAAGATTTTGGTGGAAACTGATAGTTCTCAGGATTGTTTGATCAACTGAACATTAAAGTCATTGTCCTTAATAAAAGTATTCATTTAAAAAAAAAAAATCTTACTAACCCTGAAACTTTTGAATGGAAGTGCACATTCAATATTTAGCAAAACAGTTAATTAAGAATCACTAAAATAAGCATATAACTGATGTAGTACCCATATATCATTCATCCTTACAAATCAATTTTACTTTAAATGTGTTCATTTTAGCATTAATCTTTGATGGCAGCACCAATCCAGCCCACCCCAAGCACATCGGCAGTATCGACCCTAACTGTGATGTTGTGGGGGTTGTAAAAGGTAATTAACCTTTTTTTTTTGCCTGAGTAACACTGTTATTTACTGTCGAAGAAAGGTGGGGTGAAGTGGACATTGTAGGCCCTACATGGCCCGACTCACGCTGTGTCTCAATCTTTCTCTCTCTAGATGCCTATGAGAGTGCCAAGATGCTGTGTGATCAGTACTACTTGACCTCTCCCGAAGTGGAAATCAAACAAGTGAACTGTGAGCGAGAATTTTCTCTCTCAAACTTTCAGTCTTTGTGTGTCCTGTGCATGGTGAGTCAAAAGCTGTCAGAAAACTTGAACTTTGCAGTGGAGCTCTCTACAATCCTGTTTACACTTATTTATAGTTTTATTGATTCTATGTTAGTCTATAGTTATTTGACAGTGTGGGATGGTGCCAACAAAATATGTTGGGTGGGGATTATGGGTATGTTCTTAAATTGCATATTCGTGTAGACAGCTCTTTATAATCTTATCACAGTGTGTCTATGGAGAAATACATTGGATGATAGGGACAGCGCTGTGTACTCAGTTGCATAATGGCAAAACGTTGGCATGATCTCTCGTTTTATCTCTTTGACATGTAAATAGAAGTGCACTTTTGTGTCAAGCAAAGAGAAACAACAAGGTTGAGTGATCACCGCCGCAGCTGGTCACCTTTTTACCAACACATAGTAACAAATTAGCCAGCATAACCTCTATCATGTACTTCATACCTGACTAGTTTGGCCAACATGCCAGTGTTGATTTCTTCTTTGCATTCTTAATATAAAAAATTCATGTGGGCTAGCATGTTATGGACTTGCTCAACTGTTACTAAATCAGTCTGTTGTTTTTGCAGTTAAAGGACCCAGTGACCCTATACATATAGTTTATGTGCCTTCTCATCTGTACCACATGCTCTTTGAGCTCTTCAAGGTACTTGAATCACTTTATAGTAGCTATAGCCCACATGGTGATAAAGTAAAAGAAGAGGCAAATGTATCATCATTACCTCACCCTCATGTCATTCCAAACCTGTATGACTTATTTTATTTCAGAACACAAATTTAGTTTTTACATAATGTTGGTGCATCGCAATTGGTTACAAAAGAATATGTGTAAATGCAAATGAGATTTAAGAGCTAGATTTTCAGTGCATAATGGCTGCGCTTTTTGTGATTTTTCATTAAATGGAAAAAAACTGCACTGACGTTCAAGTCAAATGGGTTTGGAATGACTTGACCATCAAGCATTTGATATATAAAGTGTTTTTTTCACTACAACAGAATGCAATGAGAGCAACTGTGGAAACCCATGAGACCAGCCTACATCTCCCACCAATCAAAGTCAGAGTTTCTCTAGGAACAGAAGATCTGACTATCAAGGTGAGCTTTCTTTAACACCTCCTCAAATACGCTCATGCTTTCTCAGATGCACAGATGTAACGGATCATCGAAAGTTGAATATTTTATTTCTGTTGTAACTTGCAACATTCTTGCAAGAGCAGTGAGAACCAAAACATGTTTGTATTGACTCTTGTGATGTATTAGATGTCTGATAGAGGAGGTGGGGTTCCTTTGAGGAAAATCGAGAGGCTTTTCAGCTACATGTATTCAACTGCACCGAGTCCTGTGGCTGAAAACACCCGTAATGCTCCACTGGTAAGAACCCATGCTAAGTAATCATACTGTATGCAGATTGTCTTTGTTGTGCAATAATACCACATGGTAAATCTTTCATCCACAGTTATGTTTTCAAGTAAACTGTGAGTTTACAAGATTATAAATTAGCAGAATTACCAAAAGTTGAGTTTGTTGTTTACACTAGATTAGTATTGTAATGCAGTTGTAATGTTTTCTCTCTCTTTCACACCCTTACTATGGCTTGCTTTCTTCACAGGCTGGTTTTGGCTATGGTCTTCCTATTTCCCGCCTTTATGCCAAGTACTTCCAGGGAGATCTGCAGCTCTACTCTATGGAGGGATACGGCACGTCGGCAGTCATATACCTAAAGGTACACTACTTAGTCAGCTTCCTTGCTGCCTACTACTTATTTAGTCAGCAACATTCTAAGGCAGCGTCCCCACAAGTGACTGATTTAAAGGATTAGTCTACTTCCAAATAAAAATGTCCTGATAATTTACTCACCCCATGTCATCCAAGATGTCCATGTGTTTCTTTCTTCAGTCACAAAGAAATTGAGTTTTTTGAGGAAAGCATTGCAGGATTTTTCTCCATATAGTGGACTTCAATGGTGCTCAACGAATTGAAGGTTTAAAATAGAGTTTCAATTAAAGCACTCTACACAATCCCAGACAAGGAATAAGGGTCTTATCTAGCGAAACGATTGTTATTTTCTTAAAACAAAACAAAAAAAAGATATATACTTTTCTCCTCCAACTTTAAAATCATTCGACATCGTTGTTTTACATTTTTTTGTAAAGGGCGTTTGACCTTCTTTGCACGTTCACTTTGTAAACGGGGTCAGACTCGGTACTTCTGCCGATGGTGTAGGGCGATTTTGAGTTTTGAGTTTTTCAACTGTTTCAAACTGGAGAGCACATAGTACACAAGTGCATCACGAAGCTCACACAAGATGAGCATTTGAGGTTAAAAAGTATCCTCTTTTTTTAAGAAAATAACCGATCACATCACTAGGTAAGACCCTTATTTCTCAGCTGGGATTGTGTAGAGCCCTTTGAAGCTGCACTGAAACTGTATTTTTTTTTTTTTAAGATTTATTTTGGCGTTTTTATGTCTTTATTTAGATAGGACAGTGTAGATGGACAGAAAGCAAAGTGAGAGAGAGAGAAAGGGGTGGGATCGGGCCAGGATTCGAACTCAGGATGCCTGCAGTGCAACGGCGAGGCTATTGGCGCCGTCCTGAAACTGTATTTTTAACCTTTAATTGGTGCCGTTGAGCACCACTGAAGTCCACTACATGAAAAAAAAAATCCTGGAATGTTTTCCTCAAAAAAAAAAGACTTTTTTTGACTGAAGAAAGAAAGACATGAACATCTTGTATGACTTGTATGGGGGTGAGTAAATTATCAGGAAATGTATTTATTCTACAAGTGGACTAATCATTTAAAGCACTTTACAACTGTGTTTTTTTGTGTTTACGTATAAACCTGTAAGACTTTCTTTCTTCTGCAAACCACAAAAAATGATGTTTTGAAAAATGTTGGTAACCAGACACTTTCAGTTTCCAGTGACGTCCGTTGTATTAAAAAGTCAACTGGAACCAAAACGGTTTGGCTACCAGCATCCTTCAGAATACCTTTTTTTTATGTTCCAGTAAAGAAAGTAAGTCTTACAGGTTTTGCATGCCATGAGGGTGAGTGACACAATTTTTATTTTTGTGTGGACCATCCATTTATGGTGTTGTCCAAAATGGTGGGCGATATGACCAAAATTTTACATCACAATATGAGTAATTTTATTTCATGGTAGCAACATATATCATGATATGGTTATTTTTGCTTTAAATAAGGTCTTTATGAAATCAGCATTTTTGATACCATAGAAATTTCATAATTCTCAGTGTCAGTATCACAAAAAAACTAATACTAGCCCAATTAAAAAAAACAAAACAAAACTCTAAGTAAAAGCTTACTGAAGACAAGTAAACAGACAGTGATTAAATAAAAATAAGAAACTAATTACAAGCAACAGGACAAAAAAACTACAGTAGAATAAATAAATAAGAAGTGCTATATACATTGTATAAAGTAATCAAATGTATCAAAACACTGCATTCTTCACTGTGTAAATTAAATATACAGTCAAACCAAAAATTATTCAGATACCAGATATAATTTAAAAAAAAATTTTACTAGTGGGTGCAGGGCACTATAGTTTATTTATGTAAGTGAGCATAGCAAAATAAAGTAAACTGTGTCATATTATACTCAAAAATTCTTCATACAGTGGACTAGCAGTAAAATGGATACAAATATGGGACCAAAAATTGTTTTTTTTCTTTAATTGCTAATGTGACCTTTTTACACCACAGACCAGTGTTAATTTCGTTGACGAAGACTATGACGAAAAATATTCGTCAACGAACATTTTTTACAGACGAAAACTAAATAAAAACTAAATAAAAAGTCAGATATGATGACGAAGACGATGACGAAATTTAACTGACACTTTAGTCAACGAATAAAAACGAGAGGAAAATGTTGGGGCGGGACG
Source organism: Labeo rohita (assembly GCF_022985175.1). Taxonomy (NCBI): domain Eukaryota; kingdom Metazoa; phylum Chordata; class Actinopteri; order Cypriniformes; family Cyprinidae; genus Labeo; species Labeo rohita. Next base: position 17,715,422 of record NC_066887.1, on the reverse strand, counting down.
AATGGAGAAGAGATCCAATAAGAACTACCCTTTTGTGGGGAAATCCAATCAGAGCGAATCTTTTGAGGGCAGGTTGATCTTGGCAAGGCCATTTTCAAAAGCCGCGGTTTTCAAGTTATGAGGACGTTTGTTATACATTATATTTAGTTATACATTGTACTTGGATGCACAGTCTTGGTTACAAAGCTTTAATTAATTTCAGTTGACTTTTCTCGTTAGCAACACGCTAACGTTTTGTGCACGCGGTCCGAGGGCAGCGGTATGTCTCATGAACAGACAGACAGACAGAAATGTCAGAGCTTGGTCTAGGATGTCATATGCGTTTCATATAATTCAGGGACAATGCATATCTTTTTCAGGGAGCATGTATATTGTTCAGGGAGAGCAGGTCTTATGGTTATTTTTGTGAAAAAGGCTAATGTTTTTGACATTTAATAAAATAAATGTTTTTTTATTACAACAATTAGATATGTGCCTGTATTCTCTATATGCTTCCATATATTGTAATATACTTACAATTACGTGAATTATGGAGAAAAATATGCTAATATTTGGTCTACTAAAACTAGACTAAAAGACTTAAGACTAAACTAAGACTAAAACTCTTATGATATTTAGTCAACTAAACTAGACTAAGACTAAAAGATTTCAGATGACTAAAATAGGACTAAAACTAAATGGTGTAGTATTCCAAAGACTAAGACTAAATCAGAATTTGCTGTCAAAATTAACACTGCCACAGACCGAACAAAATTAAGAGTTGCTTGGTAATTGTGTGCTTAAATTTAACAGCTGACTGCTGACAGCTATTCAACCTAATTCATTTGTGAGACAGTCTAACAGAAGGATGGCATTATCAAGATGAATTTGTTCTGACACAGTTTAACTGTTCTTGTTATATTTTGTTAACATTTGCAAGTTCTTATTAAAGTGAGAGATTTTCTCTCTTTTGTTATTTGATATAAAATGAATGACAGACAGCAGGAATATTAGACTGCTATCACTTTAAGAGCTGCCTGGATCCAGTATAATGTTACTCATATGTTTTCTTTCTCAGCTGTTCGTTTTCACTTAAGACCTAAATTACTGTGTTTACGAGGATACTTCCAAGTTGACACATACAGTAATAGTGTGTGTGTGTGTAACCGTTAAAGGCCTATAAAATGGCAAAAATAACTTGGTTCAGTACTCCCACGCTCTATGAGCACCGTCTTCACGTGCGCACTCTCAGACAGTGCACATATACCAAAATGAGTTCTCTTTCGCTGCTTATTGCGTTTTAACAGCTTTAAATCACTTGTTTTTAAACCGCAGTCCATAAAAATGCATGCAAATGATAATTTTTTTTATGATCACGTAGCACAGCCATGTCTTGTAGATACAATACAGATGATAGTCCAAAATCTCTATTGGCTGACAAATTTTTGCCGGTTAATTATGTCTACCAGTACATCACCCACCCTTAGTCCACTGGCGAATTTGCATGACCAACTTGAACTTATTGCAAAATCTGTGTGGGGAAATCTTTCGTGATATTCTCAATCATCTGAACTGTTTTGAAATAACTGGATTTCACTGTAAATATGACCACACCTTTATAATTCGGCTGAAATTTATAAAATACGTTACACATCTTGAATTCACTCTCTCTCTTTTGTCTTTTCCCCCCTCTTTTTTTAACAGGCCTTATCCACTGAATCAATAGAAAGACTTCCTGTCTTCAACAAGTCAGCCTTAAGGCATTATCAAACAAGCATGGAAGCGGATGACTGGTGCATCCCGAGCAGTGAGCCCAAGAAACTAGGAAAGTACGAGTACAGTGTTTGAAAGGAAGGAGATGCTCATACGATAAACATAAGGACTGAATGGGGCTGTGAACTATAGTGGAGTTCATTTGGGTAACTACGTATGCGACTGTTGAGCTATTTCAGAAGCATGGTATTATCAAAGGGTTGATAATTGACTTCATGAATGTTACAGTCTGAATAACAAGGGCATTTTGTCTTCCGCAGCTCACATTGCTTATAATACACCACACACTTCATTTGCGGTGCTAACTTTTTCGTTTAGAGTTTTACAAGACTGTGATGTCTGAAACTTCAGTCAGACGTACTGAAGCTGATTGGTTGTTTGAGCATGTGTTGATTCCTATACATTACCACGGATTTGAACTGATTCTGTAAGTGTGTTTTAGAGTATGTGAACCTGTGTTTTAGTCAGTGGGGCCAAGTTACCAGCTTTGTGTGAGTTATAGCAAATATTTTGAGAACATACAAGCAACTGAAAGTAACCAAGGTTTTATATTTCCTTGGTTTAAAATGCATTTCAATGCAAATGTTAGAATGACCATAGTTGTGTGTTTCTTGAGTGTATTCTTGAATTGTCCTCTAACAGTTGGACCTACTGTCTAACACTCCATTTAGTTTTGTGTGTAAAAATGCGATGCTATCAAGGCCAAATCATTTCATAAAAACGCACGAGTTGTTATGATGACAACAATTTTACTGATATTTAAAAAAACATGAATTCAATTAGACATTCAATCTAATACAGAATAATAACAGTTTGAGTTGTGTCACAAGAGACTGACAAAGTAAGTTTGGGCCCAAGTTTGTTGCTATGTTATTCATTTATTTAAAACTGGCTAAATGGATTATACAGTGTTGCTTTTTTATGTGTGAAGCATTTTATGACCACAAAAATTGATTATCTTTGTGACAACAGCTTCTGGCTGAACATTTCAGGTATTCTGTATGAACAAAAATGATATGTAGCTCTATTAGATTTTTTTTTAAGCATGAAAACACTGAAGAGGCAATGTTTTAATTTCCATATAAATGAAAGATAAATGAAATTGCTTGTTTTTAAATGTCAATCTCAGGATTGTGCATATTTGCCTTTCTAGTTTTGTCTGTTTTTAAGTCATTTAATTTTGTTTTGTGTTGTTTTGTTTTAATTTTACTGTAATATTTGCAATGTTGACTTTTTGAAAGCAATGTGAAGGACCTGTATGAATTTCAAGCGAACTCAAGTGGCAGCAGCTGCTCTGTTTCGAGTGACACTCTTCATACTCTGGGAAGGTTTCCGCTGGTAGCAGTTTGCTCTGATAACGTGTATTTGCCTCGTTCGGAGATGGAAGTATTTAGACAACCTCAATAGATCATTTGCACATTTCAAGCTATAATCAAGAACTGACATGTTGATGTTATTCATTTATACCTCATAAGCTTCGTTTGCAGTTGTGGAGAGCTTGCTTTTTGACGTGTTTGCTTTTTTCTTCACACCTGCTTCGTGACGTGTTCTAGATGCACAATCCTGTATTCACAAAGGAGCAACTGTGTTAATGGATGCTCAGAACTATTCATGAAACTCACTTATTCAGTGAGAGTGCCATTTTCTGTACTATTAAAACAATGAATGAAGAAAAAATAGTTTCCTTTTCATTCACGTCTTTTTTTAACTACAATTTCATTATATGGAACAGTCCAGCTTCGACATTCTTCTAAATGACTCCTTCTGTGTTGTACACAAGAAAATCAGCCAAAATGGCTTTAAGACAATATGTGACCCTGGACCATAAAACTAGTCATAAGTGGCACAAGGTATATTTGTAGCAATAGCCAACAATACATTGTTTGGGTCAAAATTACCTATTTTTCTTTTATGCCAAAAATCATTAGGATATTAAGTAAAGATTATGTTCCATTAAGATATTTTGCAAACTTCCTACCATAAATATATTAAAACTTAATTTTTAAGTAATATGCACGGCTAAGAACTTTTATTTGGAAAACTTTAAATGCGATTTTCTCAATATTATGATTTTTTTTATTTTTGCACCCTCATATTCAAGATTTTCAAATATGTGTATATAAGCCACATATTGTCCTATCCTAACAAACTATACATCAATGGAAGCTTATTTCAAAAAATGTCAAAAAAATTACCCTTATATATGGTTTTGTGGTCCTGAGTCACATATGAGGGTGAGATAATCTTTGAATTTAATTATTCTATATTTAAGAATCATTTTTGTTATACACCACACAATTTAGTTTTCATTCAGTTTTCTACCTTTTGTTCATTTTCTGCATTTTTTTAATTTTATATATATATATATATATATATATATATTTTTTTTTTTTTTTTTTGAACGTCTCTTGTTCACCAAGGCTGCATTTATTTGTGTAAAAGGACAGTAGTGAGATATTACAAATAAATACAACTGTTTTCTAATGTTAAATATTGTAAAATATCATTAATTTCTGTGACGGCAAAGCTGAACTTCAGTCACATGATTATCAGTGTTGAAAACAATTGTGCTGCTTTTGTGATTTAAAAATATATATATATATATATATATATATATATAGCATTTGAAATAGTTTGTAACATTATTAATCACTTTATATCAATAGGTTTTTAATTAAAAAAAGTAAAAAAAAAAAAAAACACGAACATCTGACTATTTTATGATATAAAACAGAAAATTGAAGCCTGAAATGAAAAGTACCAAGACATTTTTTTACAAAGCTTTACAAAGCTTTTGAATGGTAGCATAAACTATTTAAAAAGTGGTGTTTAAATGGGTGTCACAATCCAATCAGTTGGATTATTTTTGAGTTTTACAGTCTAGTTTGTTGTAGTCATGTAGCCTGTGGTATCTAGTTACTTAAGGCCATGATCTTGGCATAGATCCTCTGTTTATTTCTGGCCTGTAGCCATGAGCCCAGAACAAAATGATCCGTCTTTTCTTTTGCACGTCTCTCCAGTCTCTCCTAACAGCATTTGATCTGGTGTCTGTGACTGGTGGCCCCGCCCCCCTTGGAAAATTGTGCTATTTTAAGAACCATAACCACACCGCCTGACCTGTCAGTCATTCACAAAATGTACCGTCTTGAAAACCGCACAACTGCTGCTAGTTCCTTATGTTCACAGGAAGTAGCATACACAGTGCTTGGTGATGTACATTGCAAACTTCATTATAAACCTATTACTTTTAACGTGCTTAAAATCTAAAATATAATTTAATCTCATACAATGCAAATAAATGCTGGTCTTTACCATTACAGTTTGATTTATTGGTGGCTGTTCCTCTGTTGTATCTCTTCTGTAGAGAAAAAGTGGAAACAGGCTGTCTTCTGGGAAGAAGAATCATTGCTTCCAGGTGACACTGTGTGGGTTATAGAGAGAAAGGAAAAACAGATACTATCCTAAACACACACGACCCAGTAATCACAGCACTCATCATTAAAGCAGATGGAAACCTTAAATTAAAGCTGACTAGAATGAACAGACCACCTCCAGTCATCAAAAATAGTTTACCAAGTGCTGAGGCCCATGACTTAAACAGTGATACTGTATCTCAAAGGTAGAAAGGACAAACATAAATTTAGTCACAAAACCTATAATTTCACTGAAAAAAGCCCATACTTAATTTGTATACGCAGAAACAGTCTCCTGCGCGCTTGTTGAAGTATTATGGCTAACCAGTAGCTACCTATGGTCGACGAGTACTTACATTGTATCCACCTTTCTTCTCAACGCTTAAGCAAACCGTTTACTGTGAATGAGCAAGACTTCCGGTTCATTAGCCGCTGTACCCTGGTGAAAAAACCAGCATATGCTGGTAGGCATGTTTTGATGCTGGGATGCTGGTTAGGTATGTTTTGGTGCTGGTTTAAGTTGGTCCTTTGCTGGTTTATGCTGGTCCTTAGCTGGTTTATGCTGGTCCTTCGCTGGTTTAAGATGGTCCTTGACCAGCAACATGACCAGCAAAAACCAGCAAAGGACCAGCATAAACCAGCTAAGGACCAGCTTAAACCAGCATCAAAACATACCTACCAGCATATGCTGTTTTTTTCACCAGGGTAGGGAAACGAAAAGAATAACAACACAAAGTGCGGTAAACGGTAAAACTGTTTGCCCTACAAACCACTGTGTTCATAATTTCAATAATACATTATAATATGGTAAAACACACCAGTTTACAATATCACGCAGCAAAACGAGAGGCTTTGTACAGCTAAAAATAGCCTGAAGGCTAATGAGACCCGAAGAATCTAACATTACTTACATTATTTACAAATTTTACAAATGGCCGCGTCCGCTCTTGCAAGAAAAATAAAGTAGATAGGAAATTAGTTTAATCTCAGTGACTCGATTCTTTTGAATCTGTCCAGCAAAACGATTCAGGGTCGCTCATGAATCACTTCTGAAGGTTGCCGTCATTGTGCTAGTGTAGGTGGCAGAAAGAGTCTTTTGTGAGATAATCGAGTCATGGAAATTAAATTCACCCAGTCTTTTCATTATAGTCATAAAAATTTTCTAGATAAGCTTGAGTTGCTGCATAGAAGTGAACAAGAACGACTCAAGATTTGTTTAAAAAAATGACTCTTTCATTGGTTTTGCAAATAAAAAACTCTATTAGCTGTTGTGTCTGTTGGGAACGTAGAATATAAAGCTGTAGCCCACAGAATTCCAAACATTCATCCAGTTCAACCATGTTATCTTTATTCTTAATCTTGGATTCTAAACTCCTCAGGGTGATTTAACTTGTCAAAAATGACCTTTAAAACCCCCTTCATAGCTTAAACTAAATAAAGCCTTCTAAAGAGGATCCATGACTATGGTGTGTGCTCTCATTATTCAGGGTTAAACCCTGATAAGCACTTCAGTTTTTCTTCTGACAAAAGGACTAATGGCTTAGACATCTCATCCTATTCAGCTGTTATCTGCAAAGTGCTGTTGGCGTACTCCCTGATATTATCCTCTTATGCTAAATATTGGCTTTTCGTTGTTCATTTCCCCCTCAAAAATTGATCTACAGTCTTAGCAGACAAGCTTAAAGTTCACTTCCAGAACAAAAATGTACAGATAATGTACTCACCCCCTTGTCATCCAAGAAATTCATGCCTTTCTTTCTTCAGTCATAAAGAAATAATGTTTTTTGAAGGGAAACATTTTAGGATTTCTCTCCATATAGTGGACTTTTGCGGTGCCTGTGAGTTTGAACTACCCAATTGGCTTTAAATGATCCCAGCCAAGGAAGAAAGGTCTTATCTAGTGAAACAATCGGTTATTTTTTTAAAAATATTGACAATTTATATACTTTTTAACCTCAAATGCTCGTCTTGTCTAGCTCTGTGTGAACTCTGTTTATTCTGGTTCAAGACAGTTAGGGTATGCTGAAAAACTCTCATCTCATTTTCTCCTCCAACCTCAAAATCCTTCTACATCGCTGCAGAAGCAGTGTTTACAAAGTAAACGTGCAAAGAAGATCATACAGCGTTTACAAAAAAGGTAAAACAGCGATGTAGGGCGATTTCAAAGTTGGAGAAGAAAATGAGATGGGAGATTTTCGACCTATCCTAATTGTCTTGAACTGGAATACACAGAGTACAAGGTGACAAGATGAGCATTTGAGGTAAAAAGTATATAAATTGTAAATTTGTTTTAGAAAATAAATGATCGTTTCACTAGATAAGACCATTCTTCCTTGGCTGGGATCCTTTAGAGCCATTTGAAGCTGCATTTAAACTGCATTTTGGAAGTTCAAACTTGAGGGCACCATTGAAGTCCACTATATGGAAATAAATCCTGTAACATTTTCCTCAAAAAACATAATTTTTTTTTACGGCTGAAGTAAGAAAGACATGAACATGGATGACAAGGGGGTGAGTAAATACCGTAAATTTTTGTTCTGCAAAAGAACTTCTTCTTTAAGACCTGAGTTTGATTACATGCAGTGCAAATCTAGATAGTCTTTCATTAAAACATGAGGCTTTTTATGCATGAATGTGGAAGATGGTAACTTTTGAATGTATAAGTACTAATATTTAGAATAGGCTTGTTAAATATTATTAGCATTAATATCCAGTTATTTATTATTTATATCTTTTTAAATATTTATTTGTAATAATACATATTAATAATAAATACGTCAGCATTATTATTGTTCCCTGGTAAAGGATAAAATAAAGAAAAAATATTTCTAAAACACAGGAAAACAAAAAGTAAGCAAGCTTTGGAGCATTGTTGACATTGTAACAAAATTTGAAGAAAATACACAAGTCGTATAATGCAGAAATGTCAATATATGATTCCTACAGGCTCCAGAAGTAAGTATTTCTTTACTGATGAAGGAAGAAAGAGTTGCTGGACACCCAGTTCACAGCGATACGACATAGCAGCACGTATTGCACATCGGGCCAGATGCTGTAGAGTACGTGGATTGTTGGTGCAGACGGCAAACAAAGAATCATAGAAAGTCTTGTATCTCTAAATGAAGAAAAAGAAACAAGGCTCAAAAAGCAACACTTTGTAAATGGACTTAATTAATAGACAGCTTTTGTTTTTTTGTTGTTTTTTTGCTTTTTTGGAAATACAGTTCTGTCCAAAAGTTTTGGGTCTGTAGTATTTTTTTATCATTGCGCAACATTCAAGTCAAAATGTTTTTTTTTAAATGCATGAAAATAACATAAATATTCAAAGCACAATATCTATCTTGTTTTCAAGCTTTACAAAAAAGTATATATATTTGCATATATTTGTATTTCCAAAAATGTGCATTTTTTGGAAATACAGTCCAAAAGTTTTGGGTCTGTAGTATTTTTTAAAGCCTCTTATGCTTACCAAAGCTGCATTTATTTGATCAGAAATACAGTAAAATCAGTAATATTGTAAAATACCCTTACAATTTATAAAATTGTTTTCTTTTTGAATGTATTTCAAAATGTAATTTATTTCTGTGATGCAAAGCTGAATTTTCAGTATCGTTACTCCAGTCTTCAGTGTCACATGATCTTTCTAATCATTCTAATATGCTGATTTGGTGTTTAAGAAACATCTCTAAACATTTTAAGCAATATAATATTATGTATTTTATGTTATTTTATTTTATGCTTTAATTTTTGCAATGGATAAAAAAGTTTCTGACCTCATATACGGCTTCAGGAATAGCAGCCCTCCATTTTTTAGTGTGCTTGATATGTTCATAAGAATTGACCATAACCTCCACTGCCCTGGGGTATTCGTGACATGCCTGCAACACCTACTTAATCAAAAGACAACATTAATATTTTAAGACCCATAAACATTCTAGTAAACCATAACAATACCACTGACATCTTTACTCTAATAAATATTGAACTATAAAGCAGTTTGAGTGAGTGTTGTACCTTGTGAAACTGTGGGGGATACACTCGTGCTGCTCCGTAGTTCAGAAGCAGCTGATAGCAGCGTTCAGGAATGGCCCACGGCCTGATCTGAGTCACCTTCAGCAGATACTGTAGAGCTGCGCATCCATTAACATCCATAGCATTAGTCTTGGCACCGGCCTCCAGTAACATTTGGATAAGCACATGGTCACAATTCCAGCAAGCTTTGTGCAGTGCCGTCTTGTCGTCTTCTTCGTATAAATGTGGGTTAGCGTTGTGGTCCAACAGGATCCGGCAGACAAGATGGTGTTCAGAGTTGTAGGTCCGCTCGCGAATATCCATAGCCCAGAATGCAGCAGTGATCAAAGGTGTTTCCATGTAGCCGTTGACTGCATTGATATCAGCTCCATGGGCAATGTAGAAAGCCACCAGCTCTGGGATGCCGTATCGGGCCGCGGTGTGCAGAGGGGTGTCCTGGTTCTCCTCGCTGGGCTTGTTGATATTTGCTCCTGTAGCGAGATTAAAAGTCTTTTGTGTTTATTGTCTAATTGAAGTCTAGTGTTGTTTTGGACCCCACTGACTTTCGTTATATGGAAAACACAGTTACAGTTACATTTTGTTTGTTACGCAGAAGAAAGGAAGTCATACAGATTTGGAATGACAGTGTGAGTAAAAATTACTTTTTAGGTGAACTTAGATGATTTTAGATTTAAATGTACAGACCTTTGAGAACAAGATGTTTGGCACAGTCCAAAGACTCTCGTGTAATGCAGTAGTGTAATGGAGTATGTCCGCTCAGTGACATACTGTTGATTCGTGCGCCCCATTCCAGCAGAAGTCCCACACAGTCAGCATTAGACACCGTACATGCCACATGTAGAGGGGTTTTCCCATTAGGTTTCCTGTTGACCGCTGCCCCGTTCTGCAGAAGGACTATGGCACTCTCCAATGCATTGTACATCATACACACATGAAGACCCATAGCCCAGGATGTCTCCAATTTATAACTTGGTAGCCAGTAACCTGTTGAAATATAAGATTTTTTTTTTCTCTAAGTAGGCTCAAAGTAAAGATTTAAGGTTAAAATGTATATACATTTGACAGAAACAAGGTTTTGAATGTTTTTTAAAGTCTCCTCTGCTCACCAAGCCTGTATTTATTTGATAAAAAATACAGCAAAAGCAGTAAAATGGTGAAATATTTTTACTATTTAAAATAACTGCTTTCTATTTAAATATATTTTCAAATGTAAGTTATTCCTGTGATCAAACCTAAATTTTCAACATCATTACTCCAGTCTTCAGTCTCACATGATCCTTCAAAAATTATTCTAATATGCTGACTTGCTGTTAATTTTTTTATCTATATTGAGTACATTTTCTTTGATGAATAGAAGTATAATTATAGAAATTATAGAAATTAATATTTTTATTAGCAAGGATGCTTTAACTTGATCAAACGTTATGATAAATGCATTTATAATGTTACAAAAGATACCTATTTCATATCAATGCTGTTCTTCTGAACTTTCTATTCATCAAAGAAACCTAAAAAAATCTACTCAGCTGTTTTCAACAATTATAATAATATATGTTTTTTGAGCAGCAATTCAAAATATTAATGATTTCTAGATGGACGGGGTGGGGGGATGGAGGGGGTGGAAAAATATGCATAAAGAAAATATGGAGGATTGTTTGATTTTGCCAAGATTTTGTATTGTTTATATTTCTCCAATGTAATGATTTTTGAAGGATCATGTGACCGGAAATGATGCAAAAATTCAGCTTTGAAATCACAGAAATAAATTACATTCGAAAATATATTCAAATAGAAAACAGTTATTTTAAATAGTAAAAATATTTCAAAATTTTACTGTTTTTGCTGTACTTTGGATCAAATAAATGCAGGCTTGGTGAGCAGAAAAGATTAAAAATCTGTAGTTTAGTGTAAATACACATATATAGGAAAATATATCATTTTTAGACATAACTGGTTGTAGTGTTGTTAAAACTGTTAAAAAGAAGTTTTGGTAATTGAGATAAAGCTGAAATATTATAAAGTATAAATACAAGAAAAACTAAAGTAATGTTGGATTGGAAACTAACTGAAATGACAATGATAAGTTGAAACTGAAATAAAATTAAAATAAAAGTTATATAGAAATATTTATTTAAAAAAATAAATATTACAAAAGCACATAACAAAATTACTAAAACTTAAAACGAAACCTTTTCACCTTTTGGCTTTTTAGCAGATCACTAAACGGTTTTCTATACAACATATTTCTTATTTAAAAAGGGGGGGAAAAGCAGCTTGCTAATTGCTTACATGTGGTAGCCCATTAGGGGGCAGGGCATACTGAGCATCTGATCAGACAAAAATCTGTGTAGTACAGAAATGAGAGTTACATGGCTTAAAAAGAATTTTTATTTTAAGGGTCGTGTGACATGAATTTACGCTACGAAAAGCCTCTTGATATTGTCATTTGAGGTAAAACATCACTTGTATAATAATTATGCAACTGAACACATGCTATTTAAATAGTTTTATAACAAATATAGTGTATATTACACTGCTGATATCAAATTCAATATCATGTATCAACCCTTATTGTGCACTCTTCACTGAAAGTGATTTTATAGACGACGTTTATTTTCTATTATTAGCAGTTTAGCCCCACCCTGTGGCTGGATAACTAACTGCACTCACAGTATAATAATCCCTCTGGTAAAAAGAGCGACTATTGTGTCGTCAACATGAATTACCTTGCTTATACGAGGCAAGGATCATATCGCGGTCCTCCACGTCTAACACAGTGTCTATGTCAATGCTGGTGGAGCGAAGGATTTTTGCAACCTCAACTGCATCGTTACGCGTGAGCGCTTCTAGAAAGCGTGTCTTGAGAAGGTTATCAGCTTCCCTCCGCGACAAAGTCCGGTTGTCTTCCTCCTCTAAACCAAGAACTGCTCGAGGCCTTCCGCTCATATCTCACACATACACTGATTAATCCGCAGGAGACACTCTTTCGGTCTGTTTAAGTAATTCCAGAAAGCTTTGTGAATTCCAGTAGTCAGAAGCGTGTGTGAAACACAATCGGTGTCGAGTCAGTCACATCAGTCTGACTATTAATAGATTGTGAGGGGAAGAGGTCAAAACATACTGTAGCCTAATGGACCAAACAAACGTTAAAAGTTTACAAAAATTGGGCTACACTGGGGATGCCAAAATACTATTATTACTACAATAAAATACTGACTGCATTTGAGAAATATGTTGAAAACTTAAAATTAGTCCTTTTTTTGACCTATTGATTTCCATTTGTATAACCACAGTTTTACTACAAAACTATGGTTTGCTGCATTAGTGTGTCTTACCATATTATTTAAATGTATTATCTTAATTATGAGCACACTGGTTTGTAGTGCAGTTTTACTGTTTACTGCACGTTGTTATTCTTCTCATCATTTCCCACACATCATCAGTTGGCCATATTGGCGGTACTGAATGTAAACAATGCCAAAGAACTGAAATGTAATTAATGCCTGAAAGAACTCAAATTGTCACGTTTTGGGCTGTACTAATCTGTTGGACCGAAAAACATTTGGAGTACTTTAGACCAATTTTTGCTGATTATTGCTGAGAGATAGAAAATGGTCAACGACACAAAATACTTAGATTTGTATCATTATATTGATTAGATGTCATTTTCATGGTTATTCACATTTTACAACAGCTTGTCACCCAATAAAAGTTAATAAAATTGACGTTAAAGTGGGATAGTCTTACAGACCCAAAACAGGGATGACGTTTTTATGGGCGGTTCAAGTGGCAATGGAGCCATGGAATAAAAGAAAATTAAATTTGATATTATATTTCAAAATTCTGACTTTATTTTCGCAATTCCGAGATTATATCCCACCGCTCTAGAGGAAAAACAACTCGTCATTCTCTCTTTTCCCCTCGGCTCAGAGTTTATATCCCACACTACTGCTTTTTTCCCTCAGAATTAACAAACTCACTAGTTTTGTTAAATCGAGTTATAAAGTCAGAATTAGGTGATATAAACTTGCATTTGTGAGACACAAAAATCTGAATTGTGAAATAAAATTAAAAAAATGTTATGTAAAAATGTTAATAGTAATAGGTTTAAATAATATTTCATGCTGTAACTGTAGGGCTAATACAGTACATCCCCTATGTTTAAATCAAATTTGTGCTTTAAAAGTAGAGTAATCATAACAGTTTTCATCCATAGTATGTCCGTTTAAACATCTGCGTTTAGCTTCAAATGGCATCTTTGACTACAGTATTGTATAAAAATTATTTGCATTACGATTTTGACATCAAAAGGCACAAAATATTTTTTTTCTCTTATTCCATGGAGTTTACCTGTTTACCTCCACTTGCTACCAGTGTTTTTCTGCAATAAATCTGTATACGTGCACAGCTGCAAATTACGTCAATGTGACGTCTACTCGAAATTAGTCAATAGACTGCCAAAAGTTCTGACAAATAAAGAAGAGTGGAATTTCCAGGGCAAGAATCTTGACAACATTCGTGTTTGTTTTGATCATTTCTGGTCAGGTAGGTGAAATATTAGCCTAAGATCTTATTTAATACTGCTTGTACGTATCTTTACCACCTATTATCTTTAGTTTGCCAAAATATTGCACCTTTTCCTGCTTGCTAAGTCCTTCTCTATATGATTTAGCAGCTTCCACATGTTTTTTCCTGTGGTTTAGACAGCATAAATTAGCAGAACATATTCAGTAGTACATTAACCGTGCAATCCATGCTGTTGTTTACATCCGAGTTTCGCCAATATGGCCACGGATGCAGGTAACTGACTAAACCGTGATGTAAGTGCAAACCCTCTATAGTGGCTAATGAACCAGACGTCTCACCCATAAGCTTACTTCTCCATTGAAGAACTATTGTTTTTGGTTATTTGTAGTGAAACTGTGGTTAAATTTCGTAAAGGTTTAGTCTAAAGGCATCATATTACTGTATGATGTTATAATATTTTGGGCAAAATCATTACCAATGGCAAACATCCCAAAAGTGTAGCAAGGTCACATCTTGTTATCCGTCTTACCAGCCTTTTTGGAGGCCAAAAAAGTGACAGATAACAAGACATTACATTACGAAAAGGTGAAATAAAGACATAAAGTTGCATTTTTCAAGATGAACACACCAGTGAAGCTAAAATAAGAGATTTCACAGGTCATTAAGTAGCACAGCCATTTTCAGATGTGCAATAAAAGTTCCTCAAGTAATAAATCAAAACATTAGAAGAATTTCCCTTAGGACTGTGTAACAAGACTACTTGAAAACTGAAAGAAAACAGGGCATCACAAGTAAATTTGAACTAAAAATAGTTAAGCAATAATGGGTCTAAATTTGCAATGTGTTTTACTAATTAAACATATTACATAATGTTCAACACTCTTCATGTCAATTAAGCTTTACATTTGGCAAATTTGTACAGATTTTGTAAAACTGACTGAGGGTTAGGTTTAGGGGTGGATCTTCATGTTTTCTTTGTTTTAAATTTTTTCCTTAAAACATACTTTTAAATTATGTTTTCACAGAAGTCTATAATATATTCAAAACATCCACATTTGAATCCACAAACTGCTTGCACATGAACAACTCGAGACGGGTTTGGAATGATCATTCATTGTATTTCTCTGACCAAATATGTCATTTGAAGTGTATTTACAGTCCAACATGACAAACTTTCACAAGGCTTTTAATTTTCCATGAACAAAAATAAAGGATAGAATTTAGTAGTCTTGGAAAGAATGGGTATGGCACATTGAGGTCCCTCATGCGGGTATGACGAACAAAAATACACAGGTTAATGCTCTTTTCTCAGGCGTTGCGTGCAGTTCCTCTATATACCCTGACTGACTCTGCCATATAGAGTGAAAACAACAAATAACCCATGATAGAGAACCACACTTCTGTCCTTAGATCCGTACGTGATTATCCCTGCACACAGACACATTCAAACAGACAGACCCGGTCTTCGGTCTCCTCATGGAATCGATTAAAAAAAACACTGGGAATAAAAGCTATTGCTTAACTTTCACATACAAAAGTCAGTATATCGTAAATGGATAGGCAGGTTAGATTTGGATCTACAGCAGGTTATGTTTTCAGCTGATTCATAGCAGAGGGCTAGAAAGGATTTCGTAATGTTAAGACGAGCGTCTTATTGCAATTACAATAATAAAGATATGTTCACAAGAGCATTGTGAGTTAATGAACGAACATACAATCTCCTAATTCTCAGACTTGTTGATTAAAGTTTTTTGGTAATAATTTTTGCTTTGTAAATAAATACTGTGAACTGATTTACAAACATTTCGATTGGGAACAAAAAAATAAATAGACTATGACAGACTTAAAATTATTAGAGATAAATAATAATTCAGTAATTAGCAATAATATATTCTTAAATGGTCACATTTGAGTGCTTGTAATAAATCCACAGGGTCAAAAGGCACTGCCTAATGTCCTCTGTACAGTGCCCAAGTACCACTGAAGCTGCCTTCGTGTTGCTTATGGAAATAATCCGAAATTCAAATGTAAACTTGAACAATATGTATCATCAAGGATGGGAAAACAGCATGTTTACAAGAATGCAGAATTTAGATAAATGTGATACGAACATATAAATTTGGGCAGTGAATAGAATGTGGGTTAAACAGGGTTAATTTGACTCATCAAAGTGGATTCTGAAATGCAAAACGATATCTGTAGGCTACTGTGTTTTGTATACTTACAGTCGATACATATGGGAAATGTGTTGCATAAATTTAAAAGTACAACCAAGATAAACCGATAGAGGCGATACTGGTTAGTCTATGCAGTAAATGACATTACAAAATACTTATTTACTACATCATGGTGCTTTCTTTGTGAATGTGACAAATAACTGATAAAAAAAGAAAACGGGATCAAACTGAATAAAACCTAGCCTGATGGAATAACATACACTACTTTTTAAAAGTCTGGGGTCAGTAAATCTCTTATGCTCACCAAGGCTGCATTTGACCACAAACAGAATAAAACAATACTACTGTGAAATATTACAATTTAAAATACTAAGTTTTAAAACTTAATATATTTTTAAGTTGTTGAACTGTTACTGATCAAATCGTCAGAGCAGCGCTAACAACATTAGTGCCTATGTTAAAGTGTGTGCAAACTGTATAGTGTGTGTGTGTGTGTTTGTAAGGGAGAGAGAGTGGGAGAAATAGATTATGTGCTTTCCGTACATAATAAAACGTAATTTTGTGGCAAAACATGTAAATAATCTGTCGTTTTTATCCTGTTAATTACTGTATTTATTTATTTGGCCAGTGTCGTTGTGGGCTACTTAGCTGTTTTAGGCGGTTAACTTAAGGACCTTTGAAATAACTGAAATCATGTGGCGAAGTGATATAGATATGTAATGAGGTCAAGAGCTGCCTGGAACTACATTCGCCGTGCGTTTCCCTGAATATACTAACAATGTAAACAAGCGACCGATCTCAGCCTCAGCTTCAGCGTCTATTTATAGTTGCGGGGGCAGGACGCTTCAGATTCTAGAGAGCATTTGATTGGACAGAATGTTTGATGAGAAGCTGAAGTGCAGCGTGATGTCATCAAAACCGTTGATCCATATTGGTGGAAGCGAGAGACTGTAAGTTTTGATTGCTTATATCTTGTAAACACAAATTATGTCCTTGTTTTGAAGCACACTAGTTTATAGATAACCTTAAGGCTAACATATTCATACTAAAAGCAAAAAACATTTATTTTTGATTTCATGGGGACTTCAAATCATGTGGCAAAGTGATAGACATATAATGCCGTCAAGAGCGACCTGGAACTACGTTCGCCGAGCCTGTGCGTTTCCCCAAAAATAACTGCACACCTTAGAAACCTTCGTCAGCCAGTCAGATTCAAGCATTCAGTGGCCCCGTATAAAATATTTTAAATGTCCTTACTGTCAATTTTGATCAGTTTAACGCAACCTTGCTGAGTAAAAGCATTCATTTCTTTTAGAAATCCTACTGACCCCAAACTTTTGAATGGTAGTGTACTGTACATAAATAGGTCCATTTTAAGTGCACATTTGTCATCTGCTCTACAACTGGTAAAACAGAGGTGCATTCACACAATCTGGTGTGATCCAGACTGTAACCTCAAACCATAAAAAATCAACTAAAAATCTAAACAGCACTTCAAAAGGCAGCACTTGGGTCTAACTGAGAATCTAGCTCAGGGCGATGGAGAGGGCTAGAAGCAGGTAGCTGTGAAACAGAAGCAGCAAAGGGTCTTTTTTCTTGCTTTTTTTTTTTTTTTGGAATATAAGTCTTGCATCTTTGGAGAAGAGTTTAAAATGGCAGGCTCCTGAAAACATTTAGTATCCCACTGCCACCATTTTTCTTCCAAAGATCATTCGGAGGATTCAAGCTCGGAGAAGAACATACACGACAGTTGTATTCATCTCGAATACTGGCAGGTCGATGAAGGAGATCCAAACAGGAGGTTGAAAGTATACAGTGAAATATCCACATTGAGGGTCCGTAATATCTCATTACCCGGAATGGCTTTCTTCTCACAGTAAGGTTTGTGTTTGCCAGTGAATCAGACTGTAGTGGTTCTTGGGAGCAGCACTCAAACTCTTTGAGGTGAAGAGACACTCGACAGCGACACTGTCCATCTCTATGACCTGTGCTTTGTCAAAGCCAGCGTATTAAAAACTTTCCGCGTTCCTTGAACAAACTATCCTGCTTTTGATAGAAAAATGGCACGTTAGACATATTCATGTATATGCTTTCTGCATATGTACATTGTCTAAAGGTGCTTGTAATGCAGAGATTTTAACTGTCATGGATGAGTTATGAGCTGATATGCTCTGGTTCAATATATACATATTCTCCATATGCAAATAAATAGATATTAATCAGACATAAAATATAGGAAACCAAAAAAGCAGTGATCATTCTGCTAAAACGAAAAAAAAAAAACCTGAATATTGTTCGGTAAAAATAACAAAATCCATATCTGGAAATTTTGGTTTCAATTCATCCAATGGCAGCTCAATAGCCCCTTTTGCAATGAACTCTCAGTTCCGTGAAATGCTGAACTCATCTGTACTTATAATGGTGAGATAGTAGTGCGGTGAGTAATGTCATTCAGTAGCGCCCTCTCCTGGTCCGGAGGAGTTGCTATTTTTCCGGACCTGCTCCAGTTCCTTTTTGCGCTGTTTGTCCATTTTCTCTCTGTTTTTTCGCGCTTTTTCCATCAACACCTTCAGATCCTTCAGCTTTTTCTTAATCAGAGCCCGATCCTGAGAGGACTCTACACCCAGAGCCTGCCAAAAACATGCACAGACACACTTACAGGATGTTCAGATGGGTCCGAAGAAACTATGCTAATCTCTAAAGACAACTTTCTCATTGCAGGGAAAGCAGATGGGACATGAATTATTCTAGCAATTTAAGCATATGGCAGGAGGAACAGTCATTCTGATGGATAAAAACTACACTAAACCATCTACTGCATGAATTTAATGTTTAAAAAATTTTTGATTTAATTTCCTGGTATAAAATGGACTTCATTAAATCAAAAACTTTTTTTGATAAATTATAAATTAATAAATGTATCAAAGTTAAAGCTTTTGTTGTAAATTTAAATGTTTAAAACATAGATAGTTTTAAATCTTAAAAATGTGCATGGTATGTTAAGTTTAATCTAAATATAAATACTGATTTGAAAGATTTAGCTAATTTATTACTGTATTTCACAAATAATTTATGACTCTAAGTGTGCAAGAATAAAGCTAAAGGGTTAGTTAACCCAAAAATTAAAATCTGTTGTTACAAACCCGTAAGACCTTCATTCATCCTTGGAACAGCAATGCAACTGACACGTTCAAGGCCCAGAAAGGTAGTAAGGGCATCAATAAAATAGTCCATGTGACATCAGCAGTTCAACCGAAATGTTACGAAGTTTCAAGAATTTTTTGTGTGCAATAAAAAAAACCAAAATAACAACTTTATTCAATAGTTTCTTCTCTTCTATGTTAGTCTTCGATGTATGTTCATCAAAGTACCATGACGTATAAGTAAAACATCCATCTCTCTTAGTTCATTGTCTTAGTTCATTGTATGGTTCATTGAACCATATTCTGGTTCAAATAAGTAAGGCTAGGCAAAAAATTGCAAGTCATCATCTCTGTCAAAATCTTCTGACTAGTGTTGCCAAATCTGTGGTTTTCCTTTGGAATTGGGTTACTTTTTACACTGTTGCCTCAGGTTGTTTTTCATGTTGCAGGTTAAAATGATCCCAATAACGTGATATTTATCCCCTGGAATGTGAATTTTACTAGGGGAATTCCACCAAAAATGTATTCTGAAAATTTATTTTCCCC
This sequence comes from Labeo rohita, assembly GCF_022985175.1. Taxonomy (NCBI): domain Eukaryota; kingdom Metazoa; phylum Chordata; class Actinopteri; order Cypriniformes; family Cyprinidae; genus Labeo; species Labeo rohita. The sequence goes on along the minus strand of NC_066887.1, from coordinate 17,695,832 downwards.
CCCGAAATGTGATTTTTACCAGGAGACCCACTTCAAACCGCGACTGGGCTAGTTTTAGCAATTAGGCGGGTTTTGTTGTGAAAACCCGGCAACCCTGCTTCAGACATGTGTACAAAAACTGTTTTATGTACAGCCTGCGTCTTTCTCGACTCGTGTAAACAAGGCGCAACACATCCGGGTTCTATGTAAGAAAGCCAGCTCCTGCATCACCAGAATAACACGCATACATCATGGTACTGTCCTGAACGTGCGTCGAAGACAGACACAGAAGAGAAGAAATTGTTGAATAAAGTTATTTTTGTTTTCTTTGTGCACAAAAAGTATTCTCGTAGCTTCATAACATTACGGCTGAACCACTTTTAATGATGTTCTTACCACCTTTCTGGGTTTCAGTTGCATTGCTGTCTAAGCAGGGCCAGAAAGCTCTCGGATTTAATCAAAAATATCTTAATTTGTGTTTCGAAGATGAACAAAGGTCTTACAGGTTTAAAATGACATGAGGCTAATTAATGACTGAATTTTAATTTTTGGGTGAACTAACCCTTTAATGATGTTAAAAGTCATCTGTTGATCACTGACAATTTGTATTTTTGCCATCTTACATTCATCATTTGCTTGATTTTCACCATACGCAATAGTAACGATAGTGAGTTAACACACTAAATTATCCTCACCTTGAGTGCTGTGCTGTCCAGTTTCAGTAGCTGTTCTCCATCTACATTCTTGGCAGTGAAAAGAGAGACATACTGTTCCAGGTTCAGACCCATGAGCCAGCATGACACCTGTTGACACGTCCATTCAGTCACACTACGGTTCTGCCACTGGTACGGCTTCGGAGGAGGACCGTCATCTAGAATCTAACACACACATGCAACACTAGCTAGGCAAGGTCACATAGTCATCAGCACGGATGAATAATTCACGTAGATCGGCTTCTATGAATTTTACATGAATTTCAAGAAAATCATTACAGTATATAGAGTATACAGAGTATACAGTATACAAAGAAAAAATATCATTAAAGGGGACATCGGATGCCCATTTTTCACAAGTTTGTATGATTCTTTAGGGTCTTTGTGAAATGTCTGCAGCATATTTTGGTTAAAATTCCTCAACGGTCGTGTAAAACAACACCTTTTTACCTTGTCAAAAACAGCTCTGTTCACAGCAACCTGTTTCGGTGGTGATGCATGTCTCTTTAAATGATAATGAGCTTTGCTCACCCCACCCCTCTCTTCTGTTTATTTGTGTATTTGGTGGTGCATTACCATCAAAAACAAAACTAATCCACTGCGTCCTCAGTGGCTTTGATATCTGAACACTCTTGTTTTCACTTTTACATCCTGCATTGCTTACAAGATGTTGTCGCTACAGCTGCTCAAGTGTGGAGAAAATGGTGGACTGCCTACAACTGGCTGATGGTGGAAATATACTAATACAGGACAGTCCGTCAGCGGTTGTAGGCGGGACCTGAGCAGTATGATGTCACACTGCTCTGAAAATCAAAACAGCTTGATACTTGAGACTGTTTAGTTTTTTGGGGGATTAAAAAATGGATTTTTATCATTTAGGGTGGTTGTGTCCACACACTGCTAAGACACATTTACATGCAAATTAGTGTTGCACGATATACCGGTGCTTAAAAAGTATCACAATACCCTGCTTTTAAAAATGGTATGATTCCACATTTTACTAGTACTTTAAGAATGCATTTTAATAAGAGCCGTATTTCTGCATGTTTGTGTTCGTGACTGGCGCAGACGTGCAGTTTTGTTTACTACACACATATGTGTGACGCTCGTTGTGTTTTCAGCCTCTGCCACCTCAATATATGAGTACATGAACACATGAACAAAATCTCTAGAACTGCTCTGAGAGTCACTTCATGAGCATTTTACTGTTTCTTTTGCGGAAAACTATCGTCATATAATATACAAACAGAAACCTAAAGGTCTTTACAGCAACCCGTCAAAATAAGAGTTTGGTTTAACTTGACAGTCAGAAATATATTAATATATTACATAATGTAAAGTTAGTACTACTACTAATTAAAATATTATTCAAACAATGTTTAAGTAATATTTACCATAAAAAAATATTTACCAGAATTAATTTACCAGAAAACTGTAAATACATAACACAGTATTTCTGAAAAAAAGAAAGAAATAGCCTATAATAAATTAAGTCTGTATCACATCTAATTATTTCCTTATAAATTAATAAGACATGCTTTTGATTATTAAAATGTAATGAAACAATTAAAATAGAATCCAGAAAATTAATGGAAAACAGAGATTAACAAACAAAACTGAATGAAAAAAAAATATTAAAACGTACTTCATAGGGCCTTAAAAACATGTAATTTTTAAACTTTTAATAATTTGCTGTTAAATTCTGCAAGTTTCATCATTACAATTAATTAGACATGCTTTTTGATAAATATCTTTTTAATGCAACCATTAAAATAGAGTCTAGAAAATTTAAAATGGAATTTAGGAAAAAACAAAACAGATTTCATAGGACTGTCACACCCCTGGACTTTCTAGTTGGTTTCTCCCATCATCTCCCCTGCAGTTCTGTGTATTTTGGTTTCTCCCTCATTGTCAACACCTGTGTCTGTAATCAGTCTGTGTGTATATATAGCATGTGTTTCCCTGCTTGCTTTGTTGGACGTTAATGTTACTACCCTGTGTTCCTGTGTCTCCTGTGTTCCCTGTTGGATTTATTAAATACCTTTCGTTTATTTACGTCGTTGTTCGTGTGCTTCGTCTGAGCGTGACAAGGACCCTCTTTATTTCATTTGTGTCTTTGTTTTATTGTAGTTGTCCTTTAATTTGTTACTGGCATCTAGGTTCTTATTATTAATAACAAAGATAAAATAACAAAAAATGACTGTCATGCTATAAATTGTTGTTGTGAAATAAAATGACTATATCATGAAATAAGACTTGGCTATATCCATTAAGCTAACATACCAATATCGCAAAGATCTCTACATACCTGTAGGCTCGGTAGTTGTTCACCATAATCCCGTGTAGTGGCACTGGCATGTTATTATTATTTATTTATTTATTTTGTTTTAATAGATAAAATAACTATGATCTCCATTTGGATCATCTATTATTCAATTACTTTTCCTGTTCTATGTTTTTTTTTCCGTAGTATCGGTTCAGTAGTAGTATCGTGATATTTTAGTCAGGTATCGAAGTCAAAATTTTGGTATCGTGACAACACTAATGCAAACACAATGTAAAAGTGAATTTTGCATCCAATGTCCACTTTTATAAAAAAGTTGTTAGATCACAAAGCACATGCAAGAAATTCAAGACTAAATATAAGAATTCACTCAAACTCATTAAAACAATGTCTCACCTCATCTTCAATCATATCCACACTCTAATAAACGCAGCGTAAAGACAAGAAAAACACACACTGAACCCGAAAAAGCCTTTGCTGATCTTTCCAGGCAGATTAATTTAGCATGCAAGTGATCCTTTAGATATAATTCAATTAAAGAAAGTCATACAGGTTTGGAACGAAATCTTGACATCAGGCTGCAAGTGTACAAACAAACAAACCTCATCTGAGGAGAGCATTAGCGTATGCGATCGGCCGGACATCTTGGCGTCAGTCAAGACGCCACTGATCTCTGTGGAGCTAGTGCTGCTGAGGCTGATGTCATCAGTGACACCAGGACCCTAGAAGACAAAGACAGAAATACACCTGTAAGACACACTAGTTATCTGATTGACACATTTACCCGTGTATCATTTTGATTCGCTTGAATTGTTTCTCTATTACTTGGAGGGTAATCATTTTTCCTTGATTCTGATTGTTTTATTGACTTTGACAAAGAATTATCAGTGTAATTACTATTGATTGACAGTTAAGCCAATTAAGTCTCTTAAGATTAACAAGACAAAAGCAGACATGCACACCAGACAAAATGCTTTGTGTACACCGATACTGTCACTCATATGATGATCGTAATAATTTGTCACCGAGTAAATTCATTTGCATTTGTAAATGAATGCATTTAGGGAAAGTCTTTCAACATAATGCGTAATCAACGAACATTTGAATATGATTCTGGTCAGATGTTCCGAACACAAGGTCACAGTTTCACAAATCAATGGCATTATGTTCACCAGTTGTTTTTCTCTGTAAAATCTTGCTGAAGAGCTTAGAGTTTCTCAACGTCAAACACTTTTGTCCCTGTAGAGACCATCCACACAGATGAGATGGACATGTTTACCAGTCTGCTTGTCTCAAACACCTCAAAGTCTGTGAGAGGGATTCTGAACTGAATATGAAAATACTCTGAATATGTTGTCCTGCATGATTATTTCAAAGCTAATTGAATGCCTTGACTCAGCAGGAATTGCAGGCCATGGTTTTTCTGATGTCTGGACTTAATACAAGATTTTTTGATCCCAGGAGCCTGAGCAACAGAGCAAGGTCACATTTATTATAAGATGAGTCAGAATACATGCAGCTGAATGAAACTCCCCAATTTTAGGATCAAATTGGTCTGTTTAGATTTGTAAAACTCTATAATTCAACAATAGTGCGCAACTACTGTATGTCTACAACTAAAATCAGAGAAACATCTGATTAGCCTTGGATCGGAGCAAACAAGACGTGTTACAGTACCACATAATATGAATAGGAAAGGAGGCGTGGCCAGGAAAAAGACTTCTGTTCAAGGGAAATGCAACACACCAGAGGGAGGTTATTAAACAGGCAGTGAGCATTCATATTTTAAACAACTAAAACAATCTAAAATATATATATATACACACAACACATACACATCTGTGTGACTTTTCTTACCTTGCTCTTGCATCTTTCAGGGCTGTTCTCTCCTGAAGGTTCTGTGGAGCTAAATATAGGGGACTGGTTATTCAAGCATACACAATGACTGAAGGACTGGTACATGGCACAGATGCTGACAAAAGCTGAGAGAGATCATACTCACAGGCGAGAGCTGCATTTATATCACTGCTTTACAGACTTACGGTTCGGCCTTAATTTATGTTTTTCTTACAAATTTCCATTGTTAAAAGTTCATTGCAATTCATGGTTGGAATCCAGGGAATGTGATGCTGTGGGATATAACTGGTCATCTGTATATTCCCAAAGGGTATACAACCTTTATTTAGCCTTGCATCTGCTGAGCAATTCTCTTAAATCATCGATTAAGCAATTCTTTGAATCATTGAAGATTCATTCAAATGCAAAATGTGTGTGTATGTCCTGCAGTTTGGCACAGCTGAGACGTTCAGACTAGACCGTATTAATTAGATGTGTAAGCTCAAGAAAAATGAAATGAGGATAAAAGGTTTGCACATTAAATCCAAGGACGAAATCTTAACAAAACCTAGCCGAAAAGCCAAAAAGTGCTCAGTAAAAGGAAAATTTGTGTTTCTTTTTTACAAGTCTCTAAGGACACATGAGTATATTTTGACCTCAATGCAGATTTTGTATTTTTTTTCCCTTGGATTCAGTGTGGAGGCTCTTGTGTCCTTTTATTCATCTTGCAGTCTAGGAGACCTCAGTTTTAAAGCACAGCTGAGCACGTATTTTATGATTTATGAGATTTAAGTTACAATGCATTTATACCGAGATTACTATGAAAAGGATTTCAAAAATTTCACAGATGGGTAGGCTTTATGTAACCACTTATATTAGGCATTTGGTTCTTTATTTACCTTTTGCCAGAAGATCCTTTCAGATCCTGCTCTTTCCCTTTAGTTTTCCTCAGAGAAGATCTGAAAATATTACAAGAAGCTTGTTGCGATTTCCGACAAGAGAATTTCCATCAGTAATATACACAGTTTCTTTATTAAAACTACACTAATAATCAAAAGTTTGCTGTCAATAATATTTTTGTTTATTTTGTTATTATAATTTTTAAAAATAAATAAATACTTTTATTCAGAAAGGATGCATTAAATTGATTATATTGGTGCCCTGATTTTGAACTTCCAAAATGTAGTTTAAATGCAGCTTCAAAGGGCTCTAAATGATCGCAGCCGAGTAAGAAGGGTCTTATCTAGCGAAACGATCTGTCATTTTTTTTTTCATTAAATAATTTTTTTATACTTTATAAGAACAAAAGCTCATGCAGCACAGGCTCTGATGCTACGTACTATTGAATCACGTCGAAAGGTCACGCGGAACTACAGACCCAGTGCTTACAAAGCGAACGCGCGAAGACTAAGAAAGTGCAAGTAAGTCAAACGCTGTTTACAAACAAAAAGGTACAACGATGTCCTCCTCTCAAATTGTAGGAGAAAATAAGATGGAGTTTTTTGCCATACTCAGTACACAGACGATGAACTTACAAGTGATTCGTAGTAGTGATGGAAAGTTCGGATCATTTTACCGACTCGGACCTTTGAGTCGCGTTCAGAAAAATTAACGAATCTTTTTTTCCGAGTCATTTCGTTCATTTTAGCAAAAAATAATAAGATGTTACGTGTTACTTCCCTAACACATCTACTGCTTACACAAACGGTGATCACACTACAAACAAGACAAAACTATAATGCTATAACAAACATATCTTACAAGTTTTCGGGTTTGAGTCGTTCGTTCATCACTTGACAGCCCCATAGGATGAACGAACGACTCGAAAAACCTGAAGACTCGAAACAGGTGAACTAATTCCAGTACAGAACCTAACAGGATGTTGCACATGCGCGACTGAACGAATCACTCCCTGAGACGACTCATTCTTCCCAAATCACATTAAAGATTCGTTCATCACTAATTCGTAGCATCGTGGACGCACATCCCAGAGCCTGTGCTACACAAGCTTTTGTGCTTAAAAAATATACAAATTTTTGTTTTTCAACAGAAATGACCAATCGGCAATCGGAGAACATTCCTGGAATGTTTTCCTCAAAAATCTTAATTTCTTTGGATTCATCTTGGATGACATGGGGGTGAGTAAATGATCAGGAAATTTTTATTCTGGAAGTAAACTAATACTTTTGTGTCTTTTCCATTAATTCTGACTTTTACATAAAGCTCTACTTTTATACATCTTACCCCAAGTCTAGTAGTTTTTTGCCAGATTTCTCATCTCGACTTGCTGAAGAGCCTGTAGAAAAATCAGGTAGAGATAATTAGCATTCAACAACATTTACTGTGCAGGAGCCATATTCATTACTACAGGTGTTCCTCCTGGTATGTTATCTTTTCTTTGGGGACTTTCCCTTATTGTGTCTCTCAGGCCTTAAGCATAATTCATTAGGCCTGTAATTGAGCTCTAATCAGGTATTAATGGTTTGGTGCATTTACCCTCATTATCAGGTCCCTGCTGAGGCTGCGGGTGCCTGAGCCTGGCCTCTGTGGCACCGGCCACCCTGGAGGATTGAGGCCCAGAGCCCTACAGACAGCAACAGCGAGAGAAAGAGAGACAGAAGTGTTAACCATCCAAAAGAAAGCTCTTTGTAACAATAAGCTGTTTCCTGTCAGTTTTTGCTGACCCAACAGTACTTCCTTCTGTTTCTCTGTAGAGACGTATTATGGTTATTACAGACACTTACAATGGCTAAATACAGTGTGGCTTTTGATTCTGAGAGAGGAAACACTGTAAATAATGTTTACTCAGGAAACCTAAAAAAACTGAAAAAAAACACCCTCACCCAAGAACTACTGATGGAAAAGAAAACTAATTCTGAGTAAAAAATAAATAAAGTTACAACTATGACCATGAATACAACATGAATGCATTTAAAGGGATAGTTCACTCAAAAATGAAAATTCTGTCAGTAATTATTCACCCTCATGTTGTTCCAAACCCATAAGACCTTCGTTCATCTTCAGAACACAAATTAAGATATTTTTGGTAAAATCCGAGAGTTTTCTGAATCGTTTTCGTTCTTTTTTTATAAAAAATATCTTTATTTTTTGTTCCAAAGATGAATGAAGGTCTTACGGCTTTGGAATGACATGAGGGTGAGTAATTAATGACAGAATTTTCAGTTTTGGGTGAACTATCCCTTTAATGTTAATGGAGTATTTTGTAACCACAGAAACCTGACATATTCTACACATACTCGTGAATTAAGTATGAACTTAGAATTGACTTACACTCTATATTCATCTGGCTTGAATGTCCTGTACCTGAATGAGAGGTGTTTGGTGTGTGTGAAAGTGAGTCTTACCCTATCGTTTCTCTCAGGGTGAGTTCCGCTGGTTCCCGTCAGCTCACCCAGTTCTAGCACACAAAAGAATAAAAATATATTTCTTGAGCACCAAAACAGCAGATGTGACACTGAATAAATTCTAATTATTTAAAATGTGTAGATATATAGTTGAGGGCAAAAGTTTACATACACCTTGCAGAATCATCAAAATGTAAATTATTTTACCAAAATAAGAGAGATCATACAAAATGCATGTTATTTTTTTATTTAGTACTGACCTGAATAAGATATTTCACTTACAGTAAAAGACGTTTACATATAGTCCAAAAGAGAAAGTAATAGTTGAAGTTTTAAAAATGACCCTGTTCAAAAGTTTACATACACTTGATTTTTAATACTGTGTTGTTACCTGAATGATCTACAGCTAATTTTTTGTTTAGTGATAGTTGTTCATGAGTCCCTTGTTTGTCCTGAACAGTTAAACTGCCCGCTGTTCTTTAGAAAAATCCTTCAGGTCCCACAAATTCTTCATTTTTTCCCCCACATTTTTGTGTATTTGAACCCTTTACAACAATGACAGTATGATTTCGAGATCCATCTTTTCCCACTGAGGACAACTGAGGGACTCATATGCAACTATTACAGAAGGTTCAAACATTCACTGATGCTCCAAATGATGTATTAAGAGCCGGGGGGTGAAAACTTTTGGAATTTGTAGATCAGAGTAAATTTAACTTATTTTGTCTTCTTGGAAAATGCAAGTATCTTCTGCTGCTTTGAAGGGCAGAACTAAATGACAAAATAAATGATCAAATAAATGCAGACTTGGTAAGCCTAAGAGACTTCAAAAACATTTAAAAAATGTGCTGACCTAAACTGCATTCTATGCTAAACACAGCGCGGTGTAGGAAAAGTATGTACATTTTTCTAATAACTCATAATGTCTATGTACATAACCTGGAGCCCAAACTGTGAAAAACACTCACATAGTGGCTTTAACATAAGAAAATACATCTTCTGGCCCAGTGGCCCAGTCAGAGCTCTGACCTCAACTTGACTGCGCCGACCTCTAGAGAGCGCTGCACACTAGACAGCACAAGAACTGTAGCTATACTGAAAGAGGAATAGGGCAAAATTCCTCCCAACCATAATGCAGGCCTGATCTGCGATTATGGGAAACGTTTGGTGGAGGTTTAGGGCGGGACAACCACAACTTTTTCCAACATTCTTTTTTTTTCCATCTGGTACTGTGCATATTTTCATAGTGTGTTCAGTACATACATGAAATCATATCATTGTTTCAGTGTTGCTTGAGCAAATGGTGTTTGTCTTTTGTTTTGATTTTGATCAAATTTTATAACCAAAGTCACATACTTTTCACATTTTCCTGCAACTGTAGTTCCCACTGCTCATTTAACTAAGATAGGAGAAAGTATTTTAACACAAAAAAAATGTTTCAAGCAAAAAAAGGACAGCAATACACTATCAAATATCAAGTGCTTTGGCTGATGAAAACATATAATCCTACAACAGACTTCTGGCTAGGTTGTTTATATGAAACAATGTCCCGTAGCGCCATATGCTATTTATGGATATTTGAAATGAAATGGGCTCTTGTTGGAAAAAGGGCTGAGAGGTTTCCTGCAGAAGAGCCTTTCAGTGAACTGAGGCCGTCCCTGTGGCAGCACTTCCTCGTAATCTGCCTCATTCAGTCACAATGTATCCAATCAGCTTCCCAGTGCTGTCCACTCTTATCACAGTGATCACAGTGGATTCAGAATAGGCAGATTTGAAGGGCCAGTGCACCCATTACTACTGAGTGTGTGAGGTGTGAAACATCAAGTGCCTGAGATGAACGATGCTGCTTTAATTTCATTAACAAACCTCAGTTGTGCGCAGCTGTCAAAGCGAGAGAGGGTGTAGAGGCATTGATGCAAATTGGTTATAGAGTTTATTACAAAGAGACACTGTTACATAACAAGCAGAAAGTGGTCACAAGTGAGGCTATGAGTAACAGAAGTATTTTTTGAATATGTTGCACTGTTATTTCCCTGGATTTTGTTTGTTCTGCTGCCAGTGTATTGCAAATAACGTATAAATAATTTTCACGTTAATTAATATTGTTGTTATTACTAATATTATTATCAAATTATTTTTATTCAACTATTATTTTGTTTAGTAACTATTATTAATAACTATTATAACTATTATTATTATGTTACATTTCTACTACTAATATATTTTATATTTTTTTATTTAAAAAATAAAACTAATGATAATAATAATCATCATGCATAATACAATCATTTAAAAATATTTAAAATATTTATTTTTATTAATTTTGCATAGTTTGTAAATTTTTGTTTGTAATATTTTGTTTTATTTAAAAATCAGAAGAATTATTTTTATTATTAAATGTGTATGTATGTATATATATATATATATATATATGTTATTATATTATGCATCATGATGAAATAGTAAGAATAATATATTATTCATATTTTTCTCATCATAATATGCATAATACAATCATTTTTACATATTAAAAATATATTTTTTGTGTTATATAAAATAAAAAACAATGATAATAATAATAATTATAATTACTTTTTTATTATTAGCTCATCATCATGCATATTACAATTTAAAGTACTAAAAAATATATATTTTTATTGTATATTAAATATTCTTGTTAATATTTTGTTTTATTTAAAAATGGAATGATTATTATTAAATGTAAAATTATTGTATTATGCATGATGAAAAAAATAGGAAGAATATATTATATTATCATCATAATGCGTAATACAATAATTTATAAATATTATAATTTTTTTTTATTTATATTTATATATATATATATGTATATATAATATTTATAATTACTGTATTATGCACAATGATGATGATAATAAAAATAATATATTTTTTCATATTGTTATCATCAATGTATAATACAATCATCTACCATTATTATTATTATTATTAGCTCATCATCATGCATAATACAATTTTTAAATACTAAAAATATATATATATTTTTGTTATATAAAAATTAAATAGTTATTATTTTATTACTTATATACACACACACACACACACACACACACATACATACATATATATATATTTTTTTTTCTTTTTAATTATTGTATTATTCATATTATTATCAATATTTTGTCATTTTAGATGGAGTTTCTTAGACCACAAGACATGTCAAATTCCCAAAAATATTTAATATTAACAATTCCTATTCAGTTGCCTTTTTAACAGCTTGTTTTGATTATTTGTATGAGAATAAAGACCAAAAATCAAAGCAATCTGGCTTTTATTAGATACATTTTAAATTTTAAGTAATGAGTTACTGGGTGAGAGTGTTGAGTTGTGTGTTTCTGTGACTCACCCCCTCCAGCAACACTTCTCCTTGGACACTGTAAGGCCGTCAGTCTTTCAGTCAGCTGGGCTCGGCTCTCAGCACTGTTGTTGTTATTGTTTACCTGGATGCCATTTTGCTTCATCAGCTGCATTAGCTCTGACTCCAGAGTAGCAATCTATACAAAACAATACATGCTATAGTTTTTATACAATATACATATGGATTACACAGTATAGAAGTCTCTTATGAGCACCAAGGCTCCATTTATTTGATGAGCAATATAGTAGAAACAGTAATATTGTAAAATATTCTTATAATTTAAAATAACAGTTTTCTATTTTTACATATGTATCTTTTAAAATGCGCTGCACGCTTGTAATAGTTAGAGTAGTCACGGATCAGCAATCTCCACATAAAACTGATTGTGCAGACCAAACCGTAAGTCATAGAGACTTGAAACTTGGAGGGATGGTAGTACTAACACCACCTACAACGTGACCCAGGCTCACCCAAATCGGCCTGACGGGCGCTACAGCGAAAAAATGTATGAAATCATTCATAACTCCTAAACCGTCAGTCACAGACTCAAGGTCTTGTGTCGTTGGAATCCTTGGCTCATGACAAAAACACACACCTCAGATTTGATCGTGAGCCTGCCGAAATTTTCGGGTATTTCGCATTTTTTGAAAAACCTACAATTGCGAACTAGTCCCGATCAGAACCAAACCAACACAGAAAGATTCTCTGGAGAGTGAATATCAATAATTATCAAAAAAAGGTTTAACATTTGACTCACTGTTGCAAAGGAACGGCAAAATCTTTAAAAGGGGCAGGGCCACGAGGCTATTGGCACCGATGGCAAGGCCACTTTTAGCAAAATGTCTGTAACTCCTGAATGAAATGAGACATGTTCACCAGACTCAGAACATTTATGTAGGAGCTCAATTTGAGGTCACAGGAAAAAAAATCGTGGTGGTGCTATTAGAGGGAAAAAAAACATTTGTCCTATCAACATGAAAATTGGTGTGCACAGCCTTGGCCCAAAGTGCCACATGTGTCTAGAAGGACTTTTGCGTATCTCAAAAAACAAGGCCGACATTGGCCGACGATATTTGAGCACCTGTTAGACAAGGTTAACGGAGGCAGATCGGAACGAAACTCGGTGGGCCTGTTCGACTCACGGCCCTAAAGGTCTGAGAGAAATTTGAAAGAAATTGGCCACTGGAGGCAATGTCGCATTTTTCAAGGGTGTAAACGATTGTACGATGCACGTTTTTTTTGCATATCCACATGATATTCATACAATACAACTCCTCATTCCGGACCACTTTGCCTCTAGAACCACTGCTGTCAATCAAATCGTTTGTTAAATGATTGATAAAATGTAAAAAAAATACTTTTGCAAACTAGTCCTAGGCTTTTCATTCAATATTAAAAAAAACACACAATTCTCTGGACTCTCTAGGCCAATAACTATCAAAAAAAAAAAAAAAAAAAAAAAATGTTGAAATTTACCCTTTGAGGTCATTTAGAAAAGAGGCCAGCCCAAATTTACCCCAAATCCTATAAAGCCTAAAGGAAAACTCAAAACTTCATGAAACCTGCTGAGCACATGCGACAGGTGATTATAAACAAGTATGTAAAGTTTTAAGGGGATTGGACCACAGCTGGCACTATAACAGTAAACCAAAACAAACCCGTTCGACTCACAACCCCGGAGAGAAATTTGAAAAAGATCAGCCACTGAGGGGTGATATCGCATTTTTCAAAGGCGTAAACTATTGTACGTCACATGGTTTTTCACACGTACATGCAATATTTATACCATACGATACAACTCCTCATTCTGGACAACTTTGCCTTTAGAACCACTGCTGTCAATCAAATCATTTATTAAATTATTGAAGATGTAAAAAAACTAAACCAAACTAGTCCTAGTTTTTTCATTCAATCTGGAAAAAAACACTGCAGTACAATTCTCTGGACTCTCTAGGCCAATAATTGTTAAAAAATTGTTGAAATTTAATCTTTAAGTCTGTAAAAAAAAAGAAAAAGAAAAACTCAAAACTTGCTGAGTACATGCAACAGGTGATTCTAAACAAGCATGGCACTATAGCTGGCACTATAACAGTCATAAAGGTTAAAAAAACATAATACTTCTATGGTAAATTACCTGGATTTGCCAAAAGTGCTTTTTTTAAATAAATGATTTATGTGGATACAGGTTAGCTAAATTATGTCTTTTTTTCACATGTGCTTTGCTTGCAGCTATATTTTATTACTGTGATGCAACACACAAAAAGTATTCTCTTAGCTTCAGAACATTACGGTTGAACCACTGATGTCACATGGACTATTTTAACAACGTCCTTACTACCTTTCTGGGCCTTGCCAACGTGTCAGTTGCGGGTCAGAAAGCTCCCAGATTTCATAAAAAATATCTTAATTTGTGTTCTGAAGATGAACGGTCTTCCAGGTTTTGAAAGTCATGAGGGTGAGTAATGAATGACAGAATTTTTATTTTTGGGTGAACTATCCCTTTAATTCTCTTGCTCAGTTGCAATATACGTCTTCTATGCGGGCTCACAAACTGAATAATGCAAGCAGACTTTGGATGATTTCACAGTTCGAGACAGTTGCTATGAAATTCAGTGAAGTGCACTGACGTGTGTGTGTGTGTGTGCAGATAATTACCCTAACTTGAAGACTCTGGATTTCAGCCAAATGAGCCTTTTCCGCCTCCTCCAGCCTCTTCTTCTCTGCATCCTCCCTCTGAGCAAACTCCATCTCTCTGAAAGAAAGCAAAGACAGAGATTTGGCAAAAGGGCAATAATGTTTGTGTACATATATGGGCTGAGACGGATTTGCGTGGACCTATTAGTCTATTTCGAAGTTCTTCGAATCTAGAGCAGAAACCCTCATTATCAAGCAAATAACAAAAAACAAATCCATCAAACTACTGAGAGACTCCTCGTACAATGGAGTGCCATGACTGCTTACTCAGGCTTGACAGCATGGATAGACAGCGACTCCGCAGTTAACTATAGCAATAATGCCTGAAGGGAAACCACAATTAAAGGCAGTCAGGCTCCAGAGGAGAAGAGTTGTGATCGAAATGACCACAGAGATCAGCTCACAGCATCACACACTCTGCCGCTCACGCTTTTAGGCTTGAGAAATGCACTCTGCGATTCTCACAAACTTCAGCCACACAGACATTATGAAGATTAAACTCACAGTTCGCAATTATAAAATCGCAACATATCTTTTCATTTAAAACCTAAGCTGCATTTAAGTACAAAATCTATCCTGTTGAAATGCACTTTGAATCTTCTAGCTTTACCATTCTAATCAACTAGCTTCACCAGCTACGTCAGCATATACTTGCTCCAGCATGACAACTGTTTTACAGACTTTGCATATAAACAGCTACAAGCCATTTCTTGTCACTAGGGCTCTGTGCCAAAACCTAGAGAGATGCCTATGTACAGAATCACAAACACAAAGGCTGTTACAAAAAATAGGTTGCATAATTATGCAGATTATTAAGACTTATTTTTGTTCAAATTTAACAAGACGTATCATTTGTGGAGAAGCCAATCCTACAATGCACTGCAACATCCATCCTAGATTGTGGGCAAAGTGACATAAATGTTAAAGATAAATTAGTGCTGTCAATCAATAAAAAAAATTAACTAATTAATAGGGCTGCCTTCCAATAGTCAATGAGTAGAGGCTTGGTTTGACCAAAAGTTTAATGTTAACCTAGAAAAATGTGTGCTATTCAAGTGTCTGTGTGGAGTGTGGAAGCTGAACAGTAGCACACACTGCATGACAGATGGATGCGCTGGTGCAGTCACTTGCACTTAAAATACTCTGTCATTTTTATCATACAGATAGAGTAAAACATCTTTCAAATCTGTAAAGACGCCATGTTTATTTATGCACACCCAGAATAACAACAAAATGTTGCGCTTTTGTAAAATAATTAAAGTGCACAGGATGCGCTCTCTGTGAACTTGAGAAAACATTGAAAACTCTTTGTATACTTGCCTTACAGGCATGAAAAAATATCTACAGAGAGAAATGTCTACTTTTAAATAATCCAATTCAAATAGAAAACAAATATTCTCAGATTATGTAATCCGTATGAAACATGCAAAGAGGTGCATCACTACATCGAAGATGAGTCAGTGTTGCCGACTTTATCTCTTAAGCCAAAAACAAAGAAAGCACCAGTTTATTAATAAATTAATAAAACGTTAATACAGCCTCTTTACTGTTTTTCCCTGACACATTCATAATCATTACTTCTGCCGGTGCGCTGTGGAAAGCTTTTTTTGTGTGCACTTCAGCATTTAATAGGCTATGTAGGCAATTAAAGGCTCATTATTATGATTTAATGGCTTAATAATAAGCCATTATAAACATGCGATTAGTCGACTAATCTCATAAAATGTATGACTATTGGTCAACCAATCTTAAGTCAAGGGCAGCCCTACTAATTAATCACACATTTTTTTCTGAAATTAATCATGATTAATCGCAATTAATCCCACCTAACATTAAATCTATTTTTATATTGCAATAATTCCACATTCAATCTTCAGATTAATGTAGAAACTACATAAAGACAGTATGTTTTTAATATTTGTTCAGTTTTTATATGAATGAGGGTGAGTACCACTGATACCAATATTACTGATGTCTCTAGAAAATTGTTTTTTCCCTAATATTTAAGGACTGACTTTAGTCATTTAACATTAGAATATAATTAATAGCTATCAATTCTAACATTTACTGGACTTAAAAAATAACTTCTTATTTAAGTGAACTCAAAACAATCTTCACATAAACCCATTATTCATTTGTGCCCTTCAGCAAGTAGGAAATATACAGAAATTGAAAAAAAAAATAAATAAATCAAACACTAAATAATAAATCAAATACAGATGAGTCCTTAAAGTTATTGATTTCCTCTTTTTTCTTTTGTTCTTTAACAAACATGACAGCAGCTGGGTTATTAGGTTATTTGGCTGCTATTACTTTAAGAGCCGCCGTTGCTAAACGTGACGCGTATCTGACACACATGCTCGTAGTTTAATTTGCGCTTTAATATGAAATGATACAGGCTACAGTGCATGCCACCGCATTTGTGTGTGCAATTGAAGTGCATGTGCTACAAGCACAGAATTGCAGCTGACAGGACAGGAAAATTAGTTTTTACTGACATATGGCCTGACAAAATCTCATCTGACCACAGTTCACAGTTGTTCTAATGAAGCTCCCTCGTCACCTGTACCTTCTGTACATGTACATTCTGCAACTAAATAAACACACTTCTTGTCAAGAAAAAAATGAGATAGTTGTGCTACTGGTGACAATGAACCAAACCTTGAACATTAGAGTGTATACCTATAAGTGTTTCCAATTTGGGTTGCCTATGAGGTTCCATTATGATTAGGATGCTACCTAAGATGCCAGCTACCTATGTAAGTAGCAGACAGCAAGCGAACTAACAGAGTTTAAGAAAACCGCTAGTTTAAAAACTCAGAAGATCTTTTGCTGCCATTTATGGTAATGAGCTCATTTTGTGGTCTTTTGTGATAAAACAGCCACCATATAATCAAGATCCTTTTCTTCAGCACTGCACTGGTATCATAATTACCTAAAATGTAATTAGTAATCTCTATGAATTCTCTTATGTTTAGAGGACATGGATAAAGTACACTTCTGTCATTTCAGTCTCTGTACCTCTGCTGGAAGTCCTTAATGAGCTTCTTGGCCTTGTTGTACTTCTTTTCCAGGGCCTGATACTGACTTTGGGCCTCCTTCAGATGCTCGTTGACCGTATGGCACAGCGTCTGAGCCTCGATCCAATAACTCTCCAGTTTTAGCATCCTCTCCTTATTGTCCTCAATGCTTTGCTTGAGCTGCGTCTTCTCTCTCTCCCACCGTGACTTCTCTTTTTCCACCGCGGCCAGCTAAATAGAGAGACCAGGATGGAGACACAGGGAAGAAATGAAGGTAAACATGAACATGAAGAAACTCAAGAAATGTGCATACTACGTTTATGTTACAGGAATGATACATAGAATGATAGAATAATAGATAGACATGTCAACATGTGTCCATGTGAGCCAGAAGAATATAAATGGCTTCGTTCACACCATAAACAAATGCAAATTGTTGCCCTGACTGTCTGCGCTGTTATTTTACAAGTGATGAAATCTGACGTTTGTTCAGACAGTATAGTCAATATCTGGCGCGTCTACATGGGTTGCTATGGTAATGATGTAAACGTAAGCACTACGCCAAGAGATTTTCTCAGACAACAACTGAGAGTTGCTGTCAGTGTGGAAAGCTGCGATTTTTGATTCTGCTCATGTCTATCATGACATTTGCCACTGAATTCACAAGGTGCATTCATGCATATACTGTCCAAAACTGCTGACTCATGCACTCATTCACATATCACTACATAGTGAATGTCACTAGCTATGAGGAAAATGTAAGAAAAAAAGGGTACACTTGGAAATCAAGACAACATATTATATGGTTTTCATATGCCCCATGCTTTAAATGATAAAAACCCTAGTTGGGTTGTTGTTTTTGCTGTTCAGACTACAAAATACACAACAGATTTGAGCTGATTGCAACACAAACATCAGATTTTTAAAAAACTATTAAAACTAGTTTTCAGTAAATTAAGAAAGCTAAAAATCATATAAATGTTAAACGAAAAACTAAACATAAAAAATTCAAAATAAAAATTTGCCATTTTGCCTTAGAATCTGACTGAAATAAGTGCTAAAATTAATAAAACTAAAACTGAAATAGTAATTAAAGCATTCTATAAATATTTAAAAATGAATAAAAATGACAAAAACTAATTACAAAATTACTTAAACCCAAACTAAATTTAAAATGAAAACTGACAATATAAATATAAAACGAATGCAAAATATTAATAAACATTATAACACTGTATAATAGTAAATAATACTAAAATAACACTAACATTGACTAAAGTCCTGTGGGTGCATTTTCCTCTTGCTTTATTATTGATAACAAACAAAAAAGTTTTAAGTATAAGGGAAACTTGCAACTAAACCAGTTGTTCTTTTCCTTCAACTTACTGCAA
This sequence comes from Labeo rohita, assembly GCF_022985175.1. Lineage (NCBI taxonomy): Eukaryota > Metazoa > Chordata > Actinopteri > Cypriniformes > Cyprinidae > Labeo > Labeo rohita. The sequence goes on along the minus strand of NC_066887.1, from coordinate 17,677,150 downwards.
ATGCCAGTTGGGGAAAAAATCGTAAATTGTAGCTTTCTGTGGGGGGGAAAAACAGATACGGTAGCCTCTTACCTTGTTCTTGAGTTTCTGAATCTCAGCTTCAGTGACAGTGTGTTTAATCTGCAGCTGTAGACATAAAGGAATAAGAGAGAGTAGAAGAAAGATGAGTGGATGATCAAGGACAGTCCTCCTCTCAAAGGGAACTGACCGGAGAGGCTCTTTCTGCGTGACAACACACTCTCTCTCTCTGCAAATCCAGACTCAAGAGAAAGAACAGCAAAGAGCAAGCAAAAAAAAGACTGAGACAGCTGAGGAATGAGTGAATTCTAGGATTTACAGTATTTACATGGTCTGTTTTTTCTAGGTTGATTAACCTGTCATGGCAGGGTGGCAGAAGGGACTTTTACAGTTTACAATTGTCTTACATTCTAAAATACCTGTTTTCTATTGTAATATATTTTTAATGTAATTTATTCGTATTTAGCAAGATTTTTAGCAGCAATTACTCCAGCCTTCAGTGTCACATGATTCTTCAGAAATGATTGCAATATGTTGATTTGTTGCTCAACAAACATTAACAGTTGCTTAATATTTTTGTGAAAATATTCTTTGATGATTAGAAAGCAAAAATTATTATTTAACACACAATTAACTTGGAATTTATTAAAACAACAAAATTAAAATTTGCATTTAGACAGAAAATAAAGCTGACAGCTGACTTAATATTTAGCCTGACCTTTTCAGGTTTTCTAAAGGTTTAAACGATAGTTCACCCAGAAAATTCTGTCATTAATTTCCCACCCCCCTTAATGTTGTTACAAACCCATAAGACCTTTGCTCATCTTCAGAACACAAATTAAGATATTTTTGATGAAATCCGAGAGTTTTCTGACCCTGCATAGACAGCAACACAACTAAAACATTCAATGATATTCCGAATGCGCCCTGTTTACAAGCAGAAGATGACACACGGTGAACATAAAACAGTCTTTGTAAACATGTCTGAAGATTTTGACAGAGCGGATGACTTGCAATTTTTTTACCCATCCTTACTTATTTGAACCAGACCATACAGACGAGAAGATGAAATAAGAGAGATGGACGTTCTATGTCAGAACGTGGTACTCTCGTAAACACGCATCGAAGACTGAGACGAACAGAAGAAACTGTTGGATAAAGTAGTTTTGTTTTCTTTGAGCACAAAAAGTATACAGTTGAATTATGGATTTTACCAATGTCCTGACCACATTTTTTGGGTTTTGAACGTGTCAGTTACACTGATGTCTAGGCAGGGTCAGAAAGCTCTCGGACTTCATCAAAAATAACTTAATTTGTTCTTGTTATTTGTTCTGAAAGGTCTTATGGGTTTGGAACGACATGAAGCTGAGTAATCAATGACAGAATTTTCATTTTTGAGTAAACTACTGCTTCAAGTACAAGTACCTTTCATTGATCATTTGTCAAAAAAATGCATGCAGTCTTGATTTACCTCTCGAAACTTCTGATAAAGTTTGGTGGCGTCCAGTTCTGATGGCGAGATGATGTCCTCGTTTTCGGGTAAATCGAAAACCTCAATGGCCACATCTCTGTCTGTTCCTGTCTGGCCCGCCTCCTCCTCCTCATCCGTGGCGTACTCCCCTGTCTAAGCACGGACACATGGGAATAAACATCCGCACTGCATTTACTAGAGCAATCAATGTGTAGGGTTTCTACTGTATCTTCAATAGGCTGAACACCTTTACATTGTGTGTCCAGGATGCTGTATTTTCTTAAAGGAGAAGTCCAATTTACAAATAATTTACTCACCCCCTTGTCATCCAAGATGTTCATGTCTTTCAGTCTTCAGTCGTAAAGAAATTACGGTTTTTGAGGAAAGCATTTCAGGATTTTTCTTAATATAATGGACTTCAATTGTTCCCCCACGATTTTGAACTTCCAAAAAGTACTTTAAATGCAGCTTCAAAGGGCTCTAAATGATCCCAAAAAAATTGTATACTTTTTAAGCACAAAAGCTCGCGTAGCACAGGCTCTCGGATGCGCGTCCACGGGTCGTTCTTGAATGATTCATTCATTTTGAATGAACCTTTAATGTGACTTGCAAAGAATGAGTCGTCTCTGGAAGTGATTCGTTCAGTCCCGCATGCGCAACATCCTATTAGGTTCTGTACTGTAATTAGTTCACCTGTTTCGAGTCTCCGGGTTTTGAGAGTCGTTTGTTCATCTTATGGGGCTGTCACGTGATGCTGATTTGGCTGAAGTTAATGAAATGACTCGAAAAAAGATTTGTTCATTTTGCTGAACGAGACTCAAAGGTCCGAGTCGGTAAAATGATCCGAACGTCCCATCGCTGCTACGAATCACGTCTTTCATCGTCTGTGTACTCCGGCTAAAAAACGGTAGAGTATGGCAAAAAACTCATCTTATTTTCTCCTCCGCGTTCGCTTTGTAAACGCTGGGTCTGTAGTTCTGCCTACATTCGGCGTGACCTTTCGACATGATTCAATAGTATGTAGCATCGTGAACGTGCATACCAGAGCCTGTGCTACACGAGCTTTTGTGCTTAAAAAGTATACAAATTTTCCGAAAAAAAATGACAGATCGTTTCGCTAGATAAGACCCTTCTTCCTCAGCTGGGATCATTTAGAGCCCTTTGAAGCTGCGTTTAAACTACATTTTGGAAGTTCAAATTCGGGGGCACAATTAAAGTCCATTATATGAAGAAAAATCCTGAAATGTTTTCATCAAAAACCATAATTTCTTTACGACTGAAGACAGAGAGACATGAACATCTTGGATGACAAGGGGGTGAGTAAATTATCAATTGTTGTTCTGGAAGTGGAGTTCTCCTTTAAGAACAAACAAAGAAACTAGGCCATTTGTTTTTTGTTTTTTTTTTGGCCATTTTCGCAATTTTTCTAGATAGGACAGTGGAGATAGGACAGGAAGCGAGTGGGAGAGAGAGAGGGGGGTGGGATCGGGAAAGGTACACAAGGTGGGATTCGATCTTGGGACACCCGAAGCGTAACTGCGCCATATGTCAGCGTGCTGCAAAAAACTAGCTTTGATTTTATACTAACTAGTATGTTTAGCCAATTGAAATGTGAACTTCACCTCAATTTCCACTGCTCACTGAAATTTCCTATTAGATTTTAAAACGATTAAACAAGGCAAACCACAAAAAAGTACAAACGAATAAAACAAATCCTATATGCCAAACAAAATTTCAATCAATCTTTTGACTTGAGCTAGCAAACAACGACCGAGCAACCCACAAAACACCCTAGCAATCATGTAGCAATGCTCTAGCAAGCACTCTGAACATCTTAGTGATTTTGTAGCAACACGTGCATAAATTTGAAAAATTGAGTCTGTTTTCAATGTGGAATTAATGTATGAAACACACTACTGTTCAACAATTTTGGTCTGTTTTTGGTCTCATGCGTACTAAGGCTGTATTTATTTGATAAAAAATACAGTTAAAAACAACAATATTGTGAAATATTATTAACATTTAAAATACATGGCTTATTTTTGACTATATTTTAATATGTAATTTATTTCTGTGATGGCAAAGTTGAATTTTCAGCAGTCATTACTCCAATCTTCAATCTCAAGAAACATTTTTTATGGTTATCAATGTTGAAAACAGCTTTGCTGCTTCCTATTTTTGTGAAAACAGTTTTTTCAATTTAATTTCAGTGATGAATATAAATCTTTTGTAACATTATAAATGTCTTTACTGTCACATTTGTTAAATTAAATCCATCCTTGCTGAATAAGAATACAACGATCGCAAACTTTTGCACAGATTTGGTCTGTTATCTTTCTAAAATAAAAACAATTCATGCAGAATCTATTTCTTCTGCTTGCGTGTGGGTCTGCCAAAGTTATTTTAGGCAGATGGATGTGCAGACACACACAGACAGGTTGGTTCTGCTTGGCTGAGGCTTGTATCTGGTTGCAGGGCAGGGCTGTTCCCTGGGAGGCCTACTTTCCAGATCAAATTATTCAGCCTAGCAGGAGGCCAGATATAACTCTGTCCTACTGTACTGCTTTAACCTGAGCATTCTCAGTTGTATCTCATTTGTATCTCCTCATCTCTCTTGCTCATCCCCTCACACGTTAAATGAGAGGACATGGAGCGTAGCACACAGACTCAATATCATCAGCGTGATATTACCTCTCAGATAACCTCAAGGGGCAAATTAGCTCATTTTGGAGTGTCACATTCAATTAGTTTATGTGTCACCATCCTTTTAACACGCTGGTGGTTGCCGTACCGCACATGTTTGAGGAAACTAATTGCAAGAAGGTCATATACAGGGGCAGAGAAAGTACTTAAAGGGTTAGTTCATACAAAAATGAAAATTCTGTCATTAATTGCTCACCATCAAATTGTTCCAAACCCGTAAGAACTTCATTCATCTTCGGAACACAAATTACAATATTTTTGATGAAATCCAAGAGCTTTCTGACCCTGCATAGACAGCAAGGGTACTACCACAGCCAAGGCACAGAAAAATAACTTAATTTGTGCTCCAAAGATGAACGAAGGTTTTACGGGTTTGGAACGTCTGTCAGTAATTAATGACAGAATTTTAATTTTTGGGTGAACTATCCCTTTAACCCACACTAAAAAAAAAAAAGTATGAATGTCACTGTATCAGATAACAAAACATCAAACTAAGTTCTATTTACTGTATTTTATATCATTGTAAAATTCTATAATATTGTGTCTAAATTAAAAATAAAAACACTAAAAATTTAAATAAATATTTTCAAACACTACATGTGAATTTGCCAACATTATAATGTACAGTATGAAAATGGATATTTTCATAATAAAGATAAATGTAACTGTTATTTGTTTTTAAAGTTTAACTTTATGTGTTACTTTAACAGTAAATGTAAAGTAACTAAATGGAAAAATAAGCAATTTTCTTAATATTTATATTTTTTATATATTTAATTAATTAAATGTGATATATTATAAATTACTGGTTGATACTGGGATATTTTTCTGTCAATATTATCCAATAAAAAGATATATATATATATATATCAAAACAAAATTTATTTTAAATAAAAATCTTTCGTATCATTAAAACTGTCTTTACTGTCACATTTGTTAAATTTGAAATATATAAAAATATAATTTAAATAAATATATAATAAACTCTCTTTTTCCCAACCAAAATCACTTCCAAATTCCAAATTCTTAGATAAATAAAAATTTTTTTTTTTTCAAAAGTTTTTTTTGTAGCATTATAAATGTCTGCTTATTTATGCATCCATAGAAAAAAACTATCTATACGCTGATGAAGAACTCTGTTGGTTACAAGTAACTGCAAAAATGAGTGAAAAAATAAGGTTACAAAACAGTAACTTTCATTATTTGGTTTGATATTATATAATGCTGTAAGTGTGGCTACTGTAAGCCTGTTCCATCACCACTAACCTTTCTGCACCTTTCTCGGATGTCCTTATAGCCACTATATCCTGCAGGACCCTGCTGTTTTAAGGCCATTTACTGCTGGCAGGCAGCTTGTGAATGGTTTTGGCAGCTGCTTATCCACAGCACAGCAAGATTTCAGGAAGGTTCACGCCATTCTACCTCAGTAAACACACCAGCCCCAAAACCTTCATTCTGCGAGGCCTCTCTCACACAACACCGATATGACACATTTAAACAGACATTCACATGTGCTGACGCTCAAGCACACACATGGCACATTCACACGAACAAACACCCACCCACCCACACGCAAACATGCTAATCTTTTAGAAGGACTGCTACATTCATTACAATTCCTTACGGGCAGCCCGTCTGCTGGGAGAAGCCGCCGGTGCCAGAATTATAAAACAGTGCTGATCGCACAGCCATTTCAAGAGCGCAGTCTGCATCCGAGCCAGCCGCCACACAATATCCAGACGTTACCGCAGAGGAGGAACACATAAAACCATGCGGGTACTTAAGAATGACATCAGCTAAACGTATAAATGTGAGATTTTGATGCAATCTGTAATCAGCGCACACATCCTAGATTCTCACTGACAAATAACGCAAGGCATTAAAAATTCACTCTTGCATTAGCACGTCTGAGTCTTGCATCATTCTGCGCTGCACGAGAGCCTATAATGTTAAATTGTCTGTGTCCCCCAAATCACAAGGTAGAAATTGCTTTGCCTGGGTTACTGATGTAATTATCTTTGAATCGTAGCAGACAATTAATTCAACGCTTTCTTCAGTCAGTCATCAGCGCTTTCGTATAGTATCTCATTGTGGTGACAGACCTGCATGCATTATGGTAATGCACCGTTCTGAATCCTTTGAAACCAGATCGCAGCAACAGACTTGTGGCCCTTTTGTTTGAAAAGCCAGGCCGCTAATGAGAACTGAGCAATAACTGCTCGGTGACTAGTAATATAACAAACCCCATCAACTCTCCATGGAGAAGAAAGCTGCCACTGTGGGTGTTTTTCCATAAGAATCTCTCAACAACCTAAGCACACTTTGTAACACTGCTGAAATCTAATGAAATCTAATCTGATATAACAATGGAGAAATATCATATTTTTATGTAGTAAGACTGATTATTAGTATTTGGAAAAACTAAATATCAAGTGGGATATTATAAATTTTCTACTTTAAAATTATATTTTTGTTGAATGACAGTCAAAGAAATTGTTAAATTATGAAAAAAAATTACTCAGAGAAGAAGAGATGGACATTTAATAATAATAATAAATAATAATAATAATAATAATAATAAGCTTGAGTAAACATTAATTTCATGGTAAAGTCTGAGTGGAACAGCAATACGTCATATGGTAAATGTGTTAAAAATATTTTGGTATACATTATTCATTTATATACGTTTATTTTGTTATACATTTTTAATTCATATATAATTTACTAATTTTATTATTATCATTATTATCATTTTTATTTATTTATTATTATTAATTTAATGTAATGTTTTAAACACATATAAAATGATAAACAAAATAAAAAAATAAAAATGTTACAAATCCTTTTTTAATATAAATAAAATATTGTATTATGCATGATGATGAGGTAATAATAAATAATAATAAATAATAATCATCATTATTATTATTATTATTATTATTATCAACATTATTAGGTTTTAAATAATAAAATTATATATATATATATATATATAAAATAGAAAATCCTAATATTCCTATGCAATTCCTAATATTTTAAAAATTATGCATAATGATGAGCTAGCTAATAATTTTCATTATTCTCATAAATCACTATTTTTAAATTTTTAAATAAAATTGTTAAAATATAAATTACTAAGTAAAAAATGTGTGTGTGTATATCCATATCTATATCTATCTATCTATCTATCTATATATATATATATATATATATATATATATATAAAATATATATAAATAAAATAAATAAAAATTGTTTTTTTTAATTTTGCAAAATAAAAAAAAACAATTTTTAATATTAAAAAAATAATGTATTATGCATGATGATTAGCTAACAATAATAATGATGATTAATGATTATTAATTTTATTTAAAGTTTTATACACATAAAATGATACACAAAATAAAAATCTAAAAACAATTTGAAAAAAATCCATTTTTAATCTGAAAAATTATTGTATTATGCATGATGAAGAGCAAATAATAATACTAATTATTATTATTACTATTATTATTATTATCATATTCATTATTTATTAGGTTTTAAATTATTATTAATTATTATTTTTATTTTTTTATCTGAAAAAATCAAATATACATTACTAGTACTAATAATCATAATTGTGCACACACACATATACATATATACATATATAAAAAACAAAATAAAAAAATCTATTTTTAATATTTCAAAATGATCGTGTTTCGCATGGTGATGAGCTAATAACAATAATAGTAATTATTATTATTATTTTATATTTTAAATATAATTAAATTAAATATTTAAATAACTGTAAAATATTATTAAATATTAATTAGGGCTGTCAAACGATTAATCGCGATTAATCGCAAACAAAATAAAAGTTTGAGTTTGCCTAACAAATATATGTGTGCTGTGTGTAATTATTATGTATATATAAATACAAATAAATGAATGTATATATTTAAGAAAAATATGTTATGTACAAAATATTTTTATTTATAAATAATATCAATTATATAAAAATTATAATAAATACATATACTTGCAAATATTTCTTAAATATATACATGAATGTGTTTGTGTTTATAAATACATAATAATTACACACAGCACACACACATTTATTAGGCAAACTCAAACTTTTATTTTGTATGCGATTAATCGTTTGACAGCCCTAATATTAATATATATGCATGTGTGTGTGTGTTTGTATGTGTGTTGCAAAGAATTTCTATTATTTTCTTTTGAACTTTATTTTAATCAAAGAACTCAAATTAGCCCCACTTTTCTTTGTGAAAACTGACATTTATATTTTATATTTTTATATTTATTTATTATTTATTATTTATATTTGAGATTTTTCCATTCAACAGGATGGAGATGGAGCAACAGATTTGGTGGTAGAATATTGTGAAAAAAATTATACAACAGATATGTTGATGAACCAGAGTTGCGCAACCCATCAATTCATAGTATAATTTTTTATATGACTAGACAGGTTACAGCTTGATTTTCTATCGAGTTTGACTAGCAAAACTGCTTCATCCTGCTGCGCTTTGATGTGACAAATTGTAACAGGTTGAGGCTTGTAGCATGGACGAATCATGGATAATAGATTTGAACCTGCTCCAACTGGCTGGGGACGGTTGATTAACCTGTTTAGACAGTCACAGACATGCTCAGACAAGCTGTGACGTGAGACCTGTTCAGCGCTCACCTCGTCATCATCAGCATCATACTGGGCGTACTGTTGCTCCATCATCTCTCTCTGACGTCTCTCCTGCTCCAGAGTCTGACTGATGAGTTGAGCCACCTCGCTCTGCTGCCCTGGACGCTCCCGGCCAATCACAAACCTGCAAACACAAACAAAATGCCAATGAGAAAGGAGGAGATCAAATGCAGTTTGGCAAAGGCTACAAAAGATTATGGCTATTGATTTTCAAATGGAGACAAAGAACAGAATAGGTTTTACATAAATGAGGTGAGTATAAAAATGTGGAAGGTGAAATTGCAGTCATTCAGTAAAATAGAGAAAGGTATAAAAGTGGTCTTTTCTATTTCATTGAAGTGGAATATGTCAAGCTCTTTTGTTCCAGAGTCTAGCTTCAACAAGCGTTTTTGTTCTCACCTCACTGATGGATTGTATCTTTTATAATATACCATATAAATCAATGAACGTGGCAGGAGGTAATTCTTGCAAGGTCAGTGTGATAAATGACTGTGACAAAGTGAATGTAATAACTGTTTAAAAATGTTAACAATACTACTTGTTAAAAATAGGGGAAAAATTTCTGCTGAAACATTGAAAACTTGAAGGAAGCCACGTCATTGCGCCGTAGAAACAACAGAGGGAGGGCTGGGTGGGAACTTGGAAGGAGGTTCGGGAGGAGGACGGACACCCGGGAGGGAGACGACGAACCCAAGGTGGAGACGACGGAGGAAGGAGCCAGGGAGACAACAGGAGGGATTTGGAGTAGGAGGAGCCAGGCAGGACCCAGGCCACTGCCATAATAATGACCCATGGTGGAGCAGACGGAGGGAGGAGCCATGGAGGAGGAAGGGCTGACGACTCCAGGGGGCCGACCGACGGCGGCGGAGGAGCCTGAGGTGGAGACGGAGAGCCAGTGAGCCAGGGTGACAAGGAGGTTTTGGAGGGCCGAGGTGGAGCCGATGGCGCCAGTGACCGACATGGAAGCATGGATCCGGGAGGCCACGGTGGAGCCGGAGCGACAGAGGACCAAGGTGAAGCCGGAGGGATGGAGGAGCCTGGTGGAGCCGGAGGGACGGAGGGACAAGGCAAAGCCGGAGGATGGAGCCGGAGGGACGAGAGACTCCGGTGGAGCCAGTGGACTGCCGGCCACGGCAGAGAGGAGAGAGCTAGGAGCCATGGTGGAGCTGTTGGGCCGACGGGCCAAGGCGAAATCCTGGACTCTGGGGATCCTCTAGCCCAGTGGTTCTCAACTCCAGTCCTTGGGACCCACTGCTCTGCACATTTTGTATGTCTCCCTCATTTAACGCACCTGATTCAGATCATCAGCTCGTTAGGAGAAAGATCCATGAACTGAACTGAGTGTGTCAGATTCAGAAACATACAAAATATGCAGAACAGTGGGCCCTGAGGACTGGAGTTGAGAACCACTGCTCTAGCCGTAATGCTGATGGAGACTGGCAGACCAGCTGCGAGCCCACCGCACTGATGGAGGACTGAGGGTGAGCGAAGGGGCCTGCCAGATGACAGCGGATGAGGAGGCAGGAGTGGGTGGGACGGTGGGCATTTGTGAGCCTCCGGGCTCTCGGGGATGCCCTTGGGGACAGAAACCCTCTCTGGACAGGACTTAGGAACAGAGTCTCTCTTTGGGTTGGGCTTGGAAACAGAGTCTTTCTCAGGGCTTGACTTGGAAACAGGAGCTCTCTCTGGACTAAACTCAGAAACGGGAGCCCCCTCTAGGCTGGATGTGGGAACAGGGGTGACCGAGGGCTCCGAAAAGGTCAGGTCAGCATACAAGTCTATTAGGTCTACCTCAGCTTTCCTTATACCCAGGTCCATTAAAAGCTCCCTAGACCTGACAGGTGAGAATTGAACAGACAGGATCTTAAATACAAGGGATAATTGGGGAAACTCAGGTGCATGGGATAATAATCAAACCAAATGAGGACAGGAACAAGACCAAATAAGGAAAAACAGGAACAGAGACAGGGGCAAAACAAGACAAAACATGTCCATGATCCTGACAATGGCCTGCTTTACAAAACTGAGTATTAACAAATAATACATTTTTTTCTTAGATAAACACATTGAAACATTTCAGAAGGCCTTTATTAATCCCCTCCCGGAGTTGTGTGGAGTACTTTTAGGATGGATGGATGCAATTTTTTGGGATTCAAAATCTCAACCCCCATTCACTGCCATTATAAAGCTTAGAAGAGCCAGAACATTTTTTAATATAACTCCGATCGTATTTGTCTGAAGGAAGAAAGTCATATACAACTAGGATGGCTTGAGGTTGAGTAAATCATGGGTTAATTTTTATTTTTGGGTGAACTATACCTTAGTTATTTGACTCAACAGTTTAGCATTTTAATGCCATTTATCATTTATAAGCCATGATACGAAAGAAGTGGAAATGTCTAATAATTTGAGATACAAAAAAGACAATTCCCTCCAATAATATTCACCCCATCCTCTGCACCACACAATCCATGTTTTGGAGAACCAGCGGGGAAGCGCTCAGCATGGAGTCCTAATCATCCTGAATTAGGCACAGATAAGTCCCCAAATTTGATCTACATCTGAAGCAACAACTGGGCCAATACCGTGTGATGCCAAGCATCTCTTCTGCTTTCGCAGCACAGCTGACCTGGAAACAGTCGTCTCTTCAATCGCGATACCACACGCAGGGATCCCAACTGCTCTGGGATAGTGCTTTCTTATTGGCAAAACCCACCGTTATTATTCACTTACATCTGGAGTGACAGGATGCATTTCAGGATATACGCATCACCTCACCCAGTGAGGAGGTGTTCCTGCCAACTTGCTATAAAAATCCCTAGACTGACACTGAATCATCACAGCAATGAATCGCTCTTAATAGAGTGTCAATCTTCATGTATTTATTGGTGGTCACTGGTGCAGACAGAGTTTAAGACCTGCCTTAATTCCTACAGTAGGTTAAATATAGCACAAATTCCAAATCTGGGCCACACTAACTCATCGGTGAGAACAGAGAGAAATAACCAGCAGGAGGGAATAAATCAAAACCAGGAAAGGACAGACAGCTGAAAAACAAAGATACACACAGAGCGTTTCCTGAGAACATCATAGTACTAGATGCAACTGATGTTTTCCAGTAAAAATCTGACGATATAAAGATATAGACTTTATAAAATGATATATTATATTATATTATATTGTATATCATAAAATATATTAATTATATGATTTCATAATTATATTTATTACAAATATATTATGGAGACATTTTTTTTAAAGCATTAAGTTTTAAGCATAAATCTAGACATATGTAAAATTATACATTATTATAGATCATAAATATGTTAATTATATTATTTCATATTTATATTTATTACATATATATTATATAAATTATACAGACATACATTTTTCTTAACTCAGCTGTTTTTTTATGTTTTGAGCATAAATCTAGATATATGGAAAATTATAGATTATTAACGATTACAGATCATAAAATATATTCATTATATTATTTCATATTTATATTTATTACATATATATATTATATAAAATATACATATACAGATTTTTTTTTTAACTCAGCTATTTTATGTTTTAAGCATACATCTAGATTTATAGAAAAAATGATTATAGATTACAGATAAAATAAAATATTTTAATTATATTATTTCATAATTATATTTATTACATAATATATTTATTACACAATTTATATAGATTTTTTTTACTTTACTCTGTTTACGCTGTTTTTCATGTTTTAGGCATAAATCTAGATATATGGAAAAATTATAGTTTATTATAGATTACGTAATATATTAATTGTAATATTTCATAATTATAGTTATTACATATATATTATACAAATTATATATTTATTTTTCTTAACTCAGTCGTTTTTTGTTTTAAGCATAAATCTAGATATACAGAAAAATGATAGATTATTATAGATTACAGATAAAATAAAATATTTTAATTATATTATTTCATATTTATATTTATTACATATACATATTACACAGATTATATAGAATATTTTACTTAACTCAGCTGTTTTTCATGTTTTAGGCATAAATCTATATATATGGAAAGATTATAGTTTATTATAGATTATATAATATATTAATTAGGGATGCACCGAAACGTATCGGCCGAAATGCTTGCGCGTTTTGTCAGTAAAGCCGGTTCTGTAATCAGCGGTAAATGCCATCAGGTGCGTGATTTCACGTTGAGCCGTATATACTACACACAGCCGTTGTTCACTGACGAGCTGCGCAAATTCACACTGATAATGAACATGGATTTGCGCAGCTCGTCAGTGAACAACGGCTGTGTGTAGTATATACGGCTCAACGTGAAATCACGCACCTGATGGCATTTAACCGGCTTTACTGACAAAACGTGCAAGCATTTCGGCCGATACGTTTCAGTGCATCCCTAATATTAATTGTCTTATTTCATAATTATAGTTATTACATGTATATTATACAAATTATATAGATATTTATTTTTCTTAACTAAGCTGTTTTTTGTTTTAAGCATAAATCTAGACATACAGAAAAATTACTGATTAAGATTATAGATCATAAAATATATTAATTCTATTATTTCATATTTATATTTATTACAAATATATTATACTAATTATACAGGCCTTTATTTTTTGTTAACTCTGTTTTAAACATAAATCTAGATATACGAAAAAATATCTGAAGAAAATATTTGAAGACAAAGCATTTTTTTTACTAGAAAATAAGACAAAAGTACTGGTCAAGATTTTTTAGTATCTGCCTGGCTATATGAAATCATGCGAATCAAGAAGGCTCTGTCCCTCTCAGAAAGTCACATTTAAAGGGATATTTCACCCAAAAATTCTGTCATCATTTACAGTTGCTCCAAACCTATATGACTTTCTTTCTTCTGCTGAATACAAAAGAAGATACTTGGTAACCAAACAGCTCCTGGTTCTCGTTGACTTTCATAGTATTTTTTTCCATACTAAGAAATACATACAGTTTTGGAACAACTTGAAGGTGAGTAAATGATGACAGAATTTTCATTTTTGGATGAACTATCCCTTTAATTAAACCCTCTTAAATAAACATACATTTAAAGGTAAAAGGTAAATTCATAGTTCCAAACAAGCACATTTTTCCCAGTGTGTTTATATTTACAGAGGAAGTATAATACACCACTGACAGCATCTGTTTAAAAACAATACGCTCCATCACGCTGTGCAGCTCTATTGTTAATGAAGAGTCTTGTTTTCTCACAGTGTGACGCTGGCCGATATGCTTTTCAAAGACACGCTCTCAGCTGTCGTGTCTAAAGGGAGTTTAGATACACTAATAAGAAGTCCGTGTTTTTCTCACAAGAATGATGAGTGGGAGGGAAAGACGATGACATGTCATGCTATTTCATACGCTAATAATAACATTGATCACTCTAGCAGCTTGTAGACCAAGGGTGAGGATTTGGATGTGGAAATATGAGGATCTTGTGGTCAGCATTCAAAGGCAAACCTGGGATTAATAGGGCGAGCAAAAAACGACTAGACATCTCACATCTTACCTGACCACTCCTTGTGTGTTTCTTAGGACAGAAGCAGCGAAGCTCTGAGTTACTCCCACCAGACTGGTGCCGTCAACCTCCACGATTTGATCATTCACTTTAATTCTGTGGAAAATGAAGGTGGTTATTTTGTAATGCTTGTTAGAGTGACACTATTAAGACACTGTGCAATCTCTAAAACAGGGTTGTATAATACCGTCTGCATGAATACTAAACAGCGATTTCTCTGTCATTCCGAGATGACTTTTTTAATAAAAGCTTAATTATGTTCTGCCTAAGGCCTTCTCATTACTCTGCTATGATTAATTTTTTCAGTGCATCAAATATGCTGATGTATGAAGGACACAGTACATCCTGGGACAGGGTTTCCCAGAGTTTGTGAACCCCTAGAGTTTGACAAAGAACTCCACCTAAATAATTTAGGTCATATGACTTAAAAAAGAACAGAAAAGGTTAAGACCCTGAAACAATATTTTTATGTTTTCAATTGGACTTGGGTGGTCACATGCCTTCATTTCAGCAGCTAAAGAGTAATGCTCACAAGACAGAAGGAATTACAATCATATAGGATTACAAGTACGATTAAGCTCCTTAACAACATGTGATAATATGTTTTCAGAATGCTACAGTGTTTGCATGAAGAGCTCCAACTGTGTGATATCTGTAATGAGCTTTGTGAGTTTGACCAAATTGCCTTGACCCTTGATTCCTGTCTGGATATCGAGCTCCTGGTAAATCCCGTCTGTTATGCAGGGAAAGCAGACTGAGGGATGCTTGCAAGATTGAATCCTAATGTTCACCTAAAGAGTGTGGCATAAGCACAGCTTGACCTTCACATGCATTTTGCAATGTCGCCAAAATACTAATACTGAAAGCAGGAATTTATAATTGCTCTATACAAAAAATAAGGACTCCAGTGCAAAGATTTCAATGTCACTGTGAATTCTACATTGTTACACTTAGCTCAGAAACAGCCTGAGTTAATGGTGAAGGAAATTACATTCTGGCTATTGAACAGTCCTTTTGAAACCTGACTGCAAAGCTTGCGGTTGCTTGGTAATTTTGAAACAAGTAAACATTTCTGAAGATTTCAGCAGGGTTTGATGCCACTCAGTGAAAAGATAAGACCACATTAAAAGACTGAAATTCAAAATCTTAAACTTGGAAATAAACAGAAAAATTCATGATTTCAAGAAAATCTGTGTGTGCACAACCACCCTACAATGATAAAAATCCACTCCTTTTTTTAATCCCCAAAAAATCTAAACGGTCTCAAATATCAAGTGATTTTGATTTTCTTAGCAGTATGTAGGGCCCTATGAAATCTGTTTTATTTTGTCCCAAATTCCATTTTTTCCGTTTTAAATTTTTCTAGACTCCTTTTTAATGGTTAAATTAAATTGTATTAATCAAAAAGCATGTCTAGTTAATTAAAATCATGAAACTTAAACAATTTAACATCAGTTTATTAAAAGTAAAATAAAAATGACGTTTAGGGCCCGATGAAATGTTTTATTTTTTCCAACCTTATGTTTTATTTTTACCAAATTCTGTTTTAGCATGTCTAATTATTTGAACGCATAAAAACAAGTTTAATTTATTCTTACAATAACATTATGAAATGTTCAGCTTAATAAATGAAGGTTAAGTTATCTTTTCATTTTTTTGGCAGATAAAGGGAATTTACTATTACAATTAAATTGCCGTAGAAATATTGTATGATTATTCCTTAACAAATAAGGTCTTAATAATTTTAGTAGTAGTATTACATACATTCTGCTGAACAATAGTAATATATTTCTGCCACAATGTCTTCGAGTTAAACCAAACGCAGTGGATTAGTTTTGTTTTTGATGGTAATGCGCCACAGAATACACAAAAATATGAAAGAGAGAGGCAGGTGAGCAGTAGCTCATTATCATTTAAAGAGACATGCACTAAAACGGGTCATTGTGAAAAGAGCTGTTTTTGACGAGGTAAAAAGGGTGTTGTTTTACACGACCACTGAGAAATTTTAACCGAAGTATGTTGCAGATATGAAGACCCTAAAGAATTATACTAACTTGTGGAAAATGAGGCATCCGATGTCCCCTTTAAAGAAACATTATAATGTAAACTAATCAAAGCTAATGTTCACATGTCAAATGTTCTTCAACTGAAGCTCAAAATGCAGGAAAACATGAATGACAGGTTTTACATAACGTGTAGAGTCTTGTCTAATCTGCTGACTGCTGCTGCCATTAAAACTACAGGGAGACAAACCAAAGACGTTAAATAACATTTCACTCTAAATGTTGTGCTGCTAATATAATTTAAATAAAAAAAAAGAAACAAATTATTTTCTAATTTACTCAATTAAATTAGAAAAACGCTACATTTCCATTAGTGGTGTCAGTTTTAGTAAGGCAAAAATACTAAAGTTACTAGACTAAAATGTTTGGCAAGATGGACTGACTGCTTTCATTCACATCCCATACTCCTCTTTAGGAGAGTCAAACTCCTGAGCTACAATCAGTAATAAAGCCTCAAGCTTCGCTTTAATTTTAGGCAATGTGCAAATCTCATGAGGGACTCTAAGGGATTCACTCTCTCTGGATGCAGCTGAAAAGAGCAAGGACAAGAAACCCATTATTTTCTACGACGGTTTGACCAAAAGGGTTTTTTCTACACGCAAAATACATCGATATCCTGAAAGTAGAGCAATATAATACCAATATGTATGTCTGCCACTACTTTCTATGTGCAGTTTAGTTCACCTTCCATCTCTCTCTGCTGCTCCACCCTCTATGACAGTCTTGACGAAGATGCCCAGCTTCTCTAAGCCTGCGTCAGCGCCGACCCCCATTCCTATAATACTGATGCCCAGGCCGTCGTCATCTGGCATACACAGATTAACATACACAAATCAATGAAAGGAAAAATATTAGTGGTGAGCAAATGGAAAGAATGACAATTCAATAAATCTTTGGATGGATGGATGCACGTTTACTGTAACTGATCAATATTCCAGGCACGCCATTGATTCACTCACAGTGCTCAAAATATGCAGATACATGCAGAAAGTTTCCCTAAAATCATATTTGTATCTATATTGTTTTTTTATTTCACTTTTTTTTTTTTTGAAAAAGCTTATAGGGAAGACAGGGGCTAGTTGTCACAGGGGCTATTCTGAATCTCAGTAAAGTCAAAATATATACTATACTACACTATATATATACTATACTGTTCTCTGAAGTCAAAAGTGTGTTGACTAGAAGTAGTGTTTAACCTCACACTCAAAAAAATGCTGGATTATTATTTTTTAACCCAAATGCTGGGTTCAGCCTTTTGGGTCATTTTATTGGGTTGTTTTTAAAAAATGTCTTTCTGTAACTAAACGGCTGGGTCATTTTTTCTACCCAACCGCCGAGTTCAGCCTTTCTCTGATGAAACATCCCAGCTACTGAGTTACAGTCAAAGCAGGCTTTTTGTCACCGTGCACTTCCTCATTTTATTTTATTTATAAAGTCTTTACTGTGCTGTAAATTTTATTATTTTACACCTTGCAACATACAAGGACGAGATGTCTGTCAGCTGCCTTGTATATGAAATCATAAACTGAATTTAATTTGATGTTAAAATATGTTCTCTAATCTCAGTTTGTTTATGGGTAGGTTATGGAGTCAGTCACGGCAACTTTCAGCTACGAGTGAAACATAAGCAGCAGTCTGAGGTTCACAGTTCCCCAGGCGAACAGCAGCCCATCACCGGCTTAGATTTTGTCGACACACCGGCACGAGAATTAGCGCTATTTCAGTGAAAAGTGATTATAGAGAATGGCTGAATACAATGTTTTAAATTTTGTAAATTATGCTGTATTAACCCAAATAAATTCAATTTCTCTTATATTTTTGTCCATGGGTGTTCTTGCTTAATAATAAATGTTCATCTTTTGATTATATTTGTTGCCTCTATAATTCTGTGTGTGATTTTTAACTTTCAGCCCATTTTAAGCTAGGAGAATAATATTTTTTAAACAATAATTGACTTAAATAAAACAACTCAGCATGTTGGGTAATATCAGTCAAAATAACCCAGCATGTGCTCTGTCCAATATTTACCCAGTGCTGCGTTGCCAAATAACCAACTGGGTTGTTTTTAATCTAGCATTTTTTAGAGTGCAGAGAAATCTCTTTTTGTGACACAGTTGCCCCGCTATTCACCTTTTTCCAGTTCCACAGGGAGAAGTTCCAGCTTCTCCACCCGTTTCTCCAGCTCATACTCAGCTGAGGATGCCACCGGGTCCACCTCTTCATTCCTCCTGTCATAATCTTCATTGCAGTAGGTTTTGAACACCTGGGAGCCAGAAAAAGTCAAGGCCAGTGTCATAATACTGAGCACACATGATTAAAACAGCTGTGTAAAGCACTTTTTTCAGTTACAAAGGATGGAGTATGTGAACCATGCAGGGTTAGAGAGTATGTTTCTTCTAAATATTAATCCACTGAAAGGATTTAGTTCAAATATATACGGTACAACTCCACTGATCACATACTCTCTCTCTTTTTATCTCCGCGTCTCTGGTTGCATCAGAGCGTCATAATGGCGCTTATCGTCTGAAACACAAACTGTCATTTGCCATCTCCTCAGTGTAAGCGATGGTCCTGTGCACCGTGGTGTGAAAGGACAGTCACGCACAACTGTGTCCCCTAAGCAGGTTCTCGGACAAACATCGGCGCCATGCCAGTGCTACACTTGCCGGCCTCCTCCTTATCTGCTTCCTTATAAAACAGGTTCATTGGATCAGTTGTAGCTTCATGGTGACACAGAATCAGTTTCCTCGACCCAGATTCAACAATATTTTATTTAAAAAAAACCATACTTTCTAAGGCAAGTACCAGGGTTAATATAGAAATAATAACACTTCAAGACTTTCAAGAACAGTTTCAAAAACACAATACAAATAAATGAAAGAAAG
Organism: Labeo rohita; assembly: GCF_022985175.1. Classification (NCBI taxonomy): domain Eukaryota; kingdom Metazoa; phylum Chordata; class Actinopteri; order Cypriniformes; family Cyprinidae; genus Labeo; species Labeo rohita. The sequence continues at coordinate 17,657,737 of NC_066887.1, read as the reverse complement.
AACAAACAAACATGTATTTACGGTCACCTTTGATCAATTTAATGCATGCTTGTTGACTAAAAGTAGGCTATTAATTTATTTTCAAAAAAAATAAAAATAAATCCCACACAATTGAACAGAAATATATGCATAAAATATTTTAGAAATAAAATATTTGATAAACAACACATTCTAAAATAATTCAAATAAATATTCTAAATAATAAATATCAATATTAAAAAAAAAAAAAAAAACATACACACTGCTCTACCACTGAGAAAATGAACAAGCTGCATTCACCAGCAGGCAGCTGTCAGTGTGTCCAGCTGCCACCATGAGAATCATCAGCTTCAATTAAACCATGACTGATCATAGCAGAATCAAAGCTATCTCATCTGTGAAGAAAACCAATTAGACTCAAATCTGACGTTTTATGCTAATTACAAGCCTAAACCAACAAATCCAAATAGTAGGTGGTAGGAAGCACTCCGAAACCAAAGCGTAGGGTATCCAAGCGCTGGGACAAAAGCACACATAATCTCTAGTGCACTTTACAACATCAATAATGTAAACTGATCAACAGCTATGCATTATTGAGCAGCTGACCGAATGATTAGCTGAAGTGTAATGGGCCCTTTGTCTACAGTCCTTCAATGGATTTGATGAAAATCATACTGTAGTACGGGCTGGACTAAGATGTTTAGCCTTGAAGCTTTAGACTCGTATACAAAGATGCCAGGAGGACATATCCAGAAACATTCCAAGTCTAACCTGAAGTGAAGACATTTCTAGAAACATCTATCTATGCATTCAGTGGATCTGTTCCAGAGTATTCTCCTGAGCTCAATGAAATATCACTGTGTTGACAGTCCACACTCCACAGCTGGCTAAAAAAAGGCTCAGCAGCCGACTGTCTTTTGTGAATCTGCCAGACATGACAACCATGAGGGGCTCTACGTAACAGACAAAGTGTGGGCAGTGTGCTGAAGGCTACTGTCAGGTCTGACATGCCATGAGAGCATAATATTTCTAATCTTCTCTTGTATTCTTTATAGACATCTATACAGCAGCTGTCTAGGACACTTTATGGTTTGTTTTAATATAATTACATGGTTTAATTTAAAATTTGAATGGTCTACTACATATGATGATATGAAGACACAAAAATGTTTGTCACCAGATGCCAAAAACGAATAAACATTGGATCTGAAGCGTAATTTAACCATTTCACCATTTGTATCACTTTCTTTGAGGTAGGGGAGCACAGGGCACAAACTAACACGGTTACTTGTAACACACATGGCTTAAATATTTCCACAGCTAGCATAACCAAATTTATGGTATTTATTTGCCATATCAAAAATATATAGAGAAAAAAAGTGTGCCAAAATTCAAAAGTCTTTTAAAGATGTCGCTGAATATTTATTTTACCATAGTAAAAGTAAATTTCTGGCTGAAGGTTTTAGTATTCATTTAAAATTAGACAAATCTGCTATTATTTTAATTTCCAATATGTTATTTATCAGTTTAAATAGTTTTGTAATGCTTCGCTAACACTAAACAGTTTTATATTCCAGTCGTGCTGATGGGGAACATTGTAACACTGCGTTACAATGTGCCCTGCAGTTATTAAACTATGCTATTCTGTGACATTAGCGACGTAATTTACACCATTTACTTTTAAGAGTTTTGAAGGAGAACTCCACTTCCAGAACAACAGTTTACAAATAATTTACTCACCCCCTTGTCATCCAAGATGTTCATGTCTTTCTGTCTACAGTTGTAAAGAAATTATGTTCTTTGAGGAAAACATTTCAGGATTTTTCTCCATATAATGGACTTCATTTGTGCCCCGATTTTGAACTTTCAAAATGCAGTTTAAATGCAGCTTCAAAGGGCTCTAAACGATCCCAGTTTCTAGCAAAACGATCGGCCATTTTTTTCATGTTTTTCTGAATGTGTTTCTTCATTTGCACACATTGTTCTGAACTGTATTGTAGCATGGTTGCGATGTGTTCACTGTCAAACTTAATTATTTTATTGACAAAATATTTTAGTTTGTCTTGTATTTTTTTCATTAGATCAGATAACACTTTAGGCTGTCCTATTGTTGTGTTAAAACATGCCCCTCAGATGCTACAACGTACTCCACCTACGGGGCATGTTTTCACATTTCACTTCCATTCTTTTGAGGTAAATAACAAAAAACATACATGAATCAAACTGGCATATAACAGTGTTTTTGTGTCACAGAATGCAAGGCAAGAATGTACTTGTTTAGATTTCAAATGTACAATTTGTTAATAAAGATAACATTTATTTAAAAAATTTGCTTCATTGTTTTCGGAGATGTGAGCTCCAGAGCACCAGCACTCATGAACCCGCTGAGAACAGCCTTACCTCTGATGTCTATAGTATTTAAACATGATATATAATTATTTTTGGGTAAATCTAACAGGCAGTCTTTGGTCGCAAATTTGTTCCAGAGCAAATAGTCTTGGCTGAGGGCAAAATCTCATCACGTTATATTTTAATATTGTATATCAGAGCGCTACCTTTGTACTTTTGACTAAATTACAGTAACTTTTATGATAGCTGTTGTAGTTGTTTATTGAATATTATTATTCAATAAACAATTTTTATATAAATAATAGTAGTATTTAATAATAGTATTTAGTATTAAGAAATGTGTGTGTGTTCGTGATGGTAATTTTAATAACATTGTCCGCAATTAGATGGCGAAAAGAGAAATGTGTGAATCAGCAGTAAAGACTTTTATATTGAAAGATACTGAAACACTCTTGTAAACAAGACTAATTTTTTGAAAAAAAAAAAAAAAAAAAGACGTTATTTTTACTTTCATCAACACCTTGTAAAATGCAGTAAACAAAAAATCAGAAATCATCCTTAACAAATGAAAAGATAGTATGACAAATATATCGCTTTCCTCAACATTTTTTGTTGTGAATATGAGATTGAGCAGAAGAATGAATGCTGCTGATTAAAATGCAGGTAATCACACTCGCTCAGTCCATCTCTCTCTCATAATACTGTACTACACATAATACCCTGCTTTTAAAATCATTTTTCAATGAAAATGCAAATAAAATACCAACAGTTTTCAGTTTACTTCAGGATGTATCCACGTAGTTGCTCTTGGCTTTGGTCCGACTAACAGCGATACTTTTTGTGAGCATCTTTGTGCATCTTCACCCATCAAGTAACATTGATTCATCCCACTCAACTCACCTTTCCATCATCTGCCTCACCTCTGTCCGTCTCCTGTCATTTTTCCATTTAGATCAATACACCCGTTAGCTAGCTTCAAACGAACGCAGTGCATCACTTTTGTCTTCTCATCATACAGTAGATCAGCTCTCACTTGATTCTTTATCCTCTATCTATCGCTCACACACTCTGGCATACTGCAGTCTTATATTTAAAACTCAGCAGCCTGTGAGGTCTTTGGCTCCAACTGCTACCTTGTATAATAGCCAAGAAATGTAAGCTTGTATAAGCGTTTTGCTGTTCGGAGAGCACTTTAATTTTTTATTGCATGTTGTGAGATCCCACCAAAGGCTCTGAGAGCTTCTCATTTTCCTCTGCGCATTTCTACACAACGGCAGGGGTGAGTGAAACTGAGCCAGGCCCATCATCCATCCCTCTACTCCCCCTCTCTTCCTCGTCCCTCTTCGCTCATTACTTCATTATCCCTCTCGTCTCTCATCCTTCTTTGTGTCACTGCATTTCTAGCGGAGCAGCCATGGCTCATCGGTATGCCTCTGATGCAGCATATTACACCAGCACGCCTCAATCTGCATCGTGGGGGAGTGCAATGCTTGCGGGGAACAGTCCCAGGATTAACCGAGGGGCAGGCCGAGGGGAAACAGAGAGGGATATAGAAGAACAATCGACCGAAAGTGTTTGTCGGCATTTGTATCATGGACTGGCAACGCGCTGCGTGGCTCAGAGTTTGGCTGACTACAACTGATCGCATTAAATGGGCCTACAGTCGAGCAGCAGTGCCAGCACGCCCAGTGTCACCACACACACATATTCACACACAGCTCACACCCAGAGGAACGCCGAGGCTGATGCTGAACGGTTTAACCATGCAACAGACGAATCTGTAGACAGGCATTTCTGTATTATTGTACTATTGAAAACAGGAAGCTACTCCAAAATGAGGTGCTTGGCAAAGTCAAATTAATTATCATTCTACCATATTGTTAAGGAATACATTTAAAATATGAACATATGGGTGTTTCTTCAAGTACAGGCACTTGTGGGTCTGTGGAAAAATTCACTTTTCACACTCTCACTAGTTTATTTATCCTTTAAGAAGGCATCGCAAGAGAATTCTGTCATTTTTTTTTAATTAAAACAAAGAAACAAATGCACTCTGTGGTTAAAATGACATTAAACAACTTTTGCTAATGCACATTTTGTAGCTAGCATACATGTGGGGTCATAATAAAAATGTATTTTTGTTTAAAAGAAATTAATACTTTTATTTAACAAAGAAGCATTTAAAAGTAAAGAAAGAAATCTTATGGTCTGACCCAAAATATTGAAAAAATATTAATAGCTAGATTCCTGAATAGGGACAGTAATTTTTTTTAAAGAAATTAATACTTTTATTGTTGACTAAAAGTATTAATTTCTTAAACTAACTTATTGACCCTGCTGAAGAAAAAAATCATGCAGTTTCCACAAAAATATTATAAAAATATGAATAGAATCCTGAGCAGGGTCAGTAATATTTTTTGTTTCATTTTTTTTAAGAAATGAATACTTTTATTCAACAAGGATGCAAAAATCATATGGTTTCCCCCAAAATATTTTAAAAATTGAATACCTAGAATCCTGCATAAAGTCAGTAATATGTTTTTTTTTTTTTTTTTTTTTTTTAATAAAGTAATACTTTTATTCAACAAAGACGCATGCAAAAGTGAAGAAAAAATCATATGGTCTCCCCCAAAATATTAAAAAATATTAATAGCTAGAATGCTGAATAGATTCAGTAATATGTTTTTTGTTTGTTTTTTTTTTTCAAGAAATTAATACTTTTATTCAACAAGGATGCATTCAAAAGTGAAGAAAAAAAGCATATTGTCTCCCCAAAAATATTACAATAATATTATTTTAAAAAAAAAGTTACTTAGCAATGACCGCTAAAAATTCAGCTTTCATCACAAGGATAAACTGCACTTTAAAATATTCACATAGAAAAAAAGTTATTTTAACTTGTAATAAAATATCTGTTTTTACTGTATTTTGATAAAAAAAATGCAGTCTTGTTAAGTGTAAGCTCTTCTTTAAAAAAAAAAAAATAAAATAAAAAAAGAGAAATTAAAAAATACCAACCCTAAATGTTTGAACAGTATATGGCTACATTTGTTAGTGTAAAACAATAAAATCTTAATATATGAATAAAGGAAGTAGATTGAAGACCTCTATTGAATACAAATGAACACCTGGAACATAGCCTATGCAAAAGTATCTGTAGTAGAAGAAACACTCATCCATAAAAATATATGAATCACCAGTTTCATGACAAGTATTTAAATGTTTGCTAATGCTGAAAATGAATAAAAGCCATTCATCTATGTGGCAAAACCCTTTTCAGAGAGAGCATTCTGTGAGTCTCAGCATTATTTTAAAAGCCATTTTATCTTTTATCTACTTTAAAAAACGCTTTAGTCATGGAGGAGACGTGAACTGATGAGTCAGGTGATATGAAACTCTCCAGCACAATTAGCCTTTAGCTCTGTGTCAAGACCACAGCTCCTTCAAAACGTATGGTTATGTTCATCCTCCTGACTCTTTTTTTCAGTTTATCTGGCCTGGAATGTCATTTTGCCCTCTTTTTAATCCTGTGTTTGTGAAAATACCTCTGGAGGCCTCGCCACCCGCCAACACGTAGCACGCTAGCGCGGCGAGGGGGAGCTACTAGCATAAGGGGATAAACAAGACACAAACAATTGCTTACTTTATGCTTCATTCTCATGTGTTGGCTGAGTCTTCTCACATGATCAGTAACATGGTCTGATGAATACATAATTCATCAACTGACCACATGAGTGGGTGAGAGTGTTACATTCACAGGCAACGTGTTCGTGCGAGCTAGTTCCAGCTATTAGCCTAAACACGCATACATTATACATAGGCATTTAATAATGCTTTGAACTTTGTAGTCACCCTTACTTCATAGAAAGATTAATTTTTTTAAAGATCTATTAAAGATCTGCCAACCATAGCACCTAACTAATAAATGAAATAAAATATACAAATTATTTTTCTAAAATATCATCATCATTAAAAAATAGATATTCCTGAGTACAATGGGCGCACACTGAGGGAAAAATGGCACTTTACACAACTGGGTGAACACGCAGCGTCCACATTTGGCCTGACTGTGTCACAACAATACAGGACACTGTGTCAGCATTGAACACCTCCTTGTTTCCAGCATGGAAAAAAGCAGGAACTGCACCCTCTGATAGATTCAGTGATGGCCTGTGACGGGGGGCGGAGGGAGAGCTGTAGAGAATTAGCGCCTGACACGGACAGCTGCAAACGGCACAGCGTCAGAACCACAGGCCTGTCTTCTGTTTCCACAGTCATTAAAAATTCATCTCCAAAACGGGTCAGATGTCAGAGAAACAAGCAAATAAAAAATACCACAGCATTCATAATGCATGGCGAGACAGATCTTTGCCAATGACTACAGCTTCAAAATCGCTGTCACGAGAACAAGTCAATTGCTTGATTGCCTTTTTTTTTCTGAACCCGCGAAGTGCACAAACTCTACATTGATATGTCATGACGGCAAGCTTGTTCTGTGAAACAAATTCAACAAATGAGCAAAATCAGTTTCCCATTGATTATGCAACTCCTGTAAGAACGGCTGAATGACTTTTGCAATGCGTAAATTGTTTTACACATATCGTTTAAACAGCAATTACGATATTATCGTAGACCCCTACTTAGGTCAACTGAGACACTTTATCCACAGTATAAAGTTAAAATAGCCTTTTTCCAATTACATAAAGCCTCCTTAATCTACTCTAGCCACGTCTACTACTTTTAAAAATACCTTGATCTACTGAAGATCCCTTATCCCTCTTCGGATGCAAAGTTCACTTTTACATGTTGTTTGAACATTAATGTGTGTTGGCAGTGTATATACAAATCTACCCTATAAAAATCCATGCAGTGGTTTTTTATTAATCTGTAAATATAATATCCCCTTTTCAAATTGAGTCATTCTCAGATGTCTGTCGTTGCGGCGTCACATGATAGTTGATTGACATGAGTGTCATACCTCAGATCAGCTGTAACAGTCCAACCTCCATTGTTTTGATGCTGGAGCAGGGATGTAAGTTAGACAAGAATATCTCCGATTGAGTGATTGAGGTGTTGTGTTGCTGGATGTAACAATGAACATAGTGGTTGTCATTTACTACCGACATGTGAGCTGCTGAAGATGCAGTAGATTACATTTGTTTGTGAAGGGAATGCGCCTCCTAAACTACATAAATGCGTCTATGTTCACGCAAAAATGTTGTGATCCAGCTTCACTTACAGTAGAAGTGAGTATAAGGGTTTTTTTTTAACGTCAGGGCTCGACAATAAGGAGTGCCCAATGGCCTGGGACCAGCGTGAAAGACGCTCGGGACAGTTGACGAATTTGTCACTGGCCCGATCGGGCCACTGCCACGTCGTCATGAAAGTTTATCATTTGCACGTGTTTTTTAACCTTGATAATTTAAAATTTTAAGCGATCACAGAGAGGCGCGTCTCTGACGGACAAATAGCCTACAAAAGTATTAGCTTTAACAATGATCAATACATAATTTATCGACCAGACATATTTCAAACAATCTCTTATTCTGGGCTTGCAAACCAACTGCATGTAATCTTCTTTCAAAATATCACGTGTGTAGAAATATGACAACATCCGTTAACCAGGCCAAAGACGCTAAAGACGAACGCAAAGAGAAAAACATACTGTAGCAGGCAGACCAAGATCACGGTGTACAATGTGCAAAATATAATCATAAATACTGAAACTGTGGTTTATGAGAATGTATCTGTGAAGGGAACTGACTGTTTACATGGCGTTTTCTTTTCATTTGCCCATGTATGATGTATTTAAAGTAGCGTTCATAAGCACGGAGCTGCTTTGTTTACAGCAGTAACCACAGAAACGTAATATCACTATTATTCCGTAAGCGTTTTTTCTGCTGTTTTTCCCTAAAGCATCTTTTCATTTTTAATAAAATATTAATAATAATAACAAATAATGTTTGGACTTTAGTTAGGCAAATAGGTTTAGGTGTGGTATCGAAATTGTAATTGAGAATTGTACAGTTTTATTTGGTATGTAAAATTTTGGTGTCATACAAGCTTATTTATTCAAATAAAAGATAACATGAGCCAAAAACAATGATAACAGCAACTATTAAATTTTTTGTGGTAGGGCCAGTAAAAATTTTGACTGGGCAAGTAAAAATTTGAACCACTGGCCCGACCAGGCCAGTAAAAAATATCCTTAGAGATGTGCCCTAAACGTGCTAGATAGCAAGTAAACAATCTCTCCAAGCAGCACGTCACTCCACAGAGAGAAGAGAGGGGCGGGGCGAACAGAGCTCATTTGCATTTAAAGGAACAATCCCTCAGAATGGGTTGATTTTTGCAGAGTTCATTATGAAAGGTAAAAAGGGTGTTGTTTTACACAACCATTGAGAATCTTTAACCAAAGTATATTATAGACTTTTCATTAAGACCCTAAAGAATCATATCAACTTGTGTAAAATGGGCATCCGATGACTCTTTTAAAATAAAGTGAATATGAATAATACATCCTCTGCTCAGCTCAGACTTTTCTTGTCTAAGTTACAAAGGGTATGTTTATATATATTTAATACAACCCTTAAATATGGCTAATAATTACACTATAGCAATCCATGCTTTTAGCTAAATTACAGGACTGAGTTCATATAGTGCAAGGCTGGATTGATTCAGAGAGACCCGTGTGGTCTATATACAGTATGTGCATCTGAGCACAGAATGGAGTGTATAATCATTGAATCATCAACAGTCATTCAACTGCAGCCCAGTTGTTCAAATCCATTTAAATCCATTAGAGAATCAAGAAAGAATAAATATGCCATAATAAGAGGCTGAGATTAGCAGAGCTAATGTCATATTTCATTCAGCCTGCAAGTGCAGTTTATGTAGGTGGATGATGACAGGACGGATGTAACAAAGGCCACAGCTAAACAAACAACTGACTGTAAAACCGACAGTCGCTCCAGGACCAGACACGTGTTTTGATGCTTTATCTGATGGGATCTGGTTACATTCTTTTGAATCAGATTTCAATCTAATATTAGAAAATATGTATAACAGAAATTACTCAACTACACAAACAGACAAGTATATCATGTTCAAAACCTACAGTTGTAGAATGTTGTTACAACAAAACCAGTGAATGTAAACACATCTGAGTTTACATTAGACACTGGGTTCACACTTCCCATGATAATGTAACATTTTCTTCTTTTGTTTCATTTCTTGTTTTGCAGTGGCAAGGCGCATGCTTTCGTAACATAATGGGTGAAAAGCTGCAAAAGTAATAAAACTGCTTTGTGCAACTAACATCCATCTACCAAGAGGACAGGCAGAGGACTTGGCTACTGCATGCCATGTCCTCATTATGAGAGCTAGACTAACAGGATGTGCACATTGAGTCAGGTCAGTGAAACTGACTTGAAGTGCCCTCCACTGCCTCCAGTGGTTACAAAACAACCCCTGTGGAATAAATCCATTAAAGTCAGCTAGGTCAGTGATTTTTTGCCTTTAAGATCCTGATTTTTATATTGGACATCATGTGGTGACCCATCACAGTACTAACATTTTTTTATTATAATGCATGAAGAAATATCCTGAAAGGCAGAGTTCATCCCAAAATGGAAATTCAATGATCATTTACTCACCCTCGTATGACATTCTTTATTTCAGTGGAAAACAAAAGGGGAAATTTTAAGTTAAATTTTCAAATTTCACACCCAAAGCTATCATATGACTTCAGAAAAGCCCACAATATAGTACTTTTATGCTATTTTTATAGTGCTTTCACATCCCTTTTGAAGTTTGAAAGCAAGATGTACTTTATACAGTACTTTATACATTCTGCATAAATCCTCCTTTAGTGTTTCACGGCAGAAAAAGTCACAAAGATTTGTAACAACATGACAGTGAAAAAAAATCATTTTTTCAGTGAAATATCCCTTTCATCAACCAAATTATTAACTTTACAGTACCACAAACTGCACACACCCACGAACAGACCTTATTCAGGCTAGAAATCATATTGAATTTAGCAAAGATGCAAACAAACCTGAGGGACAGACTTGCAGTCTTTATAATGGCATGCACTGTAAAAGTCCTAAATGATTTTAAAACACAAAACTGTATTATGGAGTTTCTGTCTACTGTAAGTATTTATTTTTTTTTTTCAGAAAGATGTTGCGTCAGCCGAACAATCAGTACACTGTAAAAAACAATTTGTTGAGTCAACTTAAAATAATTTGTTACCCGGCTGCCTTAAAGTTTTAAGTTCAGTCAACTCAAAAAAAAAGTTTATTCAACTTGAAATGTTAAGTTATACTAAGTGACAACTTAGATTCAACTTTTTAAGTTGATTCAACTTAAAATTTTAAGCCAGCTGGTTACTTACCCATCTGTTAAGTTTAACAAACACAATATCTAAGTTGTTACTTAGTACAACTTAATATTTCAAGTTGACTAAACTTATTTGAGTTGACTGACCTTAAAATTAAGGCAGCAGGGTAGCAAATTATTTTAAGCTGACTCAACAAATTGTGTTTTTTGTTTTTTACAATGTATGTTTTTAAACATAGAAACATGTACAATCCATCAAACACACTTTCTATCCGAAATTTCGAAACCTCTAACCAACACAATTTTCCCACGTCAGTAATTTTGTTTTTTTAATCCTATATATACTTTCCCATTAAAAATGTACTACCGTGTGTGTAGTTGGCGTTATATGTACGTGTATGACCACTGCGCTTGTGTCTTTTGCAGCGTCTCGCATGTGAGTGGTGCGATTAAGACGCCATAATTTAAACTTTTAAACGCATCGCTGCTTATCAATGTCAGTTCTGAAACAGTAGACCAATCAGAAGACCACGGAGGCGGGGCAAGCTTTGTAAATACTTGCGCATATAGAGTGACAGGACAAGATTGCTGAGAGGGAGATCACATGCAACAGCGATAATGACTTAGATTCACATCTATAACTATAATAATAAAATTAAACATTAAAAATAATTGTTCATTAATCGTAATCGAAGTAAAACGTTTAATTAATTGAGAATTTAATTTTAGGTCATATCATCCAACCCTACTCAGTACATATCAAATGATCTGTAATAACAGACAAATCAATGGTGACCACATAATAAAAACAGTTACTCACACTTGTGTGGTGCAACTTTACTGTCATATCCAATATAGTTGGCACTATAGTTGGCAATATAGTTTAGTTTTAATCTTTCTGAAAATCCTGTGTCAAATTGTGCCTTGTTTGTAATTATTTACACTACATGCACAAATTGTTGGCCGGGGATAAACAGGCAGTGATATAGAAGCAGGCGTTGATCTTCTTCTGTGGAGGTGGAGTTTAGCCACACTATTAGATCATAAAGTGGTACATTGTACAGCCTGTCGTTTTGGCAGATCGCCTTCAATTTAAACTGATTTTAGACTAATGAGAAAGTTTTGAGTTCTAAAACTTACAGGATGTTTTTAAAGTACAATGATACCTTATATGTCAAAAGATCAAGGGAATTTGTGATTTCTCAGTTCATGACCCCTTTAACAACTAAAATTTTTGACAGTCCTTTTAAAAGTTAAAAATTAGAGATGTAACAATATTATCAATATCATGATATCGAGATAGCAATCTCAATATTATAGTGGTCACATGACGATATGAAACGATAGGTCTTCTGGGCAAAAAGTGTAGTTTTTAAAAAATATTTATACTTCTTATTCTAACATAAAAAGTTTTTAAAGTTGTGTTTTGGGCCATTATGCTTTGACACAGTATCTGTCAAACGAAATAAAACCGAAAGCGCTATATGGCTTAATCCTTTCATCAAGTGCGCACCTCATTCAGGCAATCAGCTTGTGATCTTGTGTTTTCCGTGCCTCGGAACGGCTCCTTTCACAGTGAATGAAGGCAGTGAACTCATTTATTGCATGTGCTGTGAGTTTAGCGCGCATTTGAGAACGCAACGGCCGTTAGTTATGCTTTATTTTCCCAGCAGATGATTACAGCATTTCACTAAATTTGCAGTGAGATGTGTTTTTGTAAGCCTGTTTTCACGGAAGCTGGAGTTTTCCTTCAAAATAAAAGCTCTCGTGTCATTTCCATCAAAATAAAAGCTTAAAAGTGCAGTATGAATTGCTGACAGCTAGTGGTTTAAATGAGTAACGTGCAGTCCAAATTCAAAATATCTCTTTCAAGTGTAGAAATTATGAAGGAAATATTGTAATTTCCCTACTGTTCATTTATTTATAGTGCAACTGTTTTACAATATATAAATGTTACTGTCATTGTTGTTATTATTATTATATTCTAATTTGATTGGCTTCCTAAAACACCAGTGTAAATGTAATTTAGACTAAGACAGTACACCACAAATAAAAAGAGGGTTGAGCCTCTTTAAAGTTCAGGTACAAGTCACTGAATTTTTCTTAGTTAAGAACATGGGTTGGAGCTCTCATTTTAAACGCTCAAAGTGCATGAGATAGAATAATTTAACTTTAATACGTACAAAATGAAAAAAAAAAAATCAGATTCTTAATTTGTCTTTTTTTAAATATCACACTGTGTATTATCATATTGTGAGATTTTGATATGGTTACTTCCCTATTAAAAACTCAAGCCTGTTAATTTTGCTATGCTAAATAGGCATTTTATTTATTTATTTGCATTTAATTACCTAAATTTAGGTAAAAACCTCATGTAAACAGACCCATGACTCCATTTGGCAAGCACAACGCTAGGTAATTAATCACAAACTCAAACATGCAGATGGAAAAAAGATAAATAAAACAAGCCTAATTTATTGCATGAAATTGAAAAAGATGAATCAGAGAATTATGCTGTGATCATCTTGAAACTGATAAACCTGTAATTGTCAGAGTAAATGGAGGGAAGGGTCTTTGGTAGTGCTGTTATTCCACACAGCCACTAGAGCTGCTCGCACAAGAGCCTCTTACAGTAACTCTACATTAATTACGCTTTGAATCGCCTTTAATATGGAAACGATCCACTTAATGAGCGACTAAGAAATATTATGAGCGAGAGAGAAAATGTTCAGTATGATTAACGACTGACACTTCTATGTAACGAAGAGCCAGTCTATTCTGGTGAATTGACAATGTTTTACCACAAATCAGACCCTTTCTCAAGTCTGAACACAGACCACAGACTGTTATTTCCTCCGTGTCTGCAAAAAAACCATGTGGCCCGGGTTCAAAATTCCCTGACTCATGAAAAAGTCTTTCTTTGTCGAGCTAACGACCAGGGCAGTTCAGTCGAGTTGACAGTTAACCCAGCCGGCACAATGCCATTTTACAAAAGGCTGGCATTTTCTGGTCGCTCCACGTGTTACAGTACTATGCTTTATTTAATAATATTTAGTTCATAAATATTTATGAAAGAACACAGCTAAAGGACACTTCTGTTGTACCAAATGCCAGTTTTAAACCATATGTTTGAATGCACCGTCACAAATTTGTCATTCTGCAGCTGTGAAGACCTATATTTCACGTTTATAATTAGCAGCCAAGATCCAAGATTTCAAACAGAGAGTAGCATTGGGATGTGATCTGATTAAGGGACTCTAAGAATACAATACTTCAAGAACAAAAAAGGTGTACAAACTGGGCGTAATGGACCTTTTAATTCAGTTAATACCGGCACACGACCGCTCGAAACGAAAATTCAGCTCGTGTGAGGGAGATTAGCGAGCAAACATCACGTTTACCCATTGAGAGAAGGAGGGGAACTGGTCCAGCACAGCTTAAGGGTATTAATGGGACTGATCCAACCAGGGGAACGTTTGTTTTCAAGCATTTTCCACATCTCCATCCAGCTTCCGATCGGAGTTAATAGCCGGAGCTGTAAACACATTTCCAGCAGCTCAAACATTCAACAGCGATTTTCATGATATCGCAACCAATCAATGACAACAGTCCTGGTCCACAGCTGTGCTATTATATAGCCAAATCAAAGATAATTGATTTAAATGCTGGCTAAGTGAATTTATCTAAACTCTAATTGACTGTAAAATGCATTTCTGGGAAGTTAACGTCATAAAAGTCCCCTCTTAAACAATGCGGTTCCATAGCCTCCTTCCAAACACAAGACATCGATAGACAGACCGTAATTACCTTTGAAAAAAGTTGCGAACACAGCGGATATTCGTGTTCTCATGGGAGCGTGACTTGATCATAGTCTAGAGAAGCGGGAATTGACGAGCGTGGGGACAGACAATGGTGAAAAGTGTGAAAAGTTACAGCAAGGAGAGCCAGCGAGGCATGTGAGGACAGAAGCTATATGTGTTCATCTCCCTGCAGGCGTGAGTGGGCCTCTGAATGTCAGTTTATGGCCCTGTCTGCTCATTATCTAAATAGCACTAACATAGGCGGGCAAAACAGAGAATTGCTCTCACTAGATTTGGAGAAAATCAATAAAAAAGGCATTAATGGCCTCTATAGATTCAATTATGACTATGCTTTAAGACAAGATGAACAACAGGGACTCAATAACAAGATACAGGTGAACTCTAAGCAAGTCTGTTTAAGAAAATTTAAAGCATACCTAGATTTGGAAAATATAAACTAGGGCCAATGAGACTTCAAGGAGAAGTTCACTTCCAGAACAAAAGTTTACAGATAATGTACTCACCCCCTTGTTATCCAAGATGTTCATGTCGTTCTTTAGTCATAAAGAAATTATGTTCTTGAAGAAAAATTTTCAAGAATGTTCTCCATAGTGGGCTTCAATGGTGCTCGTGAATTTGAACTTCCAAAATGAAGCTTCAAAGGGCTCTAAATGATCCCAGCCGAGGAAGAAGGGTCTTATCTAGCAAAACGATCTAAAGAAATGTACAATTAATATGCTTTTTAACCTCAAATCCTTGTCTTGTCTAGCTCTGCGATGTGCGTGCGTACTCTGTGTAATCCGGGTTAATACAGTTAGGGTATGTCGAAAAACTTGCATCTTATTTTCTCCTCCAACTTCAAAATCATCCTAAATCACTGCAGAAGGTACCGACCCAGTGTTTACAAAGTGAACATGCAAAGAAGATCAAATGCCCTTTAAAAAAAGGTAAAACAGTGATGCAGGACGATTTTGATCAATATCATGATATCGAGATAGCAATCTCAATATTATAGTGGTCACATGACGATATGAAACGATAGGACAAAGTTGAAAGAGAAAATAAGATGCAAGTTTTTCGACATACCCTAACTGTATAGACCCGGATTACACAAACAACGCATGCACATCACAGAGCTAGACAAGACGAGCATTTGCTGTTAAAAAGCATATAAAATGTAAATATCATTTTGGTAGATAAGATCCTTCTGTCTTAATTGGGATCGTTTAGAGCCCTTTGAAGCTGCATTTAAACTGCATTTTGGAAGTTCAAACTCGTGGGCACCATTGAAGTCCACTATATGAAGAACATTCCTGAAATGTTTTCCTCAAGAAACACAATATCTTTGCGACTGAAAAAAGAAAGACATGAACATCTTCGATGACAAGGGGGTGAGTAAATTATCTGTAAATTTTTGTTCTGGAAGCGAGTTCCTCCTTTTAAGAGCGTCAATAAGAAAGGAAAGAAAAGAAAACTCTTTTAAATAGAAAGGAAAGGAAACATATAAAATACATTTTGTAATCTTTGTATTCATGTTAGTTTTATAATGTTTTGAAAAAGTTTTATGCTATTGAGTGCACATACCTTAATCACTATGTTCAAAATTTTTGAATATACTTTTCCAAAAAAGAATGAAAAATGATTAAGAAGCATCATTTAAAAACATAAGCAGTTGTTGATATAAGAGCTATTAAAGTATTTACGCCAGTGCATGTATAAAATGTATTTTTGAATAAGTGTAGTGTGTTATTTTTAAAACTAAATTTTTTTTAATTAATTTTTGATAATCAAAATAAAGCTGAAATAAAACTAAAATATGAAATGAAAACTTAATAAACTTAAATGGGAATTTGAAATTTTGCCTACACAACAAACTGAAATTTTGAAATGAGTTTAAACTAAAATACAAAAATTACTAAAACTACAATTGTCATAAATATAAATATTTAAAAAAAAAAAAAAAGTTAAAAAAAAGACAACCGCATACAAAATGTCATACATCCGCATACATCCGATAGAAAAACAAAACAAATGTAGGGCGGGAACTGGTTTTATCCATTGATTGTTGATTGGATGAAGCCAGATCTGAATGCAAGGTAATTGAATAATACAAAATAATTGAATAAGTCTGTCATACGTCACCAGAAAGACAGCAGTTATTTCACTGTAAAACTGAGTTTTTGACATTTTAATTAAAAATTTAAAAATGGAATAACATATGGATTAATTGTTCGCAATAAAATGCATTTAGGAAACAGAGTGAATTTCCAATGTCACATCATTGACCCATAAATATGGTTAAAGACCAGCAATAAACTTACTTTTATGGGAGCAGAGCTGAATCGAATTTTCCGTTTTTGTGGAATATCCTCCTTTTCCTCCTCTGGAAGCCCGGGAATCTCTGTAATCTCTGATCCTGGGTCATAGGAAAGATCGTCATCATATAGGTCATCCTCTGGGTCGGTGCAGCTCTCCCCCCAGCCCTGGTAGCAAGCATCTCCATCGGCATTGAAAATAACTCTCTCATTGCCACAGTATTCCTCATTGGGTTCTTCAGTTTGATCCTCTGTAATCCGGCTAGACTCCTCTTTCACATGACCGTCTGTGTCCTCGTGTACCTTGGTAGCCGTAGCCTCATGTGAATTTCCTGCAGTGTCACTGACTTCAGCCGCAGATGAAGAACCGTCTACAGCCTTGGTTGAGTTTACCTCATCATTTGGTTTGGGTTCACTGGATCCATCAACCACCTCAGAGGTTTCCTGGGACTTCTTGTCATCAGGTTTCACCTGGTCCACGGCCTCCGGCAGAGGACTAGGACTGAGAAGATCTTCAGAAGATGAAGAAACCGGCAGATTGTGCTTGCTACCCACTCGCGTCCTGTAAAAACCACGTGACGGAGACTGTCGCGCACTTGCGTCGTCCTCGCTGGCCTCTCCATGTTTCTGTAAGCCATCTGGGGAGTACAGCCCTCTTCCACTTCCGTGGCCTCTTTTGAACGTAGCACCGGAGCCCTGTTGGTCTATATTTTCGAACACAGCACTGAGCTGACTCACAGTGGGAGATGAGGCCTCTGTCCTGGAGCAAAGACTGTCTAAAGAGTCCGTACTGCCTCGGTTTGAACGCGCCCCCCGCCAGTCATCCAAATGCTCGTGAGAACCTCTCTTGTCCCGGCCGTACGAATACACAGGCGACTGTGAGGCATCTCTGGAGCTCTGCTCAAAGAGTTTCCTTGTTTCGGAGAACTTTGAGTTATGTTGGCCAGCGGCAGTCCGCTCTCCATTGCCATGCTGGAACTTGACCACAGACCCATCCGCCCTGTTGATGAAGTTTGTTGGCTTGTTGAGTTTCTGTGGGGAGGTCTCATCCCTCGACCGTCTGCTGGACCCAGTGTTCTCGGTCCCCATCTGCATGAACATGTTCTTGATGCGACTGACATGGGCCCCGTATTGCCGCCCTCGAGGCTGCCTGACGCCCTCCGGGTCCTTGTGTTTGGGGTCTCCATCCTGTCTCGGTTGGTCAAACGCCTTCTTTAGAGCCTGGAACTCCGCCCTGTAGGCATTTCGGTGCGGGGAAGCGCTCCTCAGGGTATTCCTCTCTGCCGAGGCCTCTGTCTTCAACATCTTAGCCTCGACAATGGAGGTCTTCTCAAATATACAGTAACATTCCTTCAGAACGTTTGTTGGGTGCAATCACATTTTGTTGGGGATTCCTGAAAACAATTACAAAAAAGTTATTTCTATTGCAATTATTTTTGCACAGCAGACAACCATACATATATTCCATCACCCTGTTTTTATGCGCATTTTGAAGTATCACATCAGAAACGAGTGATGGAAACGCCAAATTTCGAATAAAAATCCCTTCATTTGCAAAAAAAGTTTTTACGCTCACTTGAGGTGGTTTTTGACTTGTGCGAAAAAGGGTTAATACGAATAATGGGAGGTGGAAACGCATTTGCCAAATAAATTCCTCCATGTGCATCAAAAAATTCCACAGCATCATTCCACAGCATCTGAAATGTTGTTATGGTCATTCTAAATGCCCGCACAAAGTCTGTAATCAAAGTATTTCTAATGTCATTTTTATGTTAAATTCCCTCTCAGAACTGTCTTACACAACTGCGTTCCCAAACAGCAGGCATCCACCTCTCAAAACAATGACCGCATTTATTTTGTTTCGTCTGCTTGCTCTGAGACAAAGTTTATTATGAAAATTATTATATTCAGTGGCTTCTCCTACTTTTCTTAGTGATTTATAGTGCCAGTTTATTAGGAAGTGGCGATTTTGTTCTCTCTGACTCGTTGGATAGAAATGGTGCTTATTTGCAAATGTTTTATGTGATATTTCAATTTTGCGCTAAAGTCAAATTCGCAACTTTATATGGAAAACCAAATATTGTGACCTTATAGAGTGAACTTAAAGGAATAGTTCACCCAAAAATGAAAATTACCCAAGGATTTACTCATTGCTCCTAGGCGTATATGACTTTCTTTTTTCAGACGAATACAATCAGAGTTATATTTAAAAAAAGAACTGGGTCTTTCAAGCTTTATAATGGCAGTGAATGGGTGTTGAGATTTTGAAGTCCAATAAAGTGCATCCATCCATTATAAAAAGCCTTCTGAAGCGAATCGATGTGTTTGTGTGAGAAAAATATCCATATTTAAAACTGTCTACTAACGACTAACTGTTACACAAGCTCACAAGAGAGTGGCATTCCAGTGGATGACATAGGTGAACGCAGTGATGAACATGGAAATTATGAACACGGAAGTCCAGTGCAAAATAAAACACCAGTCATGAATTAGAAGTACAAAATGAGAATTTGTAAAGAAACATTTTGATATCATGAATTAGACTAGTTTTCCTTTGCTGTTAACAAAATGAGTTCTCACAAGTAAAGTCTCTCCAAACATTTTGATATCAGCCATATGTAAATTTGCATACGACAATTAGCAGAAAAAAAGGATTACGGTTAATAAAGTTGTAAATATGCATATTTTTCTTACACAAACGCATCGATTCGCTTCAGAAGGGCTTAATTAACCCCCACAGCCATGTGGAGTACTTTTTATGATGGATGGATGCACTTTATTGGACTTCACAACACATTCTCACTCCCAACTCGTCACATATTGACGCTTGGTCAGGACACCTTGGCGTCAATTTTGACACACAGGGTTCCTCTTTAGCGTCATAATTTGACGTGCAGGAACTCCTTTGCCTTAAATAAGAAATATTTGCCAATATGCTGATGCGTTAGGGACTGGGAATTTTATCGTCATGATTAAATTATATATTGGGTAATAATTTTGCCATTGTTGCATTTATGTTGGTGTGATTTTTCAATGTAAATAGTCACAACAATTTTTTTTACATTACACTATTTGCACATTTATGAGCACGTAACTCAACCCCTGCCCCTAAACCTAACCATTTGTCAATATAAAACACAGGATATAACAGGCAGATACATCTACAGTCACAATTTATTTAAAAAGCACTAATATCCCAAGTCTTCAGAGGCAAAACTGTTTATTTCTGAGAGGAAAAGGAGCGACCGCCATCTCTATCCACCGTAAAGTTCATCCTGTGTGCAGTCTGTGCACAAATTTAAAAAATGCCGCCAGAAGAAGCGTTACATCAGCCTTCGTTGTGAAATACCCATTGGCTCTTTTGTGTCTCATGACCGACTGCATCATGAATGTGATATATGCGGGAGTAAGATCATTTTAAGTGATTAAAACCTTATGATTTACTCTGTTCTTTGCATAAAGATATCAGATGACTTGGAATGCAATGCGACTTGTTTGTAATACTTTTATACTGCTTTTTATGGTCAGTTTTTGAAATAAATAGCCTACCTGTCACTGTACCTTTATTTGCCTGTTGCGTGTTTTATATTGTTCAGAAGTAGGTAGGTTTAGGATAGTGGTGGAATTAGGTGCTCCAAAATATCTATGAAAGTATAAATTATTTGTACTATTTTTAAACTATTTTTGCAAATGCATGCAAACCATTAAATGTGACACATAATGCAAAAAAACTAAAAGCAATGGAGCTCCCTGCACTTCCAAAAGTGATGCTAAAGGGGTACCCTGAGAGTCAAAAAGTGATGCCAAAAGGTCCTGACCAAGTGTTAATATGTGACGTGTTGGGAGTGAGAACGTGTGGGACTTCAAAATCTCAACAGCCATTCACTGCCATTCTAAAAATAGACAAGCCAGGACATTTTTTTAAATATAACTCCTACTGTATTCATCTGAAAGAAGAAAGCCATATGCACCTAGGATAGCCCAAGGGTGAGCAAATCATGTGGTAATTTTTTTAAGCCTATTTTTTTTGTAATGAAATTTATTCCTGTGTCATTTCTGCAGTCATTAGTCCATTCTTCAGTGTCACATCATCCTTTCAGAATATACATAAAACAACATATATAGCAGCTTCTTAAGCCAATAAAAGACCTAATGATCTGTCTGTGAGTATAATCACAGAAACATAATTTCTTTGTCAAGCCAGATCATTAGGAACTACTCCATTGATCCCTATATTGTTTCTAACAGGCTCACAAAGATAAAAACCTACTGAACGTCTTATAAAAGCATTAACTGAATTCACTGTGTTCAGAACACATCCTTTAAGTTCAAGAACTTTACCCACTTCTATTTTATTTTGGAGACATACTGAGAAAAAAAATCAGGAGTCTAAAAATAAGTCTCACAACAAGCTGCAGCCTTGGCAAGGAAATATGGAGTTGATAGAATGACCTGAGACAGAAAGCAAAGGAGTCCAAATAGATGCTCATCCAGAGAAGAGAGTGTGTCAAGAAACTGACTGACTTTAAGATAAGATACAGCACAAGAACAGGTTGGAGATACAATGGTAAGGTTAAAGTAACAACAGATTGAGAATGTTTGGACTTTGTTGAGTAGTTGATTATTAGCACTTTAATGACTCATGCTGACTAATCAAAAATAAATCGAAATCTAAATGTCTAATACTATTAAGCATTTACATTAGAAATGTGTAGTGGGATTATTTGGTTATATGCATTTTATAAGCCCACTCTGAATTTTGTTCATTATGTTGGTGTTTTGATGAGACTCGAATCTTCCACTTTACTGTAAGTCTGCTCACATATCTACAGAAAAACATGTCAAACTTAGGTCTGGAATGACTTGATACAGTCACTTCCCCAAATTCGTTGTTACAGTAGCATATTGAACAGCAGCAGGGCAGATGAAAACAACACCTCTAAAGCAACTCTGCACATCAGTTTGTAAACAACACCTCAAAAGGGGCTCGGATGCTGGAAGATGCCTTTGCACTGGCTCTTAGAGTCCACCGCCCTGGTTCTTGAACATAATGCGTGATCATCACTTTGCCATAAGGGCCGACGGAGCACTCAATTTCAGCGCGAGGTTGTTGATGCACCGACGTGTTTTCGACGCAGATCTCGATATGACTCAGAGATTAGATTTGCCTTCCATCACCCATCGTGTCAACCGCAGACAGCCGCTGCATTTCAGGCTGCCAGGATGTGTTTAAAATCCACCCTACATTCCCTGAATTAATATTTGATATCGATAATAAAAGCATGGAAAGGCAGATGCACATTTCAAACCAACACAAGGACAAAATATAACTGTGCGCGCAACCTGCATGATGTAAAACAGTTGTTGTTGGTTAGATAACAGCGCGCAAAACATGCATAGCGCAAATAATTTTGACACATTTGAGGCTAATGTAAATATGCATTTAGCAAAAGTGCGATCATTGCGCTATTCAAAGATGATGAACAACCAACCTTACGCGCATCACATCACATCGCCTGCATCACTGACAGCTCCATCCTACAAACCCAGTATGCATAAACACTCCGAAAATACAGACCTAGCTCATTCCAACGAGTGTATTTAGCCACAGCTAGCAAAACATCGTACACAAACACGAAGCAGAAGTGGCAGAAGTATTGCTTAACTCCCTTGTTGCTCCAAAACAAAAGAGTCACTTACCTACGCCTTCAAATGCAATGTCAGTTTTCCCAGGAATAAATGTATCCTCGCTTTAAATCATTAAGCAAAGAGGAATGACACTGAATAACATTTTAATTCAGCTCCGCTATTAGCATCAAGCTGCCATGCTGGACTTCACCAGACAATTGACACAATATGACATACAAGCCGGGCTTTACACACACACACACACATACACACACACACACATACACGAGAACGCGCAGCTAGACAACGCCATTGCAGGCGAGGGGTGATGCCGCCATTCCCTTAGTAGGGGTGTTGATACACAGTACCATTCAAAGTCTTATTATCACTCAAACGTAACTAGTTCCGTTTTTTTAAATTTGTTTACCGAAACCAGCTGTGTTACTTGCCTGTGTACTATTTTTATGTGCGCTTCAACAGTGTGACAGGTGTGTAACCTTAATTTTCAAGAATGGTTTGGTCCAGTAATCTGTGTAGAGGGAACGAGCAAACTGCAGTCTGGCAAAGGAAAGTAATTAAAATCGCAGCATAATAGCTACAGTGGTTGCATTAGAGGCCACGTGGTGACAAGAAGGATACAATCTTTAATGTGATCAGCTGATCAAATAGTTTAGATACAGATCAAAGAGTAATTTTGGGAACATTGGTTAAATACAATCGAGAGCTGGGTGAAATATGGACAAACCAAGTGACTGGGTTGTTTTGATCCAGCAGTTGGGTTAAATGTTTAATACAAAGATGCTATTTAAAAATGTTTGTTATTTAATTATTATTAATTAATTATTTATTCGATTTAATAATAAATGTTCATTTATTAAACATATTAATAAATTGTAATTTCCAACCTATTCTGGGTTCATTTTAAGCAAGAAATATAGTCATTTTTAAGCAATAGTTAAGTTAAATAAAACTACCCAGAAGGCTGGGTTAAATATTTAACCCAAACACTGGGTCAAAATGACCTAATCGCTGGGTTTGTCCATATTTCACCGAGCGCTGAATGGTATTATATTTAAATAAAAAAATTAATAGCTGAATAAATAAGCTTTCCATTAATGTATGGTTTGTTAGAATAGGACAATATTTGGCCAAGATACAACTATTTGAAAATCTGGAATCTGAGAGTGCAAAAAAAAAAAAAAAAAAAAAAAAAAAAAAAAATCAAAACATTGAAAAAACGGCCTTTAAAGCTGTCCAAATAAAGTTCTTAGCAATGCATATTACTAATCAAAAATTACGTTTTGATATATTTATGGTAGGAAATTTACAAAATATCTTCACGGAACATGATCTTTAATATACTAATGATTTTTGGCATAAAAGGAAAATCGATAATTTTGATCTATACAATGTATTTTTGGCTATTGCTACAAATATACCCGTGTTACTTTTGACTGTTTTTGTGGTCCCGGGTCACATATATATTGTAAATATGAGTATATATTGTATATATTTTATAATTTTTTGACATATGTATAATTCCATATTTGCTTTCATTATGTAATGTTTCTAATATTTACAATTTTTAAATGTAAAACATTTTAATATTTAATCTAAACCAAATTCATTATCCAATAATAATCCATTTATTACAAAATTAACTTTGTAATAAATGCATTTATGCTGCCACAGCATGAAATAGTCTAAATGCACATTTTTCAGATACAGTATCTGTGCTGTCTTTGCAGCATAAGCATAGTAGCATAAAGTTAAAAGTCTATTAAAATAATGAATTGTTCATAGAAAAAGAGAATCTGATTTTTATTTACAAGGATTAGGCTAGTGATGTTTACTGCATTTTAGGCCTACATTGATTTTGTTTACTTTCTGTTTGTTGAATCACAATCCTATTTCTTTGATTTTGTGCCTTTAACCTAAAGACTGCCAAGGAAACTGCTGAACTGTGCTGTGGGTAGCAGCACAATAGACAATGCACATTTTTTTACACTATTTTTACTATTTATTGCATAACACTTGATCCCCTTGTATTCCTGTCAACAGATGTCTGGATATGTTGCTTAGCAACCTAAAATCTTGATGCCATTGGATGCAGCCTAGTAGCACTTTTGTTCATGTGAGGTAAAAAAAAAAAACCTTCACAGACCCAACAGAAGGTTTGTATCACTCATGGTGCTCACTATAGGCTGTCCAGCTGTGCTGCATTGTGCACAGTGCAAATGCCCATGACCATCTGCGTGCTCAGCCTCTCCACGGGGGGTTGAATACATTTTAATAGACCTTATCTCATTGTCATCTTTAGAGCTTATGGGGCATGATGGATGGGGGAGGGAGGAGCCTCCTGTATTATCCTTAGAGAGAGGTTCCATTTGTGTCTTACAACACTGCATTTGCAACTATGCTGAAACCATATGTGACCCTAGACCACAAAATCAGTCATAAGTAGTATGGTAATATATTTGTAGCAATAGCCAAAAATACTTTATATGGGTCAAAATTCTCGGTTTTCCAAAAAGCATTATTATATTAAGAAAAGATCATATTCCATGAAGATATTTGGTAAATTTCCCACTGTAATTATATCATAACTTAATTTTTGATTAGTAATATGCATTGCTAAGAACCTCATTTGGACAACTTTAAAGGTGATTTTCTCTTTTTTTTTTTTTTTTTTTTTTTTTGCACCCTCAGATTCCAGATTTTTAAATTGTATCTCAGCCAAATATTGTCCTATTCTAACAAACCATACATCAATGGAAAGCTTATTTATTCTAATTTTAGATGCACAACTCTCAACAAAGGACCCTTATGACTGGTTTCGTGGTCCATTGTTACAAATAAATAAATAAATCACATGCATGTGTACACAAGTCACCAATTTTAAAATTGAAAGTAAAATCAAAGTGGTGTCAGTTACAAAAAGCAATGATACACTTATTGCACTTTTTTCAGCCACTTCAAATTATATAATACAATAGAATATTGTGTTATTTTTTATAATTATTAATATTGCTAATACTATTACTATTGTTATTGTATAATTATATTTAATTATCTAAACACCTATTTTTTCCCACTGAGCATATTTATAATTACAAATAAGGAACAGTGTTGCATCGAAATGAATGAATGAATAGGGGGTAAATACAACAGCTAAACAAAGATCATATATGTGACCCTGGACCACAAAACCAGTCGTAAGTAGCACGGGTAAATTTGTAGCAATAACCAACAATACATTGTATGGGTCAGAATTATCAATTTTTCTTTTATGCCAAAAATCATTAGGATATTAAGTAAAGATCATGTTCCATGAAGATATTTTGTAAATTTCCAACCGTAAATATATCAAATTTTAATTTTTGATTAGTAATATGCATTGCTAAGAACTTTATTTGGACAACTTTAAAGGCCATTTCTCAATATTATCATCTGGAACCCTCAGATTCTAAATTTTCTCAATTTAAAAAAAACTGACCCTTATGATAGTTTTGTGGTTCAGGGTCACATATCATAATTTGGTAAGATTTTACAGTATCGGAAATCTCATCAAGAATGCTTTCTAATCTAAGCAAAGTGTTTAAGTACATAAAAAAATGCAAATGATTACTGAAAATTACTCTTACTCTTCTATAATTACGGAATATATATATATATATTCATATAAATACATAATAAATAGTAATAATAATACAATATAATATAATAATAATATATAAGAGAAAAATGTATAAATAGATAGCATAAATATTATGCAAATTAGGCAATATAAACATTTGATGTATTTAGCATCTTTAAATCTTACGTCATAAACCAAAATAATAATAATAATAATACATGCTTACACAATTCGGTTCGCATTTTACAAAATAATTAGGCCTATTGTATGGTATGTGCTACATATGTTTTCCATTCCGTCCTAACTGGGTTCCCCTGTAAATATAGCTTGTGATTTTTTTCCAGCATCTGCGCCAGATGTTTCAGCCAACCAGCGCCCATCAGCCTCAGTGTGTGGGAGGAATCCGAGCAGCGGAGGATGATGCTTATGGCTGTCACATCCCGAGGACCACCAGCGACACTTCAAATGTGTGATGTTAAAAGCCACAGCGGCAAGTGAACGATGGTCTCGGTCGGCGTTTTCGTGGGGCTCATAGTGGGTACGTATATAGACCTGAGACGACGACACTGAGGAGAAATACTCGTTCTTTTCCGTTGGATGATAGCTAGCCTGCTGGCTAACGGAATAGCTCTCGTTCTCATTAACATTACATCATATGGATAAACCTACTGGCAGTTAATCGTTAATTCAAAGTCTGGCGGTAATCGTTAATTCATATGAACTGTATTACGTGTATATTACGTTAACATAGCAGATTCCACTAATAGTATATTATTTTAAACATGCCGCTGGATTTATACTGTTAGCTAACATAAATACACTTGGTTCTTTTGCCTGAACAACAGGAATGTCATGTAACACTACGACGCTGTTTTTCTTATTAAATGGTTTTATTTTTTCTCTATTATTCCTCTTTGTCCGTTGCAAAAGCCGTAGTTGTTCGTTCTGTCGGTGGCATTCACGGCCAAAACCGGGCTTTAATCGACTCCAAACAGAGATCTGTGTTTCAGAGTGGCGGTGAGTGATTGCAAAGACTGGCTGTGTCTCAAAAACTTGAATGCTGCCTGCGTAGTAGTGATTCATCAGTGACTCGAATCTTTTGAATCGGTTCATTGGCCTTTTCTGTAGGTTATGCTACATTAACGTTTTTATTTTTGTTTACAGTAACAAATCGACTTGGAGACCCAAGAAAACAGCATAACAGATCTGTCGTTGTCTTTCAAAATATAATGAACTGCTGTGAATTGCTTTTATTAAGAAATAAAACAACAATAATCAACTAAAGCAGTCGTATACTTTTAAAAAGCGAACTAGAGTGATTCATTCTCTTTAAATATTCATTCAGTACGTTGATTCATTTATAAACTACTACTTATACAGAAGGTTTGGGCATTATAGGCATGCACAGACACATGCCCATGTGCGGTATGTGCGATGTTCGAAATGCTGACTAGGTAGGCAGCTCACTAGATTTTGAGACAAAGCCGATATGTTTGAAGCGATCATAACACATGCACAGCACTTTGCTGTGCAAAGCTTTTTGGGCTTAACACCTGCCAACCTGCTGAATCACCAACCTATATAATTCACCTTCCTCTTGACTCTTTTGAAGTAGTAGGGGAAGAACTACTCCTTTAACAAAACCACTGTTTGTATATTATAACATGCAGTAGCCCAGTTATTCAACCTCTAATATATAACATGTTTTCTAATGCTTTACAGTTAAACCTTTTGATGTACATAATACGTTTTGCATTTTGTCCATTATAAATGAATGCATTGATATTAAAACCATTATCCACTTCTTCAAATGTGTTAAAATTAAAATAGATATTACCTGATAAGTGGACAGCTTCAGAATAGCATTCTGTCACTTCACCTTGAGTGTGTTCTCGGCCACAGCTTAGTCATGACAGGTTGACCCAGTTTTGTGCATAACATTGACTTCCAGGCACAGTACTTTGAACAGTTTGACGTCTTCACAATCCTGCAATTAGTCTGGACTGTTTTTTTTTTCTTCCTAATGAATCGTGAAGTGCATGAATTCCCCTTTGACCGGAAAAGAGAAGTCAGCACAGCGCTGATTCGACAGTTCATTAGGACATCCCTGGCTGTGTCACAGAAAGGGAGGGAGTGAAAGAGAAAGTGTCTTTTCTCAGTTAGCACATGATGAATATCTTCATTTGGCCCTCACAAGGTCGGCTCATAAAATCATAAACCAGGATTAGCCATTTCTACTGCTGTGTTTGCGCATGTGCGCATCCGCTTTGCCATTAGTGTCGCAAAGTTTGGCATTAACCATTAATGGCTGATCCATTAGAATATAGTGTTGTGCATCACCTTCAGTTTGCCTTGAGTTCACGTAGTATTCAAATCATTTTATAGACTCTAGGATGTGGTTTTGTCACTATTGGGTTTATATCAGGCTCTGGGCTAAGGTCGCCCTCAGGGTGACAGAATAAACCATCTGGCACTCCAATTATTCAAAGCATGCATCTGTGACCCCGTGCGCGCAAAACCACAGCCACCAACACCCCAGAAACAGATCAATAACTCCACCGTGGATAAAACCGTTAGTAATGACACAGCTGTTCAACAAGCCCCTGCAGTGCATGCATGTTTGCCTTCAGTGTGGATTTCTGTGATCTCTGCACATTAAAGTAGATCTTTGCATAATTTCTAAGCCTGTTTACACCAAAACAAATGTTTGGAGTAAAAATGCACTATGGTGTTTATCAAACAACACTGAATCCAGTGCAGAGACGAGAGAGCCGGTTCCAGACTCCTCCTCAGCTATTTGCTGTTGCTTATCAAAATAGTCTGTTTTTGAGCAGTTATGTCAGAATTCTGCACATGTGACCAGAAGTGCAAGTCTTATTGGTTGGGTGGTTTCTTCTCAGAGTGATGGAAAACAGAATAGAACACCTTTCCACAAACAAAACTGTCATGTTGACAGCATGTGAATTGTCGTATCTGCCTGAACATATGCATACACAGCCATTCATTCAAATGAAAATGTGTATCACACGAATTTTTACACCAAATATTGGTCCTGGTGTGAACAGGCCTTTATGGGCATAATTTCGTAACTCATTACATGTGAAATATGCATGCTTGTATTGATTCACTAAAGATTTTTTGCAAATGAGGTAACATGCAAACATGCTAAGAAGCTCTATAATGCAGTGGAGGATGCAGTTGACTACCGAAACCTGCATACATCAGTGTGACTGTACAGCATCACTCCAACAATACGATCCAGAAACCTGAATCAGCTATATAAAATTTTAAAAGTGCGCCAGTCTGCACCGTTTGTTTGAATATATCCTGTACCCAGTTACAATATTCCATTATAATTATCAATTAATCATTATTTGATAATTTGCGACATCAGTAATTGCTAAGAAATTTACATAAACATCGCGTTTACAGCCTGCTTCTGCAACAACAACAGCATAACATTCATTGCACTCGCTTTTTTGAATAGGGAGTAATTTACCAAGAAAAAATATTAAAAATTAATTTAAATTAATTAATTTAAATGCAAATGTAAATAAATTGCATAAAATAACCACTAATAATATTTTAAAATATGTAGAAATATCTTTTGACGCACAATGTATAGGTCTGTTGATGTGTGTGAATTTATTGTTGTGATACAGATAATGGAATCGGTTCTATAAAATATTAAATTTTTCCCTGGTTGTCTGGATATAGCCTAGATGGTCTTCTTCATCATTTGATCATAATTGGATCAATAAATTGTATCAGTAATCACCAGAAATTGTACATAATTAATCTGTTTACAGTCTGCTTTCTACAGTAGTAATAGCATAACGTTAATTGCAAAATGTGTAAATTAAAGTGCAACTTAAAATAACATTTATTTTATTCATTTAAAAACTTTAAAATAAAAATTTATTTAATATTTTCTTATTAAAATTAAAAAATGAAAAACATTTAAAAAAATAATTTACACACATTTAAATACAAATATGTACATTAACCCTTTAACTGTCACTCCCATTTTTGAACACAGACATAAAAAATGCACTATTCAGACTTAAATTTTTATAATTCATAAATGAAAACATTTTGTAATATGATTTTGATTTACATTTTTCATAGTAATGCAATGTCTGATTTTAAAATGCCTTTCAAAGGATGAATTTTGAGATTTTAAGTTTTGAACTGATATATAATTTCTTATGATTTCTAAAGCATGATAGGAAAAAAGGCAACGAAGAAAATCTTTTGTGACAAAGGTCAGAACTCATGTTATTATGTAGATTTTTTAAGTTGCACTCTTGACATATATTAATCTATTACCTTTCCTACACAATTTGTAACACAAAAATATGGTAAAATATTTACGATATTTAATTTAAAATATTTAATCTATTTAGGAGTCTTTGACCTTTCCAACAATGAATAGTTTGTCATGATTATAATATATTTTTTGATTTTGAAAATTGATAGGAATTATTTTGAATTTTAAATCATTAGCAATTTTTTAAAAAGTAACTAGTAACTAGCCATTTTTTGGATGGTAACTGTAATTTTTAGGGATGCATGACATTGGATTTTTGCCGTTATCTGATATGCCGATATTTTTCAACTTATTTTGGCTGATAGCTGATGACGATACCGATGTATTTCCTTTTGTTTGGTCTCTCCTGTGCAGACCTTTTAAGCGAATTATTTTTTATTTTGGTTAGTTTTTAACAAGAACTTATTTGTTAGAATTAAATAAAAATTAAACAAACAATAATGCATTTCTAATGACAGTACATCGAAGCTTTGAAAATAATTATAAATAAACTATCTATAATCTCTACCTTTTTTTTTTTTCAGAAAAATGCATTGGTGAGCTTAACATTTTATTTTAAAATTTAACATTTATAGGTGGTCTAAAGCAAAAGATTTCTGAAAATCTTTTAAAATAACATTACACATTAATGAATAAACCAATATATATATATAAAATTATTTAATTTATAAGTGTCATGATTGTGATTTTTGTCATTCATGTAAACTATAGCTTCTGACCTTAAATCAAAACATACTTGTGATCAATTACTATGTAATTTAATCGGAAACACAGTCTAAATGTTATTTGTGTATTTTACTTTCATTTTATTAGAAGTTGGCCAGCAGCGCCCCCTACAGAACTAAATGCTCCTAAAATGGCATTATGACCCGGGGAGGCTGCCGCTGCTGCTACTGCACCTGCTATTACTGTTTACTCTATCACACACCAAACGCATCATTCTGTATGTGCATTCTCAAATTAAATGTAGCGATCCAAAACAGTGAATCTAATCATCATTCAGGCAAAACTTTGCGTCAAGAATGAGCCACACTGCTTACATGATCTAATCGCTAGCACATGTGAGTTATCCCTCTTATCAGCAAAACATATCGGTATAATTTTTCATATTTACATTTAAAGCCATTATTGGCCGATAATATCATGCATCCCTAATTAGTAATTAGTTACACCACTAGTTACCAGGGAAAGTGCAGTAATATTATTACTATAATGCACTACTGATAACTAGTTACAGCCAAACACTGGACATTATGAATGCTGGTGTGTGTGTGTGTGTGTGTTTGAATTTATGGGTTAGGCTGGTTCTAATCCACAGTACAGTTTTGTTTGTTTGTTGATGTATCAAAAGATTATTTTATCTTCGTGTGTTCGTATTTATGTCAACTCTTTTTGTGTAATCCCCTTGTTTGTGCTGTTCTGAACAGCTTAATGTGTTTGAGCAAGTTACAGCCTCCATGTAAGCACACTCTCCGCCTTGAGTGATGTACTAAGAACTAGTTTTGTATCTAAAAGCTTGTTTCTGTAGTGCATCGCTGCAGTAGCTTTCTCCCAGTGCAGCACGCTCCCCTGTGGTGATTTAAAACCAGCTTCCTTCCAGCTGACTTTAAGTGAGAAAAGAGACTGTAAAAGCATGCTGGCAACCATCTCTCCAGTATCTATTATAAACTGCTGAAAAAATGCTTTTATCTTAAATAATGCTTGAATGGGGAGTATCTGTGTATTGTGCCAGAGAAAGGGGTTTGATGTGCGAAGCGAGGAGTGGGGGGATGGCGTACGAGAGGTGTGTTGAGCGTGCAGTGTTTGAGATTGTGACTCAATGTACTACCGTCCACCATCCAATGAGAGTCAGTGGCCTAATCCCCAAGACACACTCACCCACTCGCTCACATAACATTCTCACACACTCCTACTCAGATGATTTTTAGAAGAAAGAAACACACCCTGTTACATAAATGCATTAAAAATAAATACAAGTTAAAATAGAGAGTTTACATTACAGTTGTGGAAAAGGAAAAAAATTATGAATCACTGTTAAACTTCTCCAAATTACATTCCCAAATTATAACATTATTTGTTATGTCTGTCTCAAGCATCAATTTGTTTATTATGATACAACAAAATCTTGTTTTTTTTTTTTTGAAATTATAATGAAGATTTCATTATAGCCGTTACACTAGTTTTCAATGTCACATGACCCTCCAAGAACCATTCTATTATGATAATTTTGTGTTCAAGAAACACTTATTATCAATACTAGTTTGTAAAGTTTATACATTTCTTTACTGTCATTTTTGATCAATTTAATGTCCTTGAAGAATAAAGTTTTTTTTTTTTTTAAACTGCACTGACCCCCAGCCTGTGTGTATTTTTTTTTTTGTACAGTAGGTGAATTTTGTCTGCCACATTTTACTGCATTTAATTCTTTTGTTATTTCTATCCGCAACAGTGGTCACCATCCTCTCTAAGTCACATGCAGACCGCAACGTTTATCCTTCTGCTGGAGTGCTTTTCGTTCATGTGCTAGAGAGGGAATACTTTAAAGGAGAGTTCCCACCATATCCAAAAGCAGGTATATTTACTGCACTGCTTGCTTAATAATATGCCTGTACAAGATAAATGTTTCACAATATTGGTTTTTATGAAACACCAGTTCACCTTGCTAGCTACTTTGTATACTAAACATGTTAATGTCAGTCTGATAATTTGCTCACCCCTATGTCATTGGAGATGTTTATGTCTTTCTTTCTTCAGTTGAAAAGAAATTAAGGTTTTTGAGTTAAAAAAAATTCCAGGATTTTTCTCTATATAGTAGACTTCAGTGGGGATCAATTGGTTGAAGGTCCAAATTGCAGTTTCAAAGGCCTCTACATGAACCCATTCGGGGAATAAGGGTCTTATCTAGCCGAACGGTTGTTTTCTAAAAAAAATAAAAATGTATATACTTTTTAACCACAAATGCTCATCTTGCATTAACTCGACGTTGGAAAGATGACGCGTGACATAGGTACCGACCCAGTATTTACAAAGCAAATGCAGAAAGAGAGTCAAAGAACTAACCACGTGTGACCTTTCCAATGTGATTACGAAATGTGTGAAGTTGCAGACCTGCATCACAGTAGTGCACAGTAGTGCAAGACGAGCATTTGTGGTTAAAAAGTATATAAATTTTAGTTTTTTTAGAAAATAACTGATCGATTCGCTAGGTAAGACCCTTTTTCCAGGCAATTTGGCCCTTCAACTCATTGGCTCCCATTGAAGTCCACTATATTGAGAAAAATTCTGGAATGCTTTCCTCAAAATCCTTAAAGGAGAAGTCCACTTCCAGAACAAAAATTGACAGATAATGTACTCACCCCTTGTCATCTAAGATGTTCAAGTCTGTCTTTCTTCAGCCGTAAGGAAATTATGTTTTTTGAGGGAAACATTTCAGGATTTTTCTCCATGAAATGGACTGCTATGGTGCCCCAATTTTGACCTTTTTTACAAAATGCAGTTTAAATGCGGCTTCAAACGATCCGAAATGTGGTTGTAAACGATCCCAGCTGAGGAAGAAGGGTCTTTTCTAGCGAAACGATCGGTTATTTTCATAAAAGTAATACAATTTATATACTTTTTAATGTCAAACGCTCAGCTTGTCTCACTCTGCCTGAACAGTTTTTTTTTCCGGTTCATGACAGTTAGGGTATGCCCAAAAACTCCCATCTCATGTTCTCCCTCAACTTCACAATCGCCCTATATCGCTGTTTTACCTTTTTTGTTGAGGGTGTTTGATCTTCTTTGCATGTTCACTTTCCAAAGACTGTGCTGGTACTTCTGCAGTGATGTATATTATCTTGAAATGATTTTTGAAGTTGAAGACAATACGATTGGAGTTTTTCGACATGCCTTAACTGTCTTGAGTCAGAAAACACAGAGTTCGAGCAAGACAAGACGAGTGTTTTTCATCTTTTTAATAAAAATATCCAATCGTTTCGCTAGATAAGACCCTTCTTCCTTGGCTGGGATCGTTTGAAGCCACATTTCAACTGCATTTTGGAAGTTCAAAATCAGGACTGGCCATTATATGGAGAAAAATCCTGAAATGTTTAACTCAAAAAGCATAATTTCTTTATGGCTGAAAAAAAAATACATGGACATCTTGGATGACAAGGGGGTGAGTACATTATCTGTACATTTTTGTTCTGGAAGTGGACTTCTCCTTTAAATTCTTTTCTACTGAAGAAAGAAAGACATGAACATCTTGGATGACAAGGGGGTTAATAAATTATCAGGAAATTTTTATTCTGGAAGTGAACTAATCCTTAAAGCAAATACATCTGAAATTATTCTTCATTTCAGGTGATTCGAGTAATGACCCCATCACATTTAACACCAACCTTAAAGGCTATCCAGACAGGCCTGGATGGCTGCGGTACATTCAAAGAACCCCTCATAGTGATGGAGTCCTCTATGGATCACCAACCGCTGAGCATGTTGGCAAGCCAACCATCATCGAGGTGTGTAGTCATGTATAAACACATCTGACCCCACATACACTTCTGTTTGGGGCAAGCCCCAAAGGTTTTCTCTCTTTTTATTCAGCAAAGATGCATTAAATTGATCAAAAGTGGCATTAAAGCCATTTATAATATTGCAATTTTTCTTTGTAAATATATCCTGTCCAAAAACATTATAAAAAGCCTTACCGATTCAAGTTTTGAATGGTAGTGTATAGTATTTATTTTTGTAGAAAGAAATCGAATCATTTTTTTCTAGGAACATAAAAGGTATCAGGGCAAAGTTGAATTTGTATGCATGAGAATGCTTATCTCTTTGTGTATTGTTAAGGCTTTAGATTCATGTAAGGATTTGGCTTTGTTATTCTTCTTTACCCTTGAGAAACTGTATGTGTTTGCATCTGTTTCTAACATCCTGTGCATGGTATGAATGTAAAGCTGCCCTGAGCCGGGCTTAAACTTTCCCTCTTGCGTGTTGCAGATTACCGCGTATAATAAACGCACTTTTGAAACTGCCAGGCACAACTTGGTCATAAACATCATGTCTACAGAAGGTGAGAGCCAAGAACAGTTTTGATTTTGCAAATCTCATTATAAAATACAGCCATATGCTCAAAGAAATCCTCTGTTGTTTGACTGGAGAATAATCATAAAGTATGGAGAACAGGTCATTTTAAGATTCATGAATCTACCAGCCAGACATATATACAATAGCGTTGTTTATTTGTGTATTTTAACAGCTGATTTACTATCACCACATTATATTCAGAAACATTTTGCTAAGTATTCGCTGTCTCTTTCACAGGCAGATCTGCTTTATGTTTGTACTAAATGCTGTGAGATTCCCTGTTCCTGATCTGTGTTTAGCTTTAAGCTGAGCGAATGTTTCTGTGCAGATGTGACCTTACTGTGACGCAGTCCACCATCTGCCACAAAGAGACACTTCAACATGACAGCCTTATTATCCAAGTGTTATGTAACCTAGTTTGGGTTACTTCTAAATGCATACAAGAAGATATGTTCATGTCTTTCCTCTTTTGCTCTCTGGCAGAATTTCCTCTGCCTTATCAGGCTGAGTTCTTCATCAAGAACATGAACGTTGAGGAGATGTTGGCCAGTGAAGTGCTGGGAGATTTTCTCGGTGCTGTCAAGAACGTGTGGCAACCGGAGAGACTCAATGCCATCAACATCACTTCAGCTCTAGACCGAGGCGGACGAGTGCCATTACCCATCAACGACCTGAAAGAGGGGTGAGATCTAAATAAAAATTTTATTGTCACAGAACTTGTGGTATAAATCAACAAATATGAAGCAATAATGTATCTTCTGGCTAATCTTAATTATGCTAACAAGTGGTTTAGCAACTGTAGAAATTATTCAAATTAAATCATTATTTATTCATTCTTGAGAAAACTCGAGAAAGGGAGAACATTTTGTCCCAGAAGGGAGAAGAACAGTGTGTATTGGACTGTGGTAAATTTACGTAAGAGGCTGCCCTTCTCACTTCACATTTCTGTAGAGGAATTCCCTCATGCGTTGGCACAAGTTCCTCCATGTCTTGCCTCCATGGTGTATTTCTGTACAGCATGCTTATGTTAAGTGCTAATTTACTCTAAAATTTGTGTATAAAGCCTTGACCTTCAGTAAGTTCCTGTGTCATTCACAGTGTGTATGTGATGGTGGGAGCAGACGTGCAGTTCTCGTCGTGCCTTCGAGAGGTGGAGACTCCACAGAACCAGCTGCGCTGCAGTCAGGAGATGGAGCCCGTCATCAGCTGCGATAAGAAGTTCAGAGCTCAGTTTAACATCGACTGGTGCAAGATCTCCCTGGTGAGCACACCAGATCTCTGGCTCTGATTTGTATCATGCTGTGGGATCCACTATGTTGTCACCTCATTGTGTGCAAGTTAAAGGGGTAGTTTTTTAAAAAAATGTAAATTCTGTCATTAAATACTCACCCTCATGTTCCAAACACGTAAGACCTTCAGAAACACATATTATTAACACAAGATATTTTTGATGAAATCCGAGAGCTTTCTGACCCTGCATAGACAGCAACGCAACTAACGTGTGTGGTTTAACCATAATGTTAAGCTACAAAAATACTATTTTTATGTGAAGAAATAACAATATCAATAACAGCGTTATAACGGGGAAAACTAATTTGTTTGATTACTTGTTACTGAAAAAGTAATGCCGTTAGTAATGCTGTTTATTCATAACGCCGTTATTCCCATCACTGAATCTAATCCAACAATAGCCATCTTTTGTCTTAAAGCGGTCATCGGATGCCCATTTTCCACAAGTTGATATGATTCTTTAGGATCTTAATGAAAAGTCTATAATATATTTTGGTTAAAAATTCTCAATAGCAGTGTAAAACAACACCCTTTTTACCATGTCAAAATCAGATCTGCAAAAATCATCTCATTCTGGTCGAGGCTGCTTTAAATGCACATGAGCTCTGCTCGCCCCGCCCCTCTCTTCTCTCTGTGGAGTGACGAGCCTGTTTACTTTAGCCGCATTTTGCCGCTAAACTTGCTAACTAGCACGTTATTAGGAAAGCCGATCACAAAGATTCATGAAAAAACCCTTATACTCATCTCTGCTGTAAGTGAAGCTGGATCATGAATGATTCGCGGGAATATAGACGGATATATGTAGATCGGGAGGTGCATTCCCTTCACAAACAAATGTCATCCGCTGCATCTTCAGCGGCTGTCGGGAGTAAATGATGACCACTATGTTCATTATTACATCCAGCAACACAACACCTCAATCGCTCAATCTGAGATATTCTTGTCTAACTTACATCACTGCTCCGGCACTGAAACAAAGAGGGCGGACTGTGACAGCTGATTCGAGGTAAATCGCTCATGTCAATCAACTATCGTGGGAGCGGCCTCTGTGGGTGTGACGCCACAACGACAGGCATCTGAGAATGGCTTGATTTGAAAAAGGGAATATTATTTTTACGGATTAATTAAAAACCACTGCATGGATTTTTATCATTATAGGGTAGATTTGTACATACACTGCACACACATTAATGTTCAAACAACATGTAAAAGTGAACTTCCGATCACCCCATTAAGAAACATTTAGGCTGTACGTGCCAAAAGTAAGTTTACTATTAGCAAAACAACATTATAACATTTAAATAAACATTTAATAGAAGTCAGACTTTTATTAAATGATTATTACCATTATTAAATGATTATTTTCACAATAAAGCAGAATTCTAATTATATCAATTTATAATGATCAGAATCAGAGTGAGTTTTATTGCCAGGTATGTTTACACATATGAGAAATTTGATCTGGTGACAGTGACAAGACAAGACACAGATAATAAAAAGAATAAAAATAGAATAAGTAAATAAGGAATAACAAAATACAAAAAAATATTTAAAGATTGCAGGAATATAGCTAAAAATAGGACAAACTAACAAAAACATAAAAACAACTGTGGCCAACGAGGCAGCCGCCTGCGGCGCCATCTTGGATCAAATGAATTATTCATAAAAGTCGAAATAAAGCTAGAGATAAAGTAAATATAAGCTCAATATCAGAGGCATCAAACCTTAGTCAGCAAAAGAAAAAAACTGGACATCAAAAACAACTTTTTTTCTCCATTTGGTGTCAGTGAGATTTTTTTTTAAGAATTTAGTACTTTTATTTGCTATATTAAATTTATCAATGAGACAGTAAAAACATTTCTGTTCAAAATAAATGTTCTGTGGAACTCATCAAAAAATCCTGAAAAAAAAGTATGATGGTTTCCACAAAAATATTAGCCTGCGCAGCTGTTTACAACATTGATAAAAATAAAATGTTTTCCTTAAGCAACAAATTAGCGTATTAGAATAATTTCTGAAGGATCACGTGACACTAAAAACTGAAAATTAGACTTTGGCATCATATTAATAAAATAATTATTAATTAATTTAAATTAATATAAGCTATAATTTAAAATATATTACAATTTAAAATAGTTATTTTAAATTGTAATAATCTTACAATATTACTATTTTTTGATGAAATAAATGCAGCCATGGTGAGTTTAACAGACTTCTGCTTTAAAGCGATAGTTTATCCGAAAATTATAATTACTTTAATTGAGATATTTTTGATGAAATCCAAGAGCATCCTGACCCTGCATAGACAGCAACACAGCTACCACGTTCAAGGCCCAGAAAGGAAGTAAGGACATTGTTAAACTAGTCCATACAATTACAGTTTAACCACTAATGGCACATGGACTATTTTAATGATGTCCTTACTACCTTTGTGGGCCTTGAATGCATTGCTGTCTATGCAGGGTCAGAAAGCTCTCAGATTTCAGCAAAAATATCTTAATTTGTGTTCCGAAAATGAACATTTTTAAGAGTTTGGAATGACATGAGGGTGAATAATGACAGAATTTTGATTTTCAGGAGAACTATCCCTTAAAAAACATTTAAAAATCTTATCAACCCCAACGATTTGGACTGTAGTGTACCTCAAAATATTTTTTAGAATTTTTTGAGAAACACATTTGCACACAAACTTGCTAAAATGCAATGTTTTTATTTTCTAACCACGTTAAATGTTTATTTATGCTGAGCCCAGTTTGTTTTTGTTCTTGAAGGTGGACATCACTAAGGTTGTTCCTGTGCACAGTAACCGTCCAGACCCCGGCACAGGAGTGCTGCCAGACATCGGCGAGTACAACCCGCCTTCCGAGTTGCTGAAAAGCAGAGATTATTTCGCTGACTTCCTGATCACCCTGGCGGTGCCTTCAGCCGTCGCCCTGGTCCTCTTCATCATCCTCGGCTACTCCATGTGCTGCCGACGGGAAGGGGTGTAAGTTCGCTGTGCTAAACTGTTGGTGAAAGTGAAACACATACACGAGCAAGCACGAATCTGCTTATACTTAATTCTAGTACTCAATTGCCATTGTTTAATGATCAACATTTAAACGTTAAATTACTTTTTGATCATAATAAACCAAGTAGTGCCAGTACAGCATCTTTTGAATCAATTAAGTGAGGGCTTTTCTAGAATATGTCAAGTTTTGAAAGGCAAGACAGGGTCGCATCCCTGCCAAAAAGCAGCTTACCATCTTCATCAAGCATCAGTTTTTTTTCACCATTTAATCATTAATTGAAACACTGTCAGTCCAAAGGTTCCATCTGTTGTATTTAGAGCCATTCCGGCAGATGTTTCCTCTTCATTATCAGCCAATCCCAGTGTGTTTCCTGATGATGTCACCCACCATCAGAGCTACCGCAGCCTGAAGGAGACCCCTGCATCACCAGACTTCAGTTGATCCATTCACCATTCTCCATTCCCCTCCTGACTCGCTCTCCATTGGCTTTTGTGTGGTTGTCTTTAACTATTAATATTAGAATTTAATTCAGTCATTTTGTTTTGTTTCTAGGGAAAAAAGAAACATGCAAACACCAGAGTAAGTGTTCCCTCTCCTGTGGTCTTGGCTTTTTCTTTTTCCTTTCTTTGGATAGGTCC
Organism: Labeo rohita; assembly: GCF_022985175.1. Classification (NCBI taxonomy): domain Eukaryota; kingdom Metazoa; phylum Chordata; class Actinopteri; order Cypriniformes; family Cyprinidae; genus Labeo; species Labeo rohita. The sequence goes on along the minus strand of NC_066887.1, from coordinate 17,617,350 downwards.
CTTTGTTTTTTTCTTCCCTGTTTTGTTATCTCAAATCCTTCATCATGGTGACATGTTCATTTCCATCTCATTCATACGATCGCCTCTGTGTCTCCATGGTGTCATCAATGGGCAGCTGCTTCAGTGACAGAGATATATGTCAGCTTATTATAATTGTAAATAATTCATATTGTGGAATGAGGTAGTGTGACAAGTATTCATCAAATAGCTCTTTGCAAAGTAGACAAATAACCCAATGTTATGCCTAGAACTTCAGATATTGTTTATTATACTTTTTGTGCTTATATTTGCTTTAAATAGTCATTTAGTTGTTCCTTCCATTCTCAGTATTCAGCTGGTTCACCACAGCTCCATTCAGAAGTCTACTAAGGAGCTTCGCAGCATGTCTAAGAACCGGGAGATTTCGTGGCCTCTTTCGACATTGCCGGTCTTCCATCCTGTGAGCGGAGAGGTGGTGCCGCCCATCCATCCTGACAACTACGAGACCACCAGCATGCCGCTCATGCAGACGCAGACGTGAGTCTGGTACTTTTGCTTTAATCACAGGCATAATTTGAGTTTGGAAAGGGTGGATCTGGTTTAAAGGGGTCATCGGATGCAAAGTTCACTTTTACATGTTGTTTGAACATTAATGTGTGTTGGCAGTGTATGTACACATCTAGCCTATAATGCTAAAAATCCATGCAGCGTCACACCAACAGAGGCCGCTCCCACGACAGTTGATTGACATGAGCGTCTTACCTCAGACCCGCCCTAAATCAGCTGTAACAGTCCGACCTCCATTGTTTTGATGCCGAAGCAAGGATGTACGTTAGACAAGAATATCTCTGATTGAGCGATTGAGGTGTTGTGTTGCTGGATGTAATAATGAACATAGTAGTCATCATTTACTCCCGACATTTGAACCGCTGAAGATGCAGTAGATTACGTTTGTTTGTGAAGGGAATGCGCCTCCTGATCTACATAAATGCAAACGCAAATCACTCGTGATCCAGCTTCACCTACAGCAGAAGGTGAGTGTAAGGGTTTTTTTATGAATCTCTGCAATCATCTTTCCTAATAACGTGTTAGTTGGCAAGTTTCGCGGCTAAACACGCTAAATGCGGCTGAATTAAACAGGCTCGTCACTCCACAGAGAGAAGAGAGGGGCGGGGCGAGCAGAGCTCATTTGCATTTAAAGGAACAATCCATCAGAATGGGTTGATTTTTGCATCATTTTGATGATAAAAAGGGTGTTGTTTTACACTACCACTGAGAATTTTTAACCAAAGTATATTCTTTAAGACCCTAAAGAATCATTTCAGCTTGTGGAAAATGGGCATCTGATGACCCCCTTAAGAAGAGTTGAGAAAGTAGGTTACTATAATCCAGTGTTCTTTAAAAACAAGCTTGAATCTCCAAGTGCCCTGGTATTAAGTCACTGATGACTTGGAGAGATTAAAGCAGATCAAACATCACAACATATGCGTATTATCATCAGTTAGACTGACCTAAAATGATGTGATAAGACGATGCAGAAGAAAGTAGTTGGAATGTGAATCTAAAGATTTCAGTTACTGAATGGTTGCATGCATGTTTTTTAGTACTTTTATCTATTTTGAATGACAGTTTATATCTTGCAATTCTGACTTTACACCACACAATTGTGAGTTACGTCAGAATTCTGAGTTATAAACTTGCAATTCTGAGAACACATCAGTCATCAGTCTCACAGAATTGCAAGATATAAACTTGCAATTGTGAGAAAAAAGTAAGAATAGCATGATACAAACTTGCATTTGCGAGAAAATGTCAGAATTGCGTAATTCTGACTTTATTTCTAGCAGTTTTTCATGCAATTCTAAGGAAAAAAAGTCTTAGCTTGTAATTGTGAGTTTATATCATGCAATTCTTTAAAAAAATGGCGAACTGATTTGATTGCAATTGAATTGAGTTACTTAACTTTATTTTTAGCAAATGTGAGTTTGTCATGTAATTCTGAGAGTTCAGTCTCACAAATTGGACTATAGCTCGTAATTGCGAGTTTATATCATGGAATTTTGACTTTATAACTCGCAACTGCGAGTTTATATCTTTCAATTCTAAGAAAAAAGTCAAAATTGCAAGTTTTTATCAGAATTGTGAGATAAAAAGTCACAATAACCTTTTTATTTTTTATTCTGGAAATGGGCTTCATTTTTTTTTTTTTCTATTTACTGTAAAGAACTGACTCTTACTTTTGCGCTGTTGCAGAATAAGTGCATGAAACTGTTGTTGTTTTTAGTTTATGCAAGAGCTTTTAATGCAACGACCCTCATTATTCTTTTTTTTCTTAATGGAATTGGTTCTTTTTCTAACCCTAAAACAATGATAGTAATAAGGATCTTGACCAAAGATTTGTGTTTACTCACAGAAATCTTCAAAACCAGATTCAAATACCACAGCAGCAGTCCTCTGGTAAGTGAAGTATTTAAACCCAATTCCTAAGCTTTTCATTCCATTGATACGAACGGCACCTGATACCAGATGGCACAGAAACAGAGTTAGACATTTTCTTAAATTATCCATAAAAACTAAAGGCTGTTCTCATTTTCCTGGCAGTGGAGATGTTAATTGCACTCATGGTGCTTTAGTTCTCTTTCATTGCTCTCTGCTGAACCCCAGTGTACACATAATGAACTGCCATCAAACAGCTGTGAACTCTCTTCCTGTCTAACATGCTGTTCATTCATTCATGCTAACAAAGGAGATAATTATTGTATGTCGACTTTTCGGAGACTAGAGGCAAGTATTACTCTTCACATCTGTGATAATGCTTTAAAACAAGAAAAAGAGCCATTTCATGTTTCTAAAATGTCTCTCTCGTTGTAGGTAAATGGTATTCTTGAGGAGAGAAAAGTGGCCGAAGCTCTAAACCTGTGATCTCATGTGGCTTCACTTTTGTACCTGTTTTATCTCACCAAATGTGCATGTGTAGCTGTAGCTTCAAGCTAAATGCCTTTGTGTTCTCATGCACACATGTAAAAGTGCAATATCCAAACACTTTTCAGCTAATGTTGGATGGACACACTAAAACAATCTTTAAAATAGTTTCCACATTAAATATGTTGTCAAATGTTCTAAATTTTTGGTATGAGCCACTAATGGAGGCACATTTAATGAGATCTGAACAGATCATTTTGTTCTCTTATGTGAGTAAATGTGTTTTGATAAATTAATACACTTGCCACTAAATAAAACCACTGGCGTATGTTTGTTCTGTAAGACATTTAAACAAAAATGAAGATGATCACGTTTTTGAGAAGGGGTTTATCGTCAGCATTGACTGTACAAGATGAAGGCATTTTCAAATTAAATGAGCATTTTCACATTTTAGGACATACTGTATACACACACAGAAGATTCCTTTGAGGCCTTTGGGGTTTCTTTAAATAATAAAGCGAACTATACAAATAATTTGTTTTATGAACAGACGTTGCTCAAAAAAAAAAAAAAAAAAAAAAAAAAAAAATCAGTTAGTTGCATGGATCTGCCAGTTGATGGCACACTGTACAAATTTTGCTTTGCTTAGAAAACATTTTAACTGATGAAACAAAATATTAATATACCCTTTTAAATTCACATATATTGAACTGCTATGAAAAGTAGATTTAAAAATGTGACCGTTTCATAATAAATGCAACTTCTCAGCCAAAATGTCTGATATTTAACTACAATGTACCACTATTGAAACAATATACCTGTCTCTCAATGGCACATAATGAAGAATCTATTTACAGCATTATCAGTAAACTGATAAATTATCTCTCTTTTTTTTTTTTTTTTTTTTTACATGTAATACATAAAAAATACATTAAGTTGAACGTGACCTTCAGGCTTCAGCTGTTGCATTTCAAGCAGTTTGAGAGGATATGAAGATATACATTAAACAATAAATAATGAGGTCACTGATCGTAGACAAAGCTGGCTCTAACATTTATCTGTATTTGTATAAACTGAGTAAACTCGTATGGCAAGAAAACCGAACAATAACTGGCTCACGGACTCAGTGCATTCAAAAGAGGGCGTCGTGTTCTGACTGTGTCTGATCAAAGTGCATGACTTCTTTTGTCATTTGGAACTATCCACTTTTTTAAAAAAAAAAAAAACAGGCTCATTGTCTAACTCCCCTAGAGTTAAACAGTTGAGTTTTACCGTTTTCGAATCCATTCAGCCGATCGCCGGGTCTGGCGGTAGCACTTTTAGCATAGATCACTGAATCTGATTAGACCACCAATCCTGGAGATCGGCTGAATGGATTTGAAAACGGTAAAAAAAACAACAACAAAAAAAAAAAAACTCAACTGTTTAACTCTAGGGGAGTTGGAAAATTAGCCTTTTTTTTTTTTTTTTTTTTTTTAAAAAAGTGGAGTGTTCCTTTACAGTTCAAGTTTACCTTTCACATCAGTAGCCGTTCCTCTAACATCCACCTAAAATTTACTGATCAAACAGTCACCCTCTATAAAACATTCTGATGGAAGCAGTGCATGCTTATGGATCCCATTAGTAGTGGTAAGAAATTCACTGCCAGGGAGTTTTTACAACGGCATAGAAATGGATGTTCACCTTTCGATAATCCAAAGGTTTCATATTCACAAGCTGCTGGTGTGATATGAATGTAAATAATTGTAAAGAAACATTTGATGCCGATAGAGTTCTGTCAGTTTTAAAAGGTGAGAGGCAGGAATGTATTACTCCTTCACATTTTGCAGTCATGGGCGTCAGGTACAAAAAAAAACTGAGAACTGGGAGACGTTGAGGACACACAAATACATACCCCTGTATAAAACATAAATTATTAAATACTGTCCATAAAACGCATCTCAGAGCTGTGAGAGAGAGGACAGAGCAGAGGTGTACAGGTATCATCTACACACAGTATGTGTAATTTGTCTACTGCAAACATCCTGCTTCCATAATCGTTGTTTGATCATCTGAAGCACTTCTGTTCCACGGTTCTTGGCTCCAGAGTTTTTTTTTTTATATATAGACCCATGCCGTAAGAATTCCCTGGATCAATTCCTAGGAAAAAAAAAAAAAAGTTCTAGGCAGGTCGAGTTTTTTTTTAATATTATACAGATTAGGATCCTCACCGAACGAGGTGTGCTACTGTCTCTGATTGCCCTGGATTACTCGTTTCGGGACAGTATCAGTACCAGCACTAGAAAGGCTCCTGCCCCCAGCAGTCTCTTCAGTAGAGGCCCGCTCTCTTTAGGAATGGCCACCTGGGCCAAGTCATTGGTGATCTGGGAAATCTCATGAGCTACACAGACGAAGATGAATGTGCTGACAATAATGTTTAAAGTGGGGTTTCCAGGAATGAGGACCAGGATGCCCTTGGTGTCCGCTGCTAGCCAAATATGATACTGGCATATGAAGAGCTGGTGGAGAATACAGAAAGCATGTTGGAATGGTTGCAGTACTTTCAAAATGGTGGAATAGTTTGTTTATTTACAGTGGTGCCTGCTTGCCTCCTGGACCTCCATAAGTATATTGCGGTAAATGTAGTTAATTTTATACTTAAAAGGATAGCTCACTTAAAAATGAAAAATCTGTCTGCAATTACTCATCATCATGTCGTTCCAAACCTGTAAGACATTCGTTCATCTTCAGAACACAAATTAAGATATTTTAGATTAAATCCGAGCTTTCTGACCCTGTATAGACAGCAACGCAACTACCACGTTCAGTGTTGCCAAGTCTGTAGTTTTCCTGTGAAATTGGGCTACTGCGGGTTGTTTTTTTACTTCCACAGGTTGAAGCGACCCCAATAACCTGATAATTAGCCCCTGGAATATGAATTTTACCAGGGGAACCCCGCCAAAAATTTTGTATTTTACCCCCCAGAATGCATTTTTATGAGGGGACTGCCCTGAAACACAAGTGGGCTAAATTTGGGCTAGTTTTTGCAATTGGCTGGACTTTGTTGTGAACACCTGGCAACCCAGATCACAAGGCCCAAAAAGGTAGTAAAGACATCATTAAAATAGTCCATGAGTATCATGACGCATGGGTGTCGTGCTGTTGACGTTGGAGCCGGTGTTCTGACGTAGAACATAAATGTCTTTTAGCAGCACCACACGCATGTGACGTGGTACTGTTGTAAATAAAGCCGTAATTTCTGTTCTCTTTGCAGAGTATTCTCGTTTGCAAGTATTCTCGTAGCTTAATAACATTACAGTTTAACCACTGATGTCTCATGGGGTATTTTAACAATGTCCTTACTATCTTTCTGGGCCTTGTACGTGTCAGTTGCGCTGCTGTTTATTCAGGGTCAGAAAGCTCTCAGATTTCATAAAAAAATATCTTTAATTGTGTTTCAAAGATGAACAAAGTTCTTATGTGTTTGGAACGACATGAGGGTGAGTAATTAAGGACCGAATTTTCTAGGGCTGCCCTTCACTAAAGATTTTTCTGGTCGACTAATAGTCTTTCATTTTAAGCAATAGTCGACTATTAGTCGCACGTTTATTAATAAACCATATAAAGCAGTGGTTCTTAAAGTGTGGTACGAGTACCACTAGTGTTACTCATGCTCCCTCTAGGGGTACACAGAGGAATCATTAAATTAAATATAAATTATTGTTTAAACACAATACATTTAACCTATTTGAGTAAAGTTTTTTTACAGTACAGTATTTATTAAACTTTCAGGTACAACAGATTTTAATTTAATCTCTTTTTTGTTTTAATTTACCTATTTGTTAGCACTGCCTAGTAGGGATGTGCGGTATACCGGTACTGGAAAAATACCGGTATGTATTATACTTCAATCGGTACAATATCATAATTTTGCTTAATTCTGTATTTCATACGCTGCTGTTGCGAAGTGCACCTGTATGTGGCAGTGCTTCCCAAATTGCTGCGCAACCAGTAAATGTGACAACAGAACGTGATGGTTCAAACAGATGAAACTCTTTCAATGCGCCCGAAATTAATAAATAAAGAGAACAGCAGAAGTGAAATTGCTATAAATAATGTGCTGCCACAGGAGGCAACACATAAAAGCTATTTTTCGCTTGCTAATCCTGATCTGAGTTAAGAGATCAACAGGTGAGTGCATCATTCATCAGATTTAATTTTTTACTTTTATTTGATCAATGCACATACATAAGATGTGACACAGTAACAATGAAAGCTCAAACGTGCTTGTGTGACACGCTAGAACCAGTGAAATCCTGGTCACTTGCAGATTTCATACAATCGAATATTAACTGAATTTGAATTAAGCAAGAGTTTTGCTATATTATTTTAGTATCAAAAATGTGAAGGGAATGTTTCTGCCGTGCTAATATGAAGCAACTGAGAGAACGAGATTTGTATTTAATGCTTTTTCCTTGGCTATCCGAGTCTGAAATCTAAAAACAATCTGAGAGAGAGAGAAATAATAACGTGATTTTGAATATTACTTTGACTGTTAGACTAACACTTTACAGTAAAGCAACATTTGCCTGTAGGTTTTTTGTTACAGTTTGATACAAAGGTATGAAGATTATAAATATGTTTGTATTATTTATTTAATTTTTATAAAATCGTTTTCAATTCACCTATCTTTTGAGGCTGGTTATTTGATTTAGTATCGACACCATAGTTACTACATACCGAGTTATTACATTCTGGTATCGTACCGAAGCCATAATTATAGTATCGAGCCATCCCTACTGCCCAGTCTTTACAATGTTAAAGTGGCTGACAACAGTAAATATTCTTATTAGCAATAAAACTGCCTCATTTTTGAACTGTGCAGAGCTGCAGCAGAATAGTTTGGCCTACTACGCTACTGTATTTTAATGTTGGTCATTATGGTGGTACTTGGAGAGCCAAATACTTTCTGAGTTAGTACTTGGTATAAAAACTTTGAGAACCACAGATATAAAGCATAATAATGAGGCTTTGATTGCTTACATGCATAGCCTAATAAGCGCTCAAGCGCACACAAAAAAAAGCTTGCTACAGTGCACCGGCGGACATAATAATTATGAATGTGTCAGAGAAAAACAGCAAGGAGACTGCACTGACATTTTAATAATTATTGATAAATTAGTGCTTTCTTTGTTTTCGGCTTAAGAGATGAAGTCGGCAACACTGTCTCACGGATTATACGGATTACATAATCTGAGAATATTTGTTTTCTATTCAAATTGGTTTATTTAAAAGTAGACATTTTACTCTCTATAGATATATTTTTCATGTCTGTAAGCAGTGCATACACAGAGTTTCGAAGTTTCGCACTCAAGTTCACAGAGACAGAGACGGCAGAAACCGCATCATGTTTGCTTTAATTTTTTAATTTTAAAAAAGCGCAATGTTTCGTTGTTATTCTGATTCGAAAGATGTATTACTTTTATCTGTATGACTAAAAATAATTATTTTAAGAGCAAGTAACCGCACCGGCACCTCCATCTGTCATGCAGTAAGCGTGATACTGTTCAGCTTCTACACTCTGCACACTTGAATTGCACAAGTTTTTCTAGGTAACAACTGAAAAATTGATTGATTGAGCAGCCATGTAAAGTTGCTACTACATACAACTTTCAGATGAAAAGCCATATTTGAGGTCGATGAATGATAGGCGAGCATTTAGATGTCCTGCCCAATGTACTGTTTTACCACATAGACCACTTGTTAACGATCTGTCCGTCATGGACTTTGTGACTCCACCACTTCCTGTGGATTTTTTTTTCTGCGTCTAAGCGACTAATACAATTTTGGTCGACCAAGCCTCTTCTCGTTGATTAACAGTTAGTCAACTATTAGGAGGCAGCCCTAGAATTTTTACTTTTTGGGTGAACTATCACTTTAATGCGGGACAAGTTGTAAGCATCCGTTTTAATTAACAGTAGACCATAAATATGACACTGACAATAACCCAGAATAATCTTTTAAAAGTTTGTTTGCAGCAAAGCTTGTACTGTCTCACCTCTAGGGAAATCTTTCCAAACCACGCAAAGAACGAGCTGTACAAAGAGCGAGCGTAACCAGGAATATTCCGGATCAAAATGAAAGCCAGAATCTGTGGGCAGAAAGCACAGTGTGATCAAAAGTCAGCAGCCTCACAGGCACAACAGAATAAAACAAAAAGCCCTTTGAAATCCATTATTTTAGGCTACAAAAAGCCATCTGACTGTCTGAATCAACTGTGATAAAGGTTAGTGTGGTTATGAACAGTCAGTTTTATTTCTTTTTTATGTTTTGGATAAAATCACACATAGTGTGCAATTATAAAGAAAATATACAGTAGTGGGATGGGTACTTGCCTGGACAACCGAAATGTATGGATGCATCTCATTACACTCAGACTTGTTTTTGCACCCACTGGCCCAAATGGAATATGTCTGCAAACAAAAGAATCAATTGTTAAAAAGTCAAATTACTATTTTCAGAGAGAGAGACAGAATAAGCCTTACCATAAAAGACACCACAGAGACAAAGAGCAGACAGTTGGAAATCTTGTTGGAAAACAGAGGCTCTCCTTTCCCTTCAGACAGCAGCTGACATTTCTGCAGCAGCAGCAGGTATATGAAGGCAAAGAGCATCCCATTGATCACAGCCTAGCATACAAGAGAGCAGAAAGAAATCTGTTACTTTAAAATATGAAACTGACAAATGTTTCAGAGTTCATACTAATTCAAAGGAAAGGTTGTTTTACGCACAAATCGATCCAGTTTCCACCTGAACCACCACTCATGGATGCTACCTTGCAGCTCAAAGAGTTTTGAAACTGGCCACAAAGAGAAAATAGCCTCAAACAGTTCCTGCAACAAACACAAAATATTGAAATGTGCATACTTGAATCGAAACTAGTCTTAAAAAAAAGAAGTTCCCTTTCAAAGTTTGAACTTTAAAGGAAGTTTAAACTCGCAGGCACCATAGAAGCCCACTATATGGAGAACATTCCTGAAATGTTTTCCTCAAAAAACACAATTTTTTTTATGACTGAAGAAAGAAAGACAAGAACATCTTGGATGACAAGGAGGTTAGAAGCTCACCTGTGAGTATGCAAAGAAGCAGATGAAAAGAAGCAAACCCAAAAGTTTCAACAATAGTGCCAGATTCCAGAATGCACTACCTGTACATAATTGAGGGAGAAAAAAAGAGAAACAGTGTTTCATGTGTAAAAAAAAAAATCATTTTAGGATTGTTTGGCGTCTATTAAACAAATAACAGCAAATATTGTTATGACTTCAATTACCATTGGCTTGCTTCTGAAGAATCTGTGGCCACAATGCCATTGTAGCATAGATAACTGCAAACCAAAAGGTGACTAGAGGCACAAAGTAATAAAACTGATAAGGCCTGTCCATAACCAGACACAGCACCACCACAAGGAAGTTTAGCCTGAAGAGAACCTAAAAGAAACACAGAGAGGAGTCATTATTTATATCATACAGTGCAGTTATAAATATTACCATTATTAGTATTTACACTGCTAAGCAATTTGGTCACACCTAGAACCATCTCCCACATTGCACAATAAAAGAAAGCCAACAAAGCTATCATCTAGTGATGAAATATGAACTAGTAATAATTCATATGTTAAGTAACTGAAAACAATAGATGACAGTTCACATTTATTAGAAGTTCATAAGTTACTATATTATTAGTTAATATTTTGAAATAATGTAAAAATGTTAAACTTTTATCAAATAATGTTAAAATACTGCACAATACTGTATAATATCAATAACAAATGTCATACTGTGATTTTAGCTTTAAGAAATACAGTGTTAATATACTCTACTCTTCAAAAGTTTGGGGTCAACAGCATTTTATTTTTTATATTTTATATAAAAAGTCTCTTATAAGAAGCAAGGCTGCATTATTTATTAAAAATACAGTAATATTGTCAAATATTATTACAATTTAAAACAGCTGTTTTCTATGTTAATGTATTTTAAAATCTAATTTATTCCTGTGAAGACAAAGCTGAATTTTCAGCAGCTATTGCTCCAGTCTTCAGTGTCACATCATCCTTCAGAAATCGCTGGAAATCATTCTAATGTGCTACTTTTTTCAGTAAACATCAAATGAAACTAAAATGTGTTTGTTGGTCAAAAAAAACAAACAAACAAACAGAGGACTTTGCCTCGTAATTTTAGAAGAAGAAGACCACGTGTCACTGCTACATGCATACAGGAACTCAAGATAAGTAAAGTTTGGCAACAAGTACCTGACACACTCTGTAAAGTCCAAAGTCTCCCTTCAGCCAGAAGAATGAGAAGTGTCCATATCCTGTTTGGAAGAGATACGCAGCTACCAGGACACGGACATGCATGTACACAGGTATAAACTGGGAAAACAAAGGAGATTAAGAGTGCAGTCACTAGTGATACCAGAGTAAAGCAAAGTAATCCAATGCAGTTAAATCCAAGCTATTAATAACCGTACAGCGCTAGCTCCAGAAATGTGATAAATAAGGATGACCAGCTGCATCCAGCCCTTCCATTCATCCGTTTGCTCTCTGTTCAGGAGCTTCGCCTGGAAAGAGAAATTGTACAAGAATGTCAATATGAACATCTAAACAGGATCGAGATCTTTTTCAGACTAGAACAATTTCCCAAGAGTGTGCGCTACCTCCTTGCTGTTCTCACTGTAGAAGATCCCCAGAACGAAGATGTAGATGAGAGGGATGAAAAAGGTAGAATGTGTATAGAATTTCTGTTCCTTCATAAAGATATCTGCCCTGTCACACAGGTAGAAGTACAACATGATAAGGCTCATTTTGCAGATGGCCAGTAAAGGTCCCTTTGAGTTCAGCTGACCCACAGCAGGGGGTTTCTTCTCCTCTCCGCTCTCCACATCAGAAACAGGTCTGCTTTTACGATGTTTACTATAGCCTAGGACGAGGAACCAGACGACGGCCATCAGGAAGAGAACAGCAGCCAACATCTGGAGGATGCTTAGAGGAGGAGCGCTCTGACAGCAAGAGCCATCAATGGGCTTTAAGATCTTGTTGCACAGGGAGTTCATCAGAACCATGGCGCCCTGAGAAGTGGATAAATAGAAGTCACATTAGTTATAAATAATAAAATGTAGCTATTAATTGTAAAACTAGTCTCAACTAGAGGCTTACAACATCTCTTGTGCTCTCAGGAAGGTGCAAACCATCCACAGACTGGGAAATGGTCTCCATAGCAGCTTGCCGAGAGGCCTCTAAGAACTTGATCTTCTTTTTGCTGGTATTCAGAGTACTAACCGCCGCCTCGTTGTACAGATTTATCTGCTCGTTTGTGATCATCTTTCGACTGTCACTTAGCACGTCCTCATAAACAGGATCTATACAAACAGGAAAGGCAAGCACATGAGACAGGAATGTAGAGCCACCATTAGAGGATCTGAATTTCAAAACTCACCTTGCAGAACCCAATAGACTTCGCTGTGCTCAGCTAGTTTTTCCAGTGTGTCGGATATAGCTGTGAGGTTCGCTTTGTACTGCAAAAGCGCCTCACTTTTGCCATTGTGCAACTTAATGGACCACTGTTGGACAAATACAAACACAAGTCATTAGAAGGATTTTCAGTAACAGCACCTGAATGCATTATGACTGTAACAGGAACTCACCGTAGCAGCACCGATGATGATGACATGTGGTTTGGAAGCAGATCCCTAGAATTATTAAGAGATGAGAAAGATTCTTAAGCCTGTGATTTAAAGGATTAGTTCACTTCCAGAAAGATTTCCTGATAATTTACTCACCTCCATGTCATTCAAAATGTTCATGTCTTTCTTCAATCGAAAAGAAATTAAGTTTTTTAAAGAAAAAACATTCCAGGATTTTTCTCTATATAGTGGACTTCAATGGGACCCAACGGGTTGAAGGTCCAAATTGCAGTTTCATTGCAGCTTCAAAGGGCTCTACACGATCCCCATTGAGGAATAAGCGTCTTATCTAGCAAAATGAACAGTTATTTTCTAAAATAAATAAATAATTTATTTTAGTTTGACTTTGCACAATCATTTTGTAAATACTACGTTGGTATTTCTGCCTATGTCATGCGTGAACTTTCCAACGTGATTACGTAATGCATCAGGTCGAGCTAGTGCAAGACAAATATGTACTTTTTCTTTCCTTTTTTTTTTGGAAAATGACAGATTGTTTTGCTAGATATGACTTATTCCCTGCCTGGGATCGTGTAGAGCCCTTTAAAGCTGTAATGAAACATTTGGACCTTCAACCCGTTGGGTCCCACTGAAGTCCACTCTATGGAGAAAAATCCTGGAATGTTTTTCTCAAGAACCTTTTCGACTGAAAACACAGTCATGAACATCTTGGATGACATGGGGGTGAGTAAATTATCAGGAAATTTTTATTCTGGAAGTGAACTTCTCCTTTAATAACTTGCCTGATTTCTAACCAGTACAACGGAGTTGTCCTTACCTCTGTCCATGACATCAACTGCTCCTTCAAGGAATTGTTCACTTCAGCATACCACAGGAAGTCCTAAAAGGTAAACATAGGGAACATATTTGGAGTTGTTATATAACAGTTAATAACTGTGAAGGATCACGGCTCAAATAAAAGGAAACTTTTTATTGTATAGGATGAAACTAATTATAAAACACTTACGACAGTGGAATCACCATCTACAAAAGGGATGTTTTCATGCTGGTGGAACAATTGATAAGAAGGAAAAATATATATAATTAACTTTGATCAGAATAATTGATATATTTATTACCGTTATCGCATCTACTGTAAATTCATAATAATAAAACTTTAGCATTGAATGTATTATAAATAATATAAAATGTATTATTCTTATTCATTTTGCCTTTAAATCAAGTAAATGGCACATTCTTTTTTTTAATGGATTAGTTTTTATTATAAATTATTTATCAATGTGCATTTTTTCTCATAACCTTTAATCAAAATAACTTCCCCTCCCACTTGCAACAACATCTTATCTCTTCTTTGATGACGTGTTCAGTGGCACAAGGGCGGGACAATGAATTCTCCCCTCCAGCAATCTGTCACTCACTTGAGATTCCAGCAAGAGCAAACAATGATCAAATCAATTTTTAGATGAACAAAATCAGGTCCCACCCTACATTATTTTCTCATCTGAGAAGCCAGTTCGTCAGGATGTGTCACGACAGTGAAGAAAAGACAATTGTTTCATGTCAACTTTAATTAATAATATTTTTGTAAGAGTGTTCAGCAGCACAGTGTAAAGAAATCACAGCTCAAGAGGTACAATTTGATGTTTGTGACTGTGTTTGAGAGACTTGGTGACAGTAAAAAGTATTTTAAACTGCCATGCTGTAATCATATCTGTGGAGGGTGACATGAAATTTCAGTTTATGAAGTTGATGTTAACTTGCAGAAAATCAGCGTGGACCCATTTGAGCATTTTAAAGCGGAAACAGTGATCACCTATTCTTCACTATTGTCATATACATATAAGTGAAACAGCTATCGAAAGAGAAAAAAAATACAGATCTGACTTTGTTCATTTGGAATTTATCGGATCGTAGAAAAAGGGAATGGTGAAGGCAATTTGAAAAATTATGGAGCACTTTTTTTAAACAAAAAAAAAAAAAAAAAATATTTTGTGACCTTAAATGATATACATTTGCACTTCCACCCACATAATAAATGAATCATGTTTTATAGAAGTCATGAAATATTATAAAGGTCTGCCACAACAACAACAACAACAAAAAAAAAGACTGCACCAAGGTTAGTGTCTATAAACAAATGCTTTTGTCTGGGGCATATTTTCAAAGACCAGTGGTAATATTCTGGTAAACAGGAACAATTACACCCTTTCCTTTTTAATTTAACTGCAGCCTTTGAATGGCACTTTTATTAAAGTCGCAGTTGCTTGGGGGCCATCCTACATTAAACAAAATATGACTTTGGAGAAAACATTCAATCTGGTGTGAAATTAAATCAGTTAACCAACAGAACACTTATTGAAATAAACAGCAACAACAAACCTTGTTCCCAACTTCTTTCACCTCAGGGTTCATCATTTTGATGAATGAATAGAAGAGCTGGCGTATTCTAGAGTCTCCTACAAATGCTATTCTCTTCTCTCTGAGGCACAACTTTGCTTCACTAAAAGACAATAAAAAAACAGTAAATTCCAGCCCACGTTTCCATCCCATGTGTCACTGAGGTACAGTGACAATCACAACATGACTTACGTGCTTTTGTACTTGTGTAGCATGCAGCCGTAGGGCTGCCATACATTGTCCCCTAAAAAACGTCCACTGGATAAAAGCCAGTCACATGTGTCACCGCCTGAAACAAACAATGCATAATTATAGCGAATAAACATTTCAAGAATAACACAATATTTATAATAACACACATTTATTCTGTTATTTAGCAAGGGTGCATCTAATTGATCAAAAGCAACAGTAAATCTTTTACATAGACACAAATAAAATTTCTGAAACATTTTATAATAAGGTTAATTAGTTAACATTAGTTAACTACATTAGCTAACAAGAACTAAGAATGAACAGTACTTCTACAGCATTTATTAATCTTAGTTAATTTCAGCATTTACTAATGCATTGTTAACATTAGTTAATGCACTGTGAACTAACATGAACAACTTTTTACTAACATTAACAAAGATGAATAAATACTAAAATAAATGTATTGTTCACACGAGCACCAAATCAGTAAACCACAATGCACAATGGCCAAATATGTCTGTCTGATATGTGTACAACATAAAACCATAATTTAAAAATAGAGTATAAGTATTTCAGTTTCAATATTTTGTTCCTCCATGTGCCTTCTATGGAGGATACAGCTTCTATGCCAACATGATAAGCAGGAGAGGATATCATATCACATATTTAGAGCACATTTGCACATAATATTTGTATTTCAAATCATGTTATACAATAAAGATTTTAATTTTTAGGTGATTTTTTTTATCCTCATCCCTGATTATAAGAGGAAATGATATATGCAATGCGCAATCCTGACAATATTAAGCACAATACTGTCACCTGAACATGCCTAAACATAAAGATATGACCGATAACAATTTAATGCTGCATTTTCAGGCAACACAAGTGAGACTAGATGAATGATCATCCAGAAATGACTGTCTCTCCATCAAAAAGTTCTAATAATGAAGATACCTGGAATAGATCTTAAACTAACATGCGTTTAGCTAGATTTCAAAATCTTGTGAACTATTTTCGGGCGTCAGACACGCCTATAACGTTCTCCAAAATATTTCCTAGGCACCTGTTTTTAAGATAAGGCCTACTGGGCGCTATGCGTCCAAAAATGAAGTCCAACTGGAAATGCAAACCTGATGACAGACCAGCTGAGCGACAAAACTGGTTTAGGCTTTGATCCGTTATTGATTAGCTAGAATGCTTGACAGGTAAAATACTATGCTTCGCAATAAAAATACGCCGAACAGATGTCCGTTTTGATAAAGCGTCCAGAGTTCAGTTGTGTTTTCACAAGTAAAGCTGCAGCTGTTATTTAGCAATGACAGACACGCGCACACGCTCACTGAAAACATTGACTGACAGCATTAGCATAGACGCTAACACAAACACGCAGCTCTTGCTCACGCACCACTGCATAAACACTCACCTCCATAGTGTCGAGAAGCTGTGTGAAACACAGTGAGAATCACGACGGCGGCGACAGATAGCAATTTTGCATTTTTGATAGTGAAATATTGATTTATTTCCCGTTTGCCTAGGCTATAGGCCAGGACCGCCATCTTGGCTCCTCCATGACAACAGGCAGACAGACGAGCTGCGGCGACGCTGACGATGTCAGAGCCGAGCGGCGCGTGCCCGCTTCCCGCGTGTGCCTCAGGTTCTGTTGCGGTCAGAGGAGTTTGGTCGGAGTCCGCTTGTGCTCTTTGTGCTGCGTTTGCCTCAGCTATCATATCTACATCAGGTTTTACTTTTCCCTGATTGCTTTCTTTCGCCTTCCAACGCTTTCCAAATATTACCGACTTTTCAAATTAATGAAAAGTTACTACAAACTAATGTTACTTCTTTACTTTCGTTCTTTCTTTTTTCGGTGTCCTGCCCAGTGAAGGAAACTAGCACACCCTGTTAAATTTAAAACTTATTTCCTCTATTTCTTGAACCGCCACATCCAATATATAATGTGTGGTCAAGACGCACAACCTTTTAACTGCTTTGTTGAATTAGACATGCCCTTCCTCATCAGTGAACAGGTTGCGTAGAGTTCACTTGCTATCTTGCACGTCAGGTTGTGCTGGTTGGGACTAAACATTGTGTTGTGTAAAACGAACACAGTGCCAAACATAGTTTCTGAGGGTGTGGGAAATTACTTGTCCAATAAAAAATGACTGGAGGGAGGTTAACCACCACCCTAACTGACATTGTTTTCATTTATGATACTAACCAGGTGGCATAGCTTATCACTTGCACATCTTATATGATTCCAGTTACTGTTTAATAACATTCATACTGAACAGTCAAGAAGTATTAGAGCCATACCAAAGAAACCTTAAAGAATTATGTTGCTCCCAGGCACCAATAATGAACCAGTACAGAAGCTCTAAAGGAGCCAATCAGATTTTAGCTCATTTTAGAGCTCCTGTCCCACGACCCCTAGCCCCGCTCATATCCTAATATCTGAAATAGCTCCCTGTATCCTCATTCACTTTTCATTAGTCCAATGATCTCTTCTCAAACTTGAACAGGTTGCGTCAGCTGCCACATCATCAAGTCCCATCAAATTTTAGTCCCAAATGGCACCCTGTACCCTCATAGTCTTCCAGTGAGTTTACGCTTTTGTGACGTAATTCTGCTTTGAATGTTGGGTAGAAGTCTCCTCCGGATATCATCTCAGAACGGGCTTGGCAGAAGTGCGCACGAGGGTGTATTGTGCCCACAAAAGGGATGTTCATAAGCACCCATCTGAAAGCTAAACTTAAGTAAGCTTAACAGACATGTGTATGCGGTGGCCATTGTAAGTCTGTAAGTCTGCAAGACCGCAAGTACACATGAAGTGTGCTATTTGAAAGAGGGCCTTCATTTTGCATCCTTCATTCAGCCTGTTTTGAAGGATACATCAGTATCCTTTGTGTTATAATCCTTTGTTCCTAATGTACCACAGTCCTCATTAGCCTGCCTGTACAACATTAATAGAAAGCCAGTTAATATGAACATGTTTATATTCTTCAAATTACAATTTTAATAGTAATTTTGTGCTGTGACTGCAATGGTGGAGACATTTTATGTGATGTGGCTATGTGCACTTTCTAGACTGTTTCATTTTAGCGTTTAATGCTGAGTAGGAGGACTGAAGTATGGTCTCTGCATGAAAATACTGGGAGTTACCAGATTGGGGCGTTTTTAGACCATATTACCTGATTGGCTGAATGTCATAGTGACGGGCTCAGGCAAGGGGGATCAATTTCATTGCATGATTTAGACACACCCAGCAGTTTGAAAACACCCACTTTTGCTCTGCAGAGACCTCAGTCTCAGAGGACTCTAGCTTTGAAGCCTCAGAAGGACTGGACTAGGAAGGATGTGTCCATAGTCCAATGAGCAGGGAATGAAAACCAGTGAAAACCAAAACAAACGTTAGACTGATGTGCGCATGCCCAGTAGCCAGAGCTGTATCCCTTCTAGCCTTTACCCCAAAAGTGTTGCGGATGCCATCTTCTGGCCAGATGCTGCAATTCATGCATCTGGCCTGTCCCAATACCCGCACTTACAGTCTTTGTATTTAACCACTTGTCTTCTTACACAATGTATTGCTGTATTTGGACCAAGTGTACATAGGCTATTTTTCTTGAATTAGTGTAAACTGCTGTCCCACAACCAAAAAACACATTTAAAAAGCATTTAAGTATTCAAATCTTAGATGTTTATTAAGATCCTTCTATAATCTATTGAAATCCACAATAATATTTAAAATATCAGTAAGCTTAATATATATATAAAATCATCATTTACTGGGTACTTTTAATTAGGAGGTGCCTGTCCCAAACCCTAAGCCCTAAATGTCAATTTATGAAAATTATATTTAAATATTTTTTGTATTTTTTCCATTGTTGTTTTTAAAAGTATCTTTTTTATTCTTTTAAAAAATATATTTATTTTATATTTTCTTTTCAGATTATAAAACTTTAAGTACAAAAATGTTTCCTGCATTTTTCATGTCACTCCTGAAACAGTGTATGATTTAGTCTATTGGCCGAGGCTGATTTTAACTGAGCCCATAAATTTATGATCAGGAAATGTTCCTGTGATGGGAAGATAGGTCTCATCATTTTAAGGTAAATGTGTTCAAAAGACTGAAAAATCTGTAAAGTATTTTAGTAATGTGACATGGTTGCTACCAAAGCATTAGGCACTACCAAAACATGTGATGTTTTGTCGAAAATAAGTATCTTGAAATATCAACTAAGATGCAATGATAGTGTTTGGTTCAATGTATATTCAAACTAATGAATCCTTAACTTTGAAATCCGTATGATCAACTTTTTGCCTTTTACAAAGAAAAATTAGATTTCAAATACAACAGATCTCATAAATTACACTTGAAATATTGTTATGGATTTACCTCTGAAAAAAATGTTAACAAAATAGCTTAAAAAAAAAAAATACAATTTAGATGTAAGCAAAATCTTAATAGGTCAGTATAACCCTTCTAATTAAATTATTATTACAGTGTTTTGGTAGTGACAAATTTGGGGAGAGGACAGATATTCCAAAACTTTCTGAAAATACAATATGAGAATTAACTGCACAATTACTAGAAATATGTGCCATGGATATTATACAATTTGCATACATACCCATTGTTTGGAAAAAGACATTTTTTCAAGACGTTTCCAACTCTGGCTTTGGACCAATTCTGTAAAATGGCCCCTATAGAACTTTTAATTACTTGATTGGACTTTGGGCGTACAGTGTTGTCAAAAAATGCAAGTAAAGTTTTTATAGAGCTGTTCTGTAGTCATTATGTACTGTAACAGACAAAACAATATAATTAAGTGATAAAAAAAGCAACTGCAAACATTTTACAAAATCATCTCTGTACCAATAAAATACGCATCACTTTATGTTTTAATTATATGTAATATCTAATTAAACTTACACTGGAATGTTTTCCTGGACATATTACGATTTTGGGTCACATGAGTAGGTGAGAAGAATGATTGGATAATAAGCTGGGCTCTATCAGAGCTATCAGATCAATCTGATCTGTAGTAGGGGAGTCTGGGATTGGTTGGCACAGGGCTAATTTCTGGGTCAGAAATGCACAGTAGCTAGATCTGAATGTTTGCTCACTTGAACCTTGAACCTTACCAGATTATACCAAAATACTAAATATCTTGCCAGTTAAAACCTGGCAACTTTTCTGTTTTTCTCTGTCAGTCTAAAAACGAACCCCTAAATAGGTTAAAGAGAGACCGCAAAACCAGTCATAAGTCGCACGGGTATATTTGTAGCAATTGCTAACAATATGTATGGGTTAAAATTATTTTTCTTTTATGCCAAAAATCATTAGGATATTAAGTAAAGATCAGTTTCCATCAGGATATTTTGTAAATTTCCTACTGCGTAAATATATCAAAACTTAATTTCTGATTAGTAATATGCATTGCTAAGAACTTAATTTGATAACTTTTAAAGTGATTTTCTCAATATTTAGATTTTTATAGTTATCCTGTAGGACAAATGTAGTTGTCCTATCCCAACAAACCATACATTAATGGAAATGTGGATCCCTGAGATAAATTATGCTGCCTGGTTAGTAGTGGGAATGGTTAGTGGGGGTGTTGTTAAACAAAATATCTAAAAGACTGCACATACACAATGTGTAGCATTTAATGCCATCGTTTAAATATACATGTTTGGATTCTCTACAAATACAAACATGCCAAGTTGCAGTGACTGCCTTTTTATTTGATTCAAAAGTGAGAAAGATTTTGCCATCTGAAAAGCATGTCATAACTAAAAACAGAGGATAAAGAGCTCTATTTGGCAATAGACTCAGAGTATATCTGGTAAGAAACAAAACACCCATTCTCTTTGAATAAAACAGAACACCCATTTCATGAATCAGGCAGACATTCAAAATGGCCAGTTAAGTCAAACATCTTTTTTCCAACATTAAAGCACTTAACTCATGGAATAATGTGTTTCGGAACATTGGACATGCTTTATTTTCAGAACTTTTCACAATTTATTTAAACATCTCACATATACAAAATAGGTACAATAAACTTTGTGGTTTGTTTTGAGAGAGGCCTCTGCAACCCTTTGAAATGGACGAACTGTGCTGTCAGTATTAACACTGGGGGCGTAAAAGAATGTAATGCCTAAAAAACAAAAAAACAAACCAAAAAAAAAATCCGAACAAAAACAGAACTGAACAAAACAAAAGTAAAAACCAGACAAACATCAGGTTTAGGAATATTCCACCTGCTTAAAAATGGGGTTATCAGGGGGACCTGTGCAATATTCCTCAGAGACAATACAAAGTAATACAGTAACAGTGGTTTCCTCCACAGCTGCATGTATAGCACCATATAATATCACTGCTTCAAGTATTGGAGCACCTTTGAAACAGGACAGAACTTGAAGCCTTAGTACCAACTAGTGACAACTAGGATGTTGATTAATATTTTCCTTTACACATGAGGTAGTTTAAACCTTACGGAAATTGTGGTTTTAAACTTCCTCTTTGGAAGATATACAAAGACCACAAAGTGATGTATACTTTCATTGTTTTTATTACACTTCAATTTTTACAAAATGATGACATGTCCCATAACATGGTGTTATCCCGTGTCTCTTTGGGCTGCTGTATTAATTTGCATTGCGCAATGCTCCGTTCAGTCCATTGGTCCTCTCCGATAGAGCCCAGCTTAAGCAAGTGGATTTGCAGATAAAATCAGCATTCAGTATAAAAAACACAGACAGAAGGGCAGAGATTTTTCTTTTTTCTTTCTTTCTCTCGTTTAATTTATCATGAGTCTATTTATTTGAAACAGACTGGGCCAATGTCCAAACCAAACTCTTGATCTGCGCCACCAATGTCCAAAGGTGCAATGTCGAGGATGGGAAGGCGAGATGGTTTATTTGTTCTGTATTCAATGACTGTCTTGCTCCACTGGCCAGTGTGTCTCTGCGGGGACGCAACAAAAAGACAAAACACGTTAAGTGACTTATCTTTTGTTTTTTTGACAAACATCAAACCGTCATAAACATGCCAAGGCCCTGGCTAGCTCACGTAATCTCAAATGCATGTTGAAAATCTCTTATTTTGTTCATATCGTGCAAACTGGATAAAGGTTTTGTTTGTCTGTTTAATCCAAGTGCGAAAGGAGAACTTACACTGCAGCCATCCTCTAGGACGCTGAACGTGAAGCGGCTGTTGCCCTCCGCCCTGAGCTCGACATCATTGGAGCCCTGCAGCAACACAGCCTTCTTCAGGTTTCCGTTCTCGGCATCCATGTAGGCGATGCTGTTCTTGCAGTGGTAGGTGATGTTCTGGACTGCCTGGTTGGCCAGCAGACGCATGAAGGCCAGCTGAGTAGCCATGGATTGTGGGCTCAGGGTCTCATCATTGTAACCGAACTGAAAAGGGAATGGAAGAAGGCAACCTTCAGACTGCTTTCTCTTGATAAATCTTGAACAGGTTTGTCCTTTCTGAGGTCTTGCAACTTACCTCAGTACCACCATTGATGGTCTCTCCAAACCAAATGTGTTTCTTCTCCTGGGAGCTTCTGTACCAGTTCTTGCGTGGGATGCTCTCTGGGTGGGGGTGGATGCAGGTCTGGCCAGTAGAGAAGTCGCAGTAGGCCTTGATGGCATCCATGGTGCAGCCCTGGTTGGGGTCGATCCAGTAGAAACCTACAGGGGAAGAAAGCAATACAGATTATTAGGGAAAGTCAGAGTGTTAGAACTACTGGAAGATGGGTTAGATCTTAAACTGCTTTGGTCACTTACCGCTGCTCCATTCTGGGTGGCTGAGCCTGATGTCACGGCAAGTACGGGCAGGGTTCTTCTTTGAGCCCTCAGGGGAAAGCAGATTGTCAATCTGAGTGTTCAAGGACTTGATGGTGGCATCCACCTCATAATCCTTAGCCCTGAGAGAGGCCTGGTCAGCTCTGTACTCATCATAGCCTCCGGATGTGTCATATCCACCACCAGCTGGGCCAGCGGGTCCGGGAAGACCAGGAGATCCAGGAGGACCCTAAACATATGATACAGTAGATTAACTTTGATGTCTTCTCTACATTCCATCTCAAGGCAAGATCGGTATTTTCTACTGTATGTTGTATTTCATAATAAATATTTTTTATTTTCAAGAGCAATACTCGAATGTTTGTTTACTTACAGCAGGTCCAACATGTCCAGGAGGACCACGGTGTCCAGGTGGTCCAATAGCACCGGGGATACCATTTGAACCGTCCTTACCAGGGGGGCCATTGGGACCAGCTGGGCCCTAAAGACAAAATGCAGACAACAATTATGCACATTTCCACATTTTTATTACAAAATCCTGTGTGGGAATGAGAAAGAATAAGAAGGCTACTTACTCTTGGACCAGCAGGACCAGCAATACCAGCAGGGCCGCTGTCACCAGAAGGACCCTGTAATACAGTGTCATTTGTTTTTGTTCTGCAATCTTTTATGCTGATTCACTTAGCTAATCTGTATGAGAACTAAACAAACTGTTTTTTACAGGAAAAAGCAGTTGAAGCTCATTATTAAAGTTGTGCAACTTACGTTGGGTCCAGGCATTCCCTGAAGACCAGGATGTCCACGAAGTCCCTTCATGCCTCTTTCTCCTTTGTCTCCAGCAACACCTTTCTCACCACGGGGTCCAGAAGGTCCCTGTTAATCAAAAAGAGAAGAAGGAAGAAATTGAAGGCGAGAAATATTCATAGAAGCCATTGACTGGTCCTTAAATGAAAATGCAATGAGAAAGATTATGTCTGACACACTTACAGGTGCACCTCTTGCTCCAGCAGGTCCGGCAGGGCCAACAGATCCAACAGGTCCCTAAGGGAGGTGTAAATGAGAAAATGGATTGATTACCTGTATGGTAGTCTCTCTCATTTCTGTGCATAATTTAGTAAATGCTGTGACTTAGTGACACATACAGATTCACCACGGTTTCCGGGTCTGCCAACAGCGCCTGATGGTCCGTTGGGTCCAGGAGCGCCGACAGCTCCAGCGGGTCCAGGGGATCCAGGCTCACCACGGTCACCCTGGTAGTTGAAATAGTCCAGTTCATTTACTTTTTCTTTTATATGTTACTCAACCTCGTCTAGTAATTAAAACTTCAGGATTTATTACAAGACGGAAGATGGTCAGATATGAAGAAATGCACAGTCAGAAGTCACACCAGGGCTGTATACCTTAAGGCCAGCAGCACCAGGACGGCCAGGAGGTCCATCATTACCAGGGCTTCCCTACAAAACAACAAGGAGGCATATGTTAATACTGTATGAAAAAATACTCTACAATGTAGAGTTGTCTTTCAATGAACTAGAGGTAATACTCACCTCACGTCCAGCCTCACCCTGAGGACCAGTCATACCAGGCATGCCAATGTTGCCAAGGGGACCACGGGGACCAGGGGCACCAGAAGGACCAACTCTTCCAGGCTCACCCTAAAGAACACAAAAAAACGATTAAGATGTACCCTTTAACAAGTTAGGTTTGACCTGTTTGGACACAATGAAGAGGTCAGTGAACTTACAACAGCGCCGGGGCCACCAGGAAGACCACGGTCACCTCTAGAGCCAGGAAGACCATTGAATCCCTGAGATCCCAGCTGACCCTGAGGCCCAGCAGGTCCAGGAGCTCCCTGAATTTTGAAAAGAAAAAAAGTTATCATTGGATGTTATATTATACTAGGTAATATTTTGCAATTACTTTGCAAGTTGTTCAGCTAGTACTTACAGGTGAGCCAGCCTCTCCGGGTGATCCCTTCTCGCCAGCCAGACCAGGTGGTCCAATCAGTCCATTCTCTCCTGGGGGACCAGCAGGGCCAACATCACCACGAGGACCACGTGGGCCATCCTTTCCAGAAGCACCAGTGGGACCGGGAGGTCCAACAATACCCTAATGAATGGGAAGAAAATGAGTTTACTTGTGAGACTATAAAGATATATCCTGAACTGAAGCAAGTGCTAGCATGAAACATTAGGTCAGTTAATTTAAATTTATCTGATATTACTCACAGCGGGACCAGGAGGTCCAACTCTGCCAGCAGCACCAGGGAAACCAGTCAGACCCTAGGATAGAGCCAGAAATTCATGGGTCACAAAGGAAATGTTGCTCAACAAAACAAAAAAGCAAAATAAATGAATATATAAATCCATAAAAGCATACTTACAGGGGGACCGCTGTCACCACGGGCACCAGGTGGGCCAGCAGGACCAGCAGCACCCTAAAGATTCACAAGACATTACATAAAAAAGTTTAGAATCATAAAATACATTGGATGTGTCATCCAGCTGTTCTTGACTGAGACATGAGGTGAATGTCAAAACTACAATGCATTTCAGATTTGTACAATTATACTTAAGAAGTAAATTCACGTAAATCACCATTAAATGAGCTATATTAAACTTACAAGGGGTCCAGTATTGCCAGCAGGTCCAGCAGGGCCGGGAGGTCCAACATCACCCTTTCCACCAGCAGGTCCTTTCTCGCCTCTTTGTCCAGTCTGGCCATCAGCACCCTACAAGACACATTGTGTCCCTGTCAGTTTTTATTGCATATGTGTTCAGAGTTTTTAAAACAGCCGATTTGGAAGTCTAAACTTGAATGTATGAATCACAAAGACTTTAAGAGAATTCACATGGACTTACAGGGGGTCCAGCAAATCCGGAAGGTCCAGCAGGGCCAGACTCACCACGCTCTCCCTAAAATACATGCCAAGATTTGAGCATGAATGCTTGATTCTGAAGTGAATTATAGTTGATGCACAGTTGTTTAATATTGGACAATCATAAATAATTAAATAATGAAATAATCATTGCTTCAGTGTGTAGTAAAGAACTGATCATAATACTCACAGGAGAACCACGAGGACCAGCAGGTCCAGGAGGTCCGAAAGAGCCAGTCTCACCCTGGAAGAGAGCACAGAGTTAGGTTTAATTAAAATGATCTTTACCGCTACTTGAAGTAGGTACTTTTGCTAGTCTTCCACTTTTGCCATAGTTCAATTAGGACATTTAAGTAATTTTTGTAAAGGTGCCTTATAAAAAAACATTTCTGGTGTCTATCTTGAGACAAAACAAAGGCACTGACATATTTTAAGATCAGTCAATGCAAGTTTCTTTAATTTGAAACAGCTCAGACTTGTATTTTAGCCTGGGACTAGGCTTAAGCCTTGTCTGTGAAACCGGGGGTAAATATTTTTGCACCTGTGCAATGCTTTATATAGTGCAATTTAAAAATGATTTTATGATTCAAGGGTAAATCAAACTCACTTAATTGTGTTGAATTAAATTGTCTTAAAAATTACATAAATTCCAACATGTTTACATTGAAGTAACATTGCAAAAAGTGGCATAGAACGGAATAGTTGATTTTTTTAGAAATGAAATTGTTTGATTTTTGTTCCTCTTCACGCAGAGTTGAACCACATTTAAATGAATGTAGCAATGTTTGATTGTTGTTGCACCTATTTTTAAACTTTCCAGCAGGGGGCATCAGTAGTTCTGACAGTTGTCTGCAGGGTTTCTTCTTCAATTAATTGGGTCAAGGAGGCAAATTACTCGCCCCTTGAGAAGGTAAGAATCTTCATATGTTCCATTAGTGGTGTGCCATTAAATGAATGTCAGTGTGATTTTGAATTTCAAATCCTGTTTATTTTTATGATGTCACTTTTGACATTACGATGTGCGATTCATCATGCAAGATCCATAAAAAAGTAATAAAAAGAAAGTCCCTTTGGACTGGTGCAAATGTTCAGTTTCAATGATTTACGGTGATAGCACTGATACTTTGTGTTGATCTGACATAACAGTTGTGAGAATGCTCTTTACCTTGTCACCATTAGCACCAGCGGGTCCAGGGGGTCCACTGGGTCCAGGAGCACCCTGTAAATTAAGGAAAAAGTACCATAAAATCACGACTACAAAACGTGTGCAATTTTGCATGAAATGAGATGAAGGTATTTGGTATACTTACACGGGCACCATCTCTTCCAGCATTGCCCTCCAGTCCTCTGTATCCTTGCTCACCCTGTGTATAAGAGAAATGTTTTAGACATACAGATTTGGCCACATATTCACATAGAGTGCCAGGAGCATTGCTCCAAAACAGACCTTCTCTCCTTTAGGTCCAGGAGTTCCAGCGGTACCACGCTCACCAGGCATACCAGCAGCTCCCTGGTGTCCAGGGGCACCAGCAGCTCCAACTGCACCAGGCTCTCCCTGAAGAAGACAGATTTTGTCAGTTACACTCCTAAAAATGAACAGTCTAGATGACACGTGTGGTGACGTGTACATACCTTGTTTCCATCAGGGCCAGGAGAACCAGAAGGGCCACGAGCACCAATAGGTCCAGGAGCGCCAGCAGCACCAGCGGGTCCGGGGTTACCACGCTCTCCCTAAACAGTGATAAAAGGGTAGAAGAACCGTAAGAGAGGCTCATTTTATCTCATGCGAGATACAAGAAATCAGAGAAAGGTAAGTCACCTTCACACCAGCAGGTCCTGATACACCTTGATCTCCGGGGATACCCTGTTGAGAGATATTAAATGATTACAATGATTTGCATGACACTGTGCATCAAAAATTAAGCAAGTGAACCAAAAACTGCATAATATCTGAGCCATGAATACTTACTCTATCTCCGGCCTTGCCAGCCTCACCAACAGGTCCAGCGGGGCCAGGAAGACCCTGTTAAGGTTGAGCAGGAAAAACAGGTTTCTAAGATTCAAACACTACATAAACAGGAAGAAATCATACAAATTTATGTTATTCTGTTTGCCTATTTGACTGATTCCCAACCATGGATACACCTAGGGAGTCCTTGGAAACCTTGTGATTTTGCTACTTGTGACCACAAAACCAGTCATAAGAGTAATTTTTTTGAAATTGAGATTTATATATCACCTAAATAAGCTTTCCATTAATGTATGGTTTGTTAGGATAGGGCAATATTTGGCTGAGATACTATTTGAAAATCTGCAATCTGAAGGTGCAAATCAAATATTGAGAAAATCGCCATTAAAGTTGTCCAAATGTCCAAATTAAGTTTTGATATATTTACGGTATGAAATTTACAAAATATCTTCATGGAACATGATCTTTACTTAATATCCTAATGATTTTTGGCATAAAAGAAAACTCGTTCATTTTGACCCACACATTTATTTTTGGCTCTTGCTTGGCTCTACTTAAGACCAGGGTCACATTTTGTCTGGATTTCTTCAGAATACAACTACTTAAAGCTTGTAAAAGACAAATAAGCTTGAGCTACTTGATTAGCCCATTTTCACTTACTGTATTGATTAAAGGAGATCATTTGTGGCCACATTTGTTACTTAAGCCCTACTTATGGGGTTCCAAGATGGCTGGGAAACATGTCTTATATTTAAAGCTACAGTCCTGCGGACTAGCCCAGTACCTGCATGATTCATCATACACAATGTTCTTCCACAAGACGCATGCAGTTCTGTTTATTAACCACTAGGCTAGACTTCACACTTCAAGCTTGAATAAAGACTGTATAACCTTGAAAGAAGAGTAAAAGTATCAGAGGGCATGACGTGACACTGACCTGGAAACCAGGAGCACCAGAAGGTCCCTGCTCTCCCTTCTCACCTGGGGCACCCTAAATGAGAAGACAACAATACTTTTACCACTGAAAAACAGTGGAAGGCTATGTACTCATCCACATAGATAGTCTTTTCAGAAAATTTCAGATGGCCTACTTACAGCAAGTCCAACGGGACCAGCAGGGCCGTTGTTACCGTCGGGACCAGGAAGACCCTAAGTGAAAAGAGAAAGGGAATCAGAGCAGCTCAAAAACTAATAACTGAGACTGGATATTGAACAATGTTTATAATGGATATTTCTGTATCTGAAATACTTACTCTCAGTCCAGTGGGGCCAGCAGGTCCCTTCTCACCAGGCTTGCCAGCCTCGCCCTGTGAGGAGGTTCATTGATATGTTACATTTTGAATTTCTATATAAAGATAAAGTGCACAAAATAAAAACAATACTTACAGAAGGTCCCTTAGGGCCGGGGAATCCAATATTACCGGGCTGGCCTCTGGGTCCAGTTGGGCCAGGGGGACCAGTGCGGCCATCTTGACCAGCGGGACCCTAGAAAATAGCATATAAAGTGGTGTAAGTAATATTATATATATCAAAATATGCGTATAAAACATATATAAACTCTGATTGTACTCACAGCGGGTCCTTCCTTTCCAGGGGGTCCAGAACTGCCGGGGCTACCAGGGAGACCCTGAAAAGATATAAAGAGATGGTCACAAGTTGAGAATGATTGGTCTCACTGCATACTTAGGATAAATAGGAGATATTTCATGTGTTTCTTGCTTTGTGATTTACAGATTTTCCCTGTCATAATGAACTGGACAGATATAAAGTAGTGGGAAGCTGATACTCACTCTAGCTCCAACAAGACCAGGCTCACCAGCACGGCCAGCATCTCCAGGAGGTCCACGGGCTCCAGGGGCACCAGTAGCACCACGGGCACCAGGCATGCCCTGAGGTACAAGATTCATAGATTAGTGTTTAAAATAAAGCATCAGAGCTATGTAACTGCATGGATTTGTCAGGAAATCTGTCATATATTGTATATGTATACATATTTTTTATTTGATAATAATCTATGCTTTTGTCCAAAGTGGCTAAACCACTGTTACATTCTACATATACTCCATAGCTTGATCAATACAGAGCAGGTCTTTTATTAACACTTGAATCTTACCATTGGGCCAGATCTTCCAGCCAGACCAGGCAGACCACGAGTACCAGCAGCTCCCTGCAAGAAACATGAATATACATAGATTAGCAAAAATAAATTAATAAATAAACATAACCAATTACATAAATATTTGTAAATATATAGCTTTATTTTTACAGGAAGACCTCTCACATAATCTACTGAATTTCAGTATTCTGTAATGATATTCTGTACATCTTGTATAGTCCCTGACCCACTATTTAACTAAAAGTGGTGATTGATCTTTGATCTTATTGAAAACATCTAACTTACTCTAGGTCCACGCAGTCCAACGGGTCCAGTAGCTCCCTGCTCACCAGTTGAGCCTCTCTTGCCCTCTTCACCAGAAGGACCAGGGGGTCCCTGAGGACCAGCACTACCCTGTGCAGGAAAAAGGCAAAGTGAACAAGTGAACAAGGACATTCAGCCATAGCACAGACTATATGCTTTATAAATTGATGAGATAGCTGTCAGTGTGTATACTCACAGGCTCACCCTTGACACCAGCATCTCCCTTCACTCCAACGATTCCGGGGTCACCCTGAGCATCGAAACAGTTCAAAGGTTAGACCATTTTATAAGATGTACAAATCTGAAATTCACTATGAAAAATGCATGAATAAAAATAAATAGACTTGTGCACCACAATGAAAAATTTGAATGTGTGAAATTTCAATGAAAAATTTTTTTTACTAAAATGACTGTATAGAACTAAAACCTATGTAATTATGTTACTGTTGATCTATGTTATATAAAGTTGAGTGAAAAATACTTCCATATCATGATTGCTGTGCAGCTGTGCTTCTTGTTTAGTTGTGTTGTCTTATCAACTAAAAATTTGACCTCTTTTGACTTTTTAAATGACTAATCTAACTAAACCAGGATGTTTTCACTCAAAGCTGCTGATATCAAAATGTCTGATAATGAATCTGTTGAAGTAACAGTTCCGATAAAGCCTTCCAGTTTAATTTTTCTTTCAGCCAAAAAAATGGCAGCAAACATTTTGGTGCATCACTAATATATATTGTAAATGCAGCGGTCCAGAAAAATCAGATGGTGCTTACAGCAAGACCTCTTGGGCCAGAGGCTCCAGAAGGTCCCTGGGGGCCAGGGCCTCCTCTAGGGCCAGGGAAACCAGGGGCACCAGCAACTCCAGGGATGCCCTGTTGGAATACAAGAAAAAATACATTTGAAAAAACTAAGAACTTACAGTACGCTTTCCAACAAACATTGAATTTATAGTTAAAGTTAACTTTATAGTAAGTGCTACTTTAAGATAAAGCAGTTAATACTTGTTTAAGTCCGTTAAAATGGTATAATAATAATTCTGACACTTTTCTTAAAATTGATTTAGAATAAACATATTTAAAAAAACAAACAAAAAGAAATATTTAGAAATGGTTCTGGCAATTATTGATTAGCACATTTCTTTACACAACATATTTAGTTCAGTTAAGTATTATGAATAATATGGAAACTCACAGCTGCTCCCTTAGCACCATTGATACCGTTAGCACCAGGGTTGCCCTGTAAAAATACAAAGAGAGACAGATTATTATTTTTTCCTCATAAAAATCAGATGAATTTATCTCCAAATATTTAAGTAGCACTTACAGGGGGTCCAACTGGGCCCACAGCACCATTAGGGCCTGGCTCTCCTCTTTGTCCCTGAGGTCCAGATGGGCCAGTGGCACCAGCGGGTCCAATTTCTCCCTGTCAAATATTATAGACATTGTCTATTTCAGAATGTAAAAGAGGGAATGTGTAGAGCATGAGATCTATTCGAATTAAATGAACTGGCAGTATTGGCTTTTATTAGCATTTCTATTAATCTTCTGGCACATTATTTTATGCAGCGGTGCCAGGCAGACATCAAATTTGTTTGAATTTATTCAGTTTTGATTTCACCAGCTGTCATTCATACCTTAGGTCCAGGGGCACCAGGGAAACCAGGAGGACCAGCTGCTCCCAAAGGACCCTGAGAAGACAGAAACATTAGGACTATGCCATAAGGCACATTTTAGGAGATGGAAAGGTCAAAGGGCAGCCAGTCCACTCACAGCAGGGCCAGCAGGACCAGTGTTGCCATCAGCACCACGAGCACCAGCTGGGCCAGAAGGGCCAACACGACCTCTCTCACCAGGAAGACCACGACCACCCTGTGCAACAAGAGGAAGGAGACATGAACTTAAGATTAAGAGTTGAAGTAGGCATGTATTTAAGACCATTTATGCTGATAAAGTAATTTGTGCTGGAGGCTGAATTGAAATTTTCAGAAATTATAATGTTTGACCTACTCTCTGTCCGGGGGTTCCATTTGATCCAGCAGCACCATTCTCGCCCTGTTAATAAAAGACAAACATAAGCCTTTAAAATATGACAAAATATATTTGACTTCATTTTATGCAATATAAAATGTGGTGAAAGTGTTTTATTTATTTTTTTTTTGTATAGCACCTTTCATACACATAATGCAGCTTCAAAACATAGTCAAGTCAAAACAAAACCCTTTTTTAATGTAAAACATCAGAAAGTGCAGTTTCTTTCATGCATGCATGAAAGTTGGTCTTTCTGCACTCTGATTCCACTAAATTGAATTGTTTTATGCATTTTTAAAATGGCAGGTGCATTTCTTTATAGTCTGAGATGTTTTAGGATGTTAAACCTTTGATTATTACCTTAAGACCAGCGGCACCAGGCTCTCCTTTGCGTCCATCAAGACCGGTGTAACCCTGAGGAACAAGAAATTAAGATCATGGTTATTTTGTCTCCGTAGGCAATTGAAATGACTCATCTTGTATTAGAAATGTTGTTTTTTGGAAATGATGTCCCTCAGTGCCTTAATACTAAGCACTTACTCTGTGTCCCTTCATGCCAGGAAGTCCAGGAGTTCCGGGGAAACCACGAGCACCCTGAAATAGAAAGAGCAAAGATGAAGCTCCTTGTAAGAAATATTACTAAGGTAGATATAAACGTGCTTGGTTTAAACAAAAAAGTGCATTTTGATGCCCTTACCTGTACTCCAGGGACTCCTCTATCTCCAGGTTTGCCAGGTCTGCCATTGTTACCCTTTGAGAAGAATATAAAAGAGAATGTCAGGAAAAAATGGGGCAATGCATGGTCAAGTTATAAGTTCAGTTTTAATATATGGTATCATAGCACTCACATCGTCACCATTTTTGCCAGGAGGTCCAGGAGGGCCACGAACACCAACAGCTCCCTGTAATTAAATGATAATAGGGAGAAATGAACATTGAATTTCTAAGGTCATTTCCAAACCATGTGAAAAAGTGTTGACCAAGTTTACTTACAGCCTGACCGGGCTCTCCAGGCTCACCAGCATGTCCTTGGAATCCTTGAGGTCCCTATATATTCACGGAAAAGAGAATATATTTTTAGTAGTTTTTTTTTTAGAGCCATAAACACTCAAAAACACTACTTATTTAAATTACTGATTATCAAACTGATAACCTACTCTAAATCTAAAGTAATTTTTTTTTATTTATAAATTTGATTTAAAAGGTATCAATACTTCAATCAATTTGTAATCCAGTTAAACAAAAGGAAATACTCACAGGGGAACCGGGAGGTCCAGATGGGCCTCTAGGTCCCATCAAACCCTGAAAAAGTGAAAGTAAAAATGAGCGGCCTAAGGACTCAATATGATTAGCAACAGTTAAGATATTATGATGAAATAAAATAAAAGGTCCAGTGTTTCATTTGCAGAGCATGTTTTGGGTGTCGCCATACTTCAGTACTACAGTCTACAAGGTTACACTTAATATAAATGTAATATTAATATATTTAATAGCAGAGAGGGTTTGCATCAACTGAAAAGAAGCTGATATTAAATCACATGTACTCACAATAGGTCCAGGGCCAGGGTCAGGTCCTTTAGCGCCATCATATTGAGCAGCAAAGTTCTACAGAAAAAATACGGCAAAATATTTAGCCTAAATAAATAAAACATGTTGAGCAATACATTTTTCAAGAATACAGTTTTAATTTTAAAACATTATAACTTAATATTCCAATATAATTAAAAACATTCAGAAAGAAATGGGATGCTTTAGTTATTTTATTGACAATGTTTTTTCTTTCATATTTAAATTATGACACTGTTTCTTTCCTTGCATTGGAAATAAATACAGCTCTTTTGGAAGCCATTTTTAGGCCAAGCCTCAAGGCAAAGGTTAAAGGTCAAATGTTAAATATGACTGGGTCAAGGGGTAACGGGAGGATCATGAGACTCAAATATAACTACCCGCAAGCTTTAATCATTTAACCGCTATGTTATAAACAGGTTTTGGTTCCGGAAAAGTTTTTAGTTTAAAAATGGAAACTTACTCCACCAAGACCAGGGGGGCCAGGGGGGCCGGGAGGCCCAGGGAGTCCAGGTCTGCCGGGTTTTCCATCTGGTCCTTTAGGACCCTATGTAGCACAAAAACAAGTAACAAAATTAAGCTAGTTGTGATTGTTCTAATGTTTTAAAATGTGAGGTGGCCTAAATCTGTTATGTTGACATGAACTAGCCACCATGCTAATGTAGTGAAACTGAAATTGGTGATACCAAAAATACACAGAATAGCTTTTATGTATCCATTTTATGTCATTATAGATAACAGTTAAGTTAAACACCATATAATAATCCTTCGAAATTCAGCCTTCGGCCTATTTTATATTTAAATATAATGCTGGAAAATTATGGGATAAACTTACCCTCTCACCTCTGGGTCCTTTTGGTCCCCTGGGGCCCTATTTACAAAAATCAGACAACTATGTTTTAAAGTCCAACAGTATATTAATACTGCTTCATATGAAGATCACTTGCTTTTTTTCTATGCATGCTCAGAGTATTAGCAAAATGCATTTTCAGGTTTAAGTCACATTTAGATATGCTATGCCACAGGCTTATCTTCATATAATTGCACATAGAAAAATGACTAAATAAATACAGGATTTATTTATGTCATGTGATGTGCAATAGCTCATATCAAAAGCATTTCTTGTATTCTTTAAACTACAGACATGCAAATTATTCTTGCAGAACAATTATAACATGCACAGTGCAGTATGTATCAGTAACTACTATTAACTTCATGCCTGGAACTTAATTAGATATTAAATGTAGCAGTGACTCAGTCATGTGATGCCACATTCAACCAAGGTACTTCAAGGAGCTCAGAGGCCTAGTTTACATCACAAGAACAGGACATTAAGCCTGTTCCACTGACCGTAATGTGATGTTTCTCATTATGTTCCTTTAAGCACCTTCTTTTTTTAAAGCATATTCAGGTGAGAAATTTGATTCAATCCCAAATAATAGTCAATATTTATGACAGTTTTAATAATCTATGCTATCATTGTCCACTTGAGGGAACTGCTGGGCAAAATCCACCAGGTTGGAGGAATTTCTGCAGCATGTTGATTTTGTTACTTTGAGTCCACCTCTTCAGCAGGCCATCTAAAAAGATCCATTGTGCCCAGGTTGTCTGGTAGGCAGGATAGGGTGGTCTCTAGTTTCACTGACATTTGCTTGAGCCAATGGTGCTTTCCTCCTTCCCGTCACAGGCAAGAAGGAAAAACCCCAGAAATTCTGATAATCCATAATGCTCTGGTATATTTGGGATTGACCAAAGGATCTTCTCACCGAATATCATCATCCATTTGGAGATTTGGAATCAGATAAGGTAAGTATCTCTATTAATACATTTAATAATAACTTCATGCAAGTGTACTGACCGCTGTATGATGGGGGTGGAGAAAAACAGAAAAACAGAGAGAGGAGAGAGAGACAGAGGTGATCGATTAGTTATGCACTCCATATGCTGAAATACAGTAACAGTTAAAAAAACATTTACAAAAAAGCTATTATGTATTATTCCAGGCTATATTCACTAAGTCTAAGCATTTTAGAAAAATCTGAATAGAAAAACTCAAATGTTTGTGCTAAACACAATAACCTTACATGCAAAAATTAATGTGTCAAAAAGAAAAATTATGCACTGGCGTTGTCTTTTTGCCGAAATAAGAGGATGTGATTTTAGTAGGCCTGGATTGAATTGTGTGCATTTACATCTATGTTTAAAACAATCAACGTGGCTAGATTATTTACTTGCAGTTTAATTTGTGTTTATGATTGAGCGTTTATAGTGCACTTTCTAAAAATAATATCCTAAAATCTTAATATACTTATGTTCTTAACTAATTTACTAAACATTACTTTGATGTTTTAATTACTTTAATAAGTCCAATTAAAGTGCAAAGCAGAGTGTTTTCTCTAAGCATAATTTCTTTTAGGTGGATAAGCAAATATGCATATTTTTGATTATATATATAATATTTAAATATAACCTGTTGCATTGTGTGTATATATATATATATATATATATATATATAGTACTGTCATAGGCTGAATTTATTGATTTATTATAGCAAGTGAGCCACAGGCAGTAGTTATCAAGTACTACTAACCCTGTAGAGGTTATAAGTTATTGTTTACATGCTTAGGCCTTCCGGTTGCCATGCCAAGTGTGACACCCACTCAGACTAAATAGTTTTTACCCAGTGGGAGCAGTTACGTGTCATATTCCCCACCAGGTGGCGTATTTGACTGCTGGGTGATGACCTAATTGCTGCATTAAATGCCAATTTTCTTTGTTTTCCAAAAATCAGCTGTAAAATAAAAAAGGTAAGTCTGTTTTAGTAAATCAGTTTTAACGCTTGTATGTTTTAGAGGCATACAATCTATTTTATAATAGGCCTACATTTGAAGTGTGTTTTAACTTTTAGGTATCACTTATAATCTCAGCTGTTGCTTTTTTATTATTTTTTGCTTACTGAAAACAGTTCATTTAAATCAGACTATTAACAGTTTTATAGGATGTTGCTTAAAAATGATGTTACAGACTTTAGCCAGCAGGGGGCGGATTTTACAGACCCCCATAATTAAAAAAACACTTCTGGAGTCTGGGACAATGATGAGGTACAGCGCCCTAACTTAGACCTTATAGAATAAACACGTTTAACCAGCTGTCTGTGTTAGTCTAGTCTATATATATATTTTTTGTTTAACTTTTTTAATAGTTTTTGATATCTATGCCATGTGTTTCCGTTTCTCAATCGCAACAGATGAAAATATCCAAGACCACGGAGAATCCATTAAAAAGATCCGCTGGATTTTACAGTGGCAAGCCAAAAGGAAACGCCTCAATTCCTCAGATGTAGTTCTAGCTTTCCTTGAGGTAATTTCCCAGCAAGGTTCAACCAAGCAAGCGCAGCAAATCCAGTAGAAGAAAGAAAAAGCCTTAAGATCCTTGGTAAGACAAAAAAAGAGCATATTTCAAACTTACATTGACATGTTGCTAGGTACGAAGTCACTGCAAGCAGCAACAGAATCCGGGTATCCACAAAGCTGAGCATGTCTAAATCGACATGCAGACTCCTTGTGCTGCAGTGCCCTGGTTTAACTACTTCAAGCAGGCATACAGTTGTGGTATAAACTCCAAGCTTAGCAGGAACCTGCTGCCGTGATGCTAGAATAATAAAGAGCAACCAGCCCTATTTATATGGCAGGAGGTTCCCTTGACTGCGTGTCCAAAGTGAGCCCCCAAACCAATGGGAGAGAGAGACTCTATATGACTCTCATCCTAGTACTGCCCTCATCCCTGCCTCTCTCTCTCAGACTTTGGCAATGCTCTGACAATGATGACGAGTACAACGTTTTAATTAGATCCATTCTTTTGAGGACGTGGACATGCTCGAGCTTTATAAGAGAAAAGCTTAACGTTTTTCTCAGGCTTTTCAATGGCGCTTATAGCTCATGTGGAACGGATGGGTCTGAGCGCGTCCAGCGGACACTTCAGGCACATTTTGCGCATTTGACGCATCTTCACAATGCTCTCCTGACCCCGGATTCACGGGAGATATATCTAACTGAAGAATACTCGCTGTATGCAGGCGTAATAAGTCCGTTTCCGGCACTTTGATTTCAAATGCAAAAAACGCGCATTACTGTATAAACAGGTCGCCAATATGCGCATGTGTTTGAAAGGAACCGTGGCATCTTTCTGTCTTTTATTACGCACTAAAGTTATCTGCACAGTCACATAGATACCAGCTGAAATCATCACATTTTTTCGTTTTTATGTGCAGACTTTACAGGCTGACACAGTCTGCAATTAGTTTTTACTTTGTCTAAAGTAAAGCTTTACTCAACCATACAGTGTACTGTATATGGGTCAGTGACGTGACGATCTATTTCCCCTGGATCTGTTATTGCATTAATGGAATTCAGACAAAATGACTTTTCTTTAGTCACGAATGTGTTTTTAAGTCATGACAATTTTGTGGGGTTTAAGTCTGGGTTGTGTAACTGTCCATAGATAAAAAGAAAAAAAAAAAAATAAGAATGTAAAAACAATAATACTTGGCCAATAATAATAATAAAAAAAAAAAAAAAAACAGTTGTTGACTAAAAAAAAAGACTGAAAAATTACATTGTTTGACATAGAATTGGTTGTTTGGTTATTGTTTATTAAGAAAATAAACAGTTGAGCAATTTCTTTAAAGTATAACAAAAAATAAAATAAACATTTCTCTTGCGAATCAGTGCGGAAAAAGTGAATGTGGCGTAAATTACATGCAGGAAGCCATTTTGTTGTCATGTGACAAGAAAAACACTGATGACCCCTTTAGACCCTCATGACTTAAAAAAGACTTTAAATCACATATTTGTCACTTTTATGAAAAGCCATGTTTTGTCTAATATGTTTGAAATTACAGCTTATGTTTAAACCTTAAACCTAACTTTTGGTAGACTAGATTTTTAAAGTTTCCATTCCTATTGTCATTTACCCATGCATAGATGACCAAGCCTCAGGCTTTTTCTTTGTTCTTCAAACTCTTTTGACTATTTTCGCTGTAGACCTTTGCTTCAGTTCACTTTTAGACAGAAGACTAAGGCCAGTCTAAGAGATCTAATTTCAGATCCTGCCTTCTTCACTGCAGCTCTGGCCACAGGACCAGACATGTCTGCAGCCAGAATCCTCCACATAGTCCTTTGCAGAATGTAGAGCTTGAAAGCGCACAAACCCTATGGCATGTTCACCAAAACACACATTTACTGTGTCTACCTGTGTGTGTGTTTTCAATCTAATTCAAGAAAAATTTTCTGTCAATCTAAAATGACTACCAATAGGAATACCATAAAAAAGTCAAATGCATATGCTTTCAAGCTTTTAATAATTTTTTTAACTGGTTGTACTGTTCCAGAGCTAAAACGGTGACCCCACACTGATTATAAGCATCAGTCATTGTTGCCTACAGGATATTTCCGCACACAGTAACGTTCTATTGCACATAAACTGCATAAAAAACTGTTATAAAAAGTTGCTTCTTGAAGACATTGCAACACTTGGCACTTCATGAGCTGATACTACAATGCAAATAGCATGAGTGTAAATAATGTTAGATGCTATTTGTACACAGGCCACGTTCACACAGCAGCAGAATACGGTTGTCAGTCCTGTATTTGAGTCCTTAATATGGCTGCGTTCACATGCAGTATGGTTATTTATGGGTGTGACAACCGCATATATATTAAGAGTTCAGATGTAAAACCCTCTAAAAGCCTCCTCAGTCAAAAATGAGATAATGATACGGAGTGAATGCTCTCAACAAATAGTATACATCCATCAAATACTTTTACGTCAAACTCGCTAAATTTAGAGGCTAGATTTATAGGCCTTTGCATCTGAACTCTTCATTTATAACCGAATATATATAAAACCTCTGACTGAACTCACACCGGAACTCGGAACACACGCGCTGTGTGAACCGAACAGGACTGGACAACTAGTTGTCCATCAAGTCAATAAGTGCAAGAGAGTGTCTACCGTGTGTTGCGTGCTATCATGTGTGGTTTTGGTAACTTACAGTGACGGAGAAATTAACTGTGTCATCTGAAAGTTTTATATCAAGTCTCCACCGGAGCCGCTCCCGTCAGTTTTGTGTTCTGTGAGCGGCTCAAATGCACCGTAAAAAACAATTTATTGAGTCAACTTAAAATAATTTGTAACCTGGCTGCCTTAAAATTTTAAGTTCAGTCAACTCAAAAAAAGTTTATTCAACTTGAAATGTTAAATTATACTAAGTGACAACTTTTTCAAATATTTGAGTTGAATCAACTTAAAATTTTAAGGCAGCTGGGTTACTTACCCATCTGTTAAGTTTAGCAGACACAAATATCTAAGTTGTAACTTAGTACAACTTAACATTTTAAGTTGACTAAACTTATTTTAGTTGACTGAACTTAAAATTTTAAGGCAGCAGGGTAACAAATTATTTTAAGCTGACTCAACAAATTGTGTTTTTTATTTTTTATAGTATACTCTGCTCTTCACCAAAATATTAAAGCTGCTGTCGGTTAATGAGGGTTTGATGAATGAACTCACAGCTTAACTGGACTCTAAGCTGCTGTGTGAACGGGACATTTCGAGACTCACACCTGTAAGTAAATGCGGTTGTCAGTCCCAAAAACTGACGGTGTGAACGTAGCCACTGGTTAGAAGCATCAGTCATTGTTGCTTACAGGATATTTCCGTGCAGTTTACAGTAATGTTCTGTTGTCAATAAACTGCAAGTTGCACTTTTATAAGAAGTTGCTTCTTGAAACAAACACTTGGCACTTCATGAGCAGATACTACAATGCAAATAGCATGAGTCTAAATAATGTTAGATGCTACTTGCACTTAGTGTGAATAGAAACTGCATGATGATAATTGATGCGCAAGCACGTTTGTTTTCTTCAGTGTAATAACTCCTGAGGTCTGTTACAGCCCACCCACTGTTTAAATGTATAATTGGACAGGATGGGAAAGTTCATAGACTGTGAGTGCTTAATTAGACTCCTCAGCAGGATGGTAACACACACTCTGTCTCACCTTTTATTGTCACCAGTGTTAATGATGTCTGAGTTCACATACTTTTGACAACTACTTGTTCTGTTTACTTGTTACTGTATACTTATTAGGCCTAAAGAAGCTGAATAACAAGTTTTCTTAAAATGGCGGCCCTACTGTTTCTTTTCCATTGGGCTTCACTTTTCTGAGCCAGAAAAATATTAGTCATTGCTGGAATGTCCAGGCAACTCGCTTGTAGTTAAAGCAGGGAAAGCAATGAGGGGGAGGAGCGTTTGAGAGCAAATGTGTTTCAAAGATGGTCAGGCACTGCAGCATGTTCAGTCAAACATGGAATTCAACAGATTCAAGAGAGATGAAGAGTTGAGGATACAGCGCATATAGTAGAGGATGAATTAGAAAAAAACTTGCTGACTACATAACTGACCTTATTTATAACAGTGATGATGTTGTCAGAAGTTGTTCTGAAAACTCTTACTATAAAAGCATCATGGCTTAGATTGCATATTATTTAAACAGCTCTGGTCTCAGCATTGTGCTGAACATATTGTCATATGCCTATTTTGCAGTGAAACAATGTGTAACAATAATTCATACTCATAGTAGATTCAAAATGTTTCTGAAACAGAATAAAGGCTTAGTTAACTTTGTTTGTTCGTGCACCATTCATTTTAATGATATTATGTCTGTATCTCTTTTCTCATGCTTAGTTTTTATTGTCGGCCATTTTGCAGATTTCTCCTTTTTCCACTGAGGTCTCCAGACTGCGAATGGTTTGCAAGTGCTGTATGTTGTTGGATTCCAGATGTGCTTAGCTCAGGCATCATGCGATTGGCTGCGCGCTCAACCCAGTTCCCGCGTCTCAGATTTCTCCACATCCAGAGGCAGAGCAGAGGAGGTACATGGACCACAAAAAGCTTCATGTTAGAGTTTATCCACTGTACACCTGCCAGCTAGCTGCAACATGATCAGTACAAGACTATCATACCAGTGTGGCTGTCACAGCTTGTATCTAATGCAGTCAAACACAAGTGTGAAAACCAAATGTAAACAATGTACATTCACAGCTGAACTATAGATGGCAAAGGGGGCCAAAACCAACTTGAGCATTTTGATTATTTAGTGTTTTTTTTTTTTTTTTAATATGTATTACACTTATTATAATGGATTTTTCAGTGCAATAAAGTCCTGTCAGTGCTTAGTTACTAATGGCAAATTTTCAGTACAGTTTAAAAAACTCTATATTAGTTTTTAAAGAGACGTATGCTATAGGGGAGGATTGTGCTCATATTCAAACTGAACTAGTGCTTCCCCTGAGGAGAGTTTCTAAAGATCTGTCATTCTTGAAGGTAGGAGACACGCCCAAGGGAGGCATCCT
Source organism: Labeo rohita (assembly GCF_022985175.1). Classification (NCBI taxonomy): domain Eukaryota; kingdom Metazoa; phylum Chordata; class Actinopteri; order Cypriniformes; family Cyprinidae; genus Labeo; species Labeo rohita. Next base: position 17,575,101 of record NC_066887.1, on the reverse strand, counting down.
CAGTCAAGCGTGCATTTAAACAACTTGCCTTTAAACAACCGCTTAGGTGCTGCTGGCATAGAATAGTGTAGAGTATGTATTTATATATATATTGTTATTATAACTATATTATCTAATGGCATTTTAGATTATTTGAGCATATAAATGCAGTAAAAAAGGCAACAGTGTGAAATATTAAAATTTCTATTGAAATATTCAGTGTCACATGATCCTTCAGAAATCATTCTAAAATGCTGATTTGCTTAATTTTTTTAAATTAATTTATTTGCTTTAAATTATTAGTGTTGGTGTTGAAACAGTTGCTTAATATTTTTGTGGAAACTATGCATTTTGTGATGCATATTTTTCTTTGATGAATACAAAGTTAAAAAGAACAGCATTTATTTGAAATGTAAATCCTTGTCCTATAAATGCCCTTACTGTCACTTTAAATCACATTTAATTTCATATTAACCAAAAAAAAAAACCTCTTATTATATTATATTACACTACAGTGAAAACAGTAATATTGTGAAATATTATTACAGCTTCTATTTTAATACGTTTTAAAATGTAATTCATTCCTGTGATGCAAAGCTGAATTTTAAGCAGCCATTACTTTAGTCTTCAGTGTCACATGATCCTTCTGAAATCATTTTAATATTCTATTTTTATATATTAATTGATTTGTTTTTGAATTATTAGTTGCATAATTCTTAATTCTAGTTGCATTTTTCTTTGATGAATATAAAGTTCAAAAGAACAGCATTTATTTGAAACAAATATTTTGTAATGTCCTTACTGTCACTTTAAATCACTATTAATTTTAATATATTTATTATTATAATAATATTTTATTATAAATATCGGTGTATAAGTATCTTTTTTTTGGTTATTTAGGAAGATCAAATAGAATGTCCTGCCAAAATTATTATTATAAATGTAATTTAATTTAATTAATTACATTTATTTTTCATTTATTTATTTCAAAATCACACACGTTTACTGATAAACTAGGACTATATGCATTTTCACAAAAAAAAAAATGATTTACCCATAAATGTTTGAAGATACTGTTTCACATTTATGCATGCATGCACAGTAAATTATTAGCATTTCTATGCAATTATTAAGTAATCACTTGTAATTTCTTAAAAAAAAATAAAAATAAATAAAAACCTCTTACTGACCCCAAAACATTTAGGGTAACTATACATGTAGTAATTTATATATTGTATTATATTATATTATATTATATTATGCTATTTTATATTATATTATTTGCAAAAGGACAATGAAGTATAACTCATTGTTATACTTAACCTTACTTAACCTTTTGTTTTATTTATTTATTTATTTAATGGATAGTTCAAATCCTGGATGCTGATTGGTCAATATACAGCTGTTCAACCTTGCTAAAATACATGATTTAGTATCAGTTGAGGCAAAATGTCTAGCTAATGCTGTTGTTGTTAGTTGTAATGTTGGACTTTAAAAAGTAAAATTAAATGAATCGAATAAATGTAATTCAAACAGTAGAATATGGTACATGTGTTCAATTCCCAGTACACTCTTAAAAATAAGGTTCCAAACGGGTGTTTTTGCAGTGATGCCATAGAACAATCAATTTTCCTCCAAGGAACCTTTCAGTGAACAGTTCCTAAACCATTTAGAAGAACATTTTAAAAATGTAAATAACCTTTTTTGACTATAAAGAACCATTTCTAAATTTAAAAATTTCCATGGATGTTCAAAGTTCTTCATAGAACCATTGATGCCAATAAAGAACCTTTATTTAAAAAGTGGATAAAAGCATTTGTCAAATTGTGCTACACATTTAATAAAACTAAGCAAATAGACTAGGACGTGCTACAATATTCATAAGGTATTGCAAGGAATGCTTTACACTGTGCTTAACTCCCTCAACTCTCATATCTTATTACCTAGTGTATATATTGTCATGGATTTATCTTGAGTATAATGCATTGTAGATTGTATATGGGATACACAGGCACTGTGGGTGAGCAGCAAGAGCGCTAGACTGCTGGTGTGGCATGTGAATTATCCTATCTTTGAGAAAACACTGCTAGACAGTAGGTCATTAAGGAGGAGGAGCACACACTCCCATAATTTAGAGCTCATTTGACTGAGAAGAGCACACACGCTTGCACAGAGAGAGAAAGAAAGTAGACTGAGGTTTTAAAATTACAGGCTGTGCTCCAAGGCTGATATCCTTTTTCCTTACTTTGGGCTCTGTGGTGATGACCTTTCCATATGAAAAGAGAGAAAATCTGCAGCAAAAATGAGCAGAGCAAATCATATTGAGTGACACATCAGTGCTACTAATGCTGTTTTGACGTTTTTGCTTCTTTAAGGACTTATAACCTTAGGTCCTAAACAGACCTGTTGTTCTATAGGGCCATCCATTAGACATTTGATATTTGTTGTTTCCTCATTATCCCTGCTGAAATGACCAGCTTATCTGGTCACTATTAAATCCTAACTTAAATATGCAGTTTAACACCATTGTCATTTGACAGCTAGATCCAGCATTCTTAATCTGTGAGATAAGTCGAGAACGTAGCCTTCTCCAAAGAGAGGAGAAGAGAGAATCAGAGCTGGGAACCACCCTAGCTTCTTCCTAACACATAGTTAGTTTTATTCCGTGTCCACATGACTCAAAGTCTGGTCAGCAAAGGCATAATAAGCGGTATAAAAATACACAAGCACAATGTCGCAGGAGTGCACAGCCAGTTAAATTGGTAGATGGGCCTGCAGTGGTTTGAGAGTAAAGACCTAACATATAATACCTTTTAAGACCGGCAATGAGTTGTCCAGCACAAGAAGCATATTGACCATTTAGTAGAATAAAAGAAAATATTTAAATATATTATTATTCTAATAATGTATTTATTTACTGCAATAAGATTTAATTATAAATGTCAGTGTATAAGTATATATATATATTTTTTTGTGTTATTTATGAAGATCAAGTAAAATGTTCTGCACAAAAAATTTTTTTTCGTTTGAAATAATTTAGATCTTATTTATTTAAATTTATTAAAACCACACGTGTTTTACTGATAAACTAGGACTATGCAATTTTCACTAATAAAAGTATTCACTCTTAAATATCTGTAGTGTAGTTTCACATTTATGCATGCATGCAAATTAAATCTTCAGTATTTTAGTGCAATTAAACAAAAACTATAATCTTGGTATTTTATTAAAAATACTATAAATACATTTTTCATTTAGGAACATCAAATAAAATGTTTTGAAGTGTCATTTTAGGTTTTATTTTTTGTTATATATATTCTGTTGTATTTTAAAATATATATTTTGTTGTATTTACAAAGTAAAAACTATAATGTTAGTTGGTATTTTCTTATTAAAATATCAGTGTATAAATATAACTTTTAATAAAAAGAAATTAAAAGTCATAAAGAAATTAAAAGAAATAAAATGTCCTGCACAATATTATATTAGGTTTTATTTTATTTTAATAAAATATTTTATTGTATTTAAAATATATGTTTTAAAAGATTTATTTGTTTAATTAATTAATTAAAAATATCACTGTATAAATATAATTTTTGAAGAGTAAATAAAATGTCCTGCACAATATTATATTAGGTTTTATTTTATGAAAAATATTTCATTGTATTTTAAAAGATTTATGTATGTATGTATTTAAAATTAAAAAGTAGAAACTAGAATGTTAGTTGCTATTTTTTATTAATAATATCATTGTACAAATATAATTTCTGAAGATCAAATAAAATGTTCTGCACAGTATTATATTAGGTTTTATTTTATTTTATTACAAATATTTATTTAGAAAATATATATTTTAAAAGATTTATTTATTCATTTTCACTTAATACATAAAAACTATAATGTTAGTTGTTTTTTTAATTAAAAATATCACTGTATAAATATAATTTTTGAAGATCAAATGAAATATCCTGCACAGTATTACATTGTTTTATTTATTTTTTTTTTTTTAAATATTTTATTGTGTTTCTAAAATATTTATGTATTTATTAACAATTAATAAATAAAAACTATAATATCAGTTAGTAATTTTTGAAGATGAAATAAAATGTCTTGCACAGTATTATATTAGGTTTTATTTTATAAAAAATATATTTTATTGTATTTTAAAAAATATTTATTTATTTATTTTAAATCAATACATAAAACTATAACGTAATTTGGTAATTTTTTTATTAAAAATATCACTGTACAAATATAATTTTTAAAGATCAAATAAAATGTCCTGCACAATATTATATTACATTTTATTTTATTATATTAAAAATATTTATTGCATTTTAAATATATTGTATTGTATTATAAAAATTTATTTTAGAAGTTTTTATTCATTCATTTATTTAAAAATCACACACTACATAAATCTAGTTTATTTTAACCCTTTCACTGTCACTCCCATTTTTGAACACAGACATAAAAATGCACTGTCCAGATTTAAATATTTATAGTTTAATGAAAACAGTTTCTAATATGATTTTGATGTACATTTTCCGTGGTAATGCAATGTCTGATTTTAAAATGCCTTTCAAAGGATGAATTTTGAGATTTTAAGTTTTGAACTGATATATAATTTCTAATGATTTCTAAAACGTGATGGGAAAAAGGCAAAGCAGAAAGTCATTTGTAACAAAGGTCAGATCTCATGTTATGATGTAGATACTTTTCCTACATAATTTGTAACACAAAAATATGGTAAAATATTTATTTAGGAGTCTTAGACCTTTCACAGAGGGGACGGTGACAGTTAAAGGGTTAACTAAGATGCGCGATTCTAGATATGCAACTACTGAGTCACTCTAAAAAATATATATTTTCTATATTGTTTATGAATGCATTCAAATCTTCAATATTTCTGTGCAGTTACAAGGTAAAGACTATAATGTTAGTTGATTCGTACAAGCTTAAGACTGTATTTGTTCAGGCCCAAGCAAAGCTGGATCCTGCGGATGAGTGGGCCATTAAATGGTTAAGCTAAAGCAGCCTCAGTAAAGGCAAACGGTGAAATCTTTTCCATATAACAGCACACATGAGGAATAGTTTAAGTGAGTCCAGCTGTCTGGACCGTCTCTCTCTCTCTCTCTCTTTCTCCCACCTCCCTTCTCCTCTAACTCTGGAAGAGGGCAAATGTGGTGCAGTATATCATCACACATCTGGGAAACTCACTTTGGTCGGCTGCAGCAAGACAAAGCTGTAAGCTAAGATTTTCTGATCTCAAAAGAAAAGAAGACAAAAGTGTTAAACTGTCAAAAAGCATGGGATGTTGAGTATTGCTAGCTGTCCTGCCAACTTCACCAAGCACCAATATACCACTCTGTAAACACATGCAATTACAGCTCTTTGGTACTGTGGTCTCCAACAGTGTGGGAAGCAAAGGAAACGTGAATGCCAATGATAGAACGCAGCGATTTACATCGCTTTCAGCTCATTGGCTGCCGCTCAGCTGTCTGTCAAAAATAACGGGGAGGGAACTGGGAACTTGGCTCCACCTTCAAATGAAATGAGAGAAGGCGAAACTGTTTTGATGTCATGAATGCATCTGAAACCTGATATAAATGATTAAACTCTTGCATAGAGAAAATATTCCTATTGGTTCTTTCTAAAAGAGGAGGCTGGACTCATTGCTTTTCCAATATGGGAAACGTGGCTGCCCTGTCAAACTATCATTCCACATATCATGTTCTCCAACACAAATTCCTTTGTCTTCAACTATTTTAACAGTCATGCAAGCAACTCTTAATTCTTTCATATTTTCTGTCAATAGGGAAAAGATACTTTTGAATACAGTTTATATTTTGTATTCAGGGCATTAGACCTTTAGAGCCCAGAAGTCCTTAGTTCTTGTCCCGTTCCACACCCCAAACCCCCACACACAGCCTGAGCTCAGATGTAAACAGCTGGAGAAGTGAGTTATGGTTGAAGAGGGCAAATACGTTTTACGTGAGGAAAAAAAATGCATGTCTGATTCAAAAGCTGTTCTTTTTTGTAAAAAGAAATTGTGCGCTATTCCAATTGGCATATATAAGTGTGTGTGTGCATACTGGTCAACAACTGAAGTACAACTAGTTCCTGAATTTGGTGCAAATATAGCAATGTCAGACACCTGTTTACAATTAGACTCCCACCTGTCAAACAAAACTGTCCCTAACTAGTTTACCTTTAACTACCACTGAGCCTTCTGATAAAATTATCACCAGTCCTGTTAAAATGGTATAGAGTTAAAAGAGTATGTGAGGAACAATCCACTCCATCAAACTTATTTTATTTTTATTTGGCTGTAAATTAGTTTTTATCATGTTGCCAAATGTCTTCAGTTATAAACACAATCCACAATCCAACACCTATTTAAAATGGTTTAAAAAAGTTAAAAGAGCATGTGAGGATCCACTAATAGAACTATCCACTCCATCACAGAGGTTTTATTTTATTTTATTCTTTTTTAATTTGCTAAAAATTAGTTTTTATCATGTTGCCAAAGTGTCTTCATTAATAAACTCGCTCCAACACCCATTTAAAATGGTGCAAAGTTAAAGAAAGTATAAAAGCAAAGTTAAGAGTATCTACTCCATCACAGAGGTTTTATTTTATTTTATTATTTTTTAATTTGCTAAAAATTTGTTTTTATGATGTTGCCGAAGTGTCTTCATTTATAAACTCGCTCCAACACCCATTTAAAATGGTGCAAAGTTAAAAGAAAGTATAAAAGCAAAGTTAAGAGTATCTACTCCATCACTGAGGTTTTATTTTATTTTTTAATTTGATAAAAATTTGTTTTTATCATGTTGCCAAAGTGTCTTCATTTATAAACTCGCTCCAACACCCATTTAAAATGGTTAAAAGTTAAGAGTATCTACTCCATCTCACAGGTTTTATTTATTATTTTTTATTTTATTTAATTTTATTTTGCTATAAATTTGCAAAGTTAAAAGACTATGTGAGGATCCACAAACAGAACCATCTACTCCATCGCACAGGTTTTATTTTATTTTATTTTATTATTTTTTATTTTGCTATAAATTTGTTTTTTAATCATGTTGCCAAAGTGTCTTCATTTATGAACTTGCTCCAACACCCATTTAAAATGGTGCAAAGTTAAAAGAAATTATAAAAGCAAAGTTAAAAGAGTTTTCCAATATGGGAAACGTGACTCCATCACATAGGTTTTATTTATTATTTTTATTAAATTATTTTTGCTATACATTTAAAAAGTTAATGTGAGGATCCACTGACAGAACCATCTACTCCATCACACAGGTTTTGTTTTATTTTATTTTTATTATTTTATTATTTTATTTTTTTATTTTGCTATAAATTTGTTTTTATGTTGCCAAAATGCCTTAATTTATAAACACGATCCAACACCCATTTAAAATGGTGCAAAGTTAAAAGAGTATGTGAGGATCCACTGACAGAACCATCTACTCCATCACACAGTTTATTTTATTTTTTATTCTTTTTTAATTTGCTAAAAATTAGTTCTTATCATGTTGCCAAAGTGTCTTCATTTATAAACTCACTCCAACACCCATTTAAAATGGTGCAAAGTTAAAAGAAAGTATAAAAGCAAAGTTAAGATGATCTACTCCATCACATAGGTTTTATTTATTATTTTATTTAATTATATTCTGCTATAAATGTGCAAAGTTAACAAAGCATCACACAGGTTTTAATTAATTTTATTTTATTATTTTGCTATAAATTTGTTTTTATCATGTTGCCAAAATGTCTTCTTTTATAAATATGATCCAACACCCATTTAAAATTGTACAAAGTTAAAAGAGTATGTGAGGATCCATTAACAGAACCATCTACTCCATCACAGGTTTTATTTTATTTTATTTTATTTTATTGTTTTTTATTTTGCTATGAATGTTTTGATCGTGTTGCCAAAGTGTCTTCATTTATAAACATGATCGAACACCCATTTGAAATGGTGCAAGATAAATAAGCATGTGAGGATCCACTGACAAAACCATCTACTCCATCACACGTTTTATTTTTTAATTTTTTTTTATTTTATCATGTTGCAAAAATCTCTTTGTACATAAACAATTTCATCCTGTTGAATCACATTATGATGAGATTTATGAGGAGTAGTCTCATATTTTCTGACAGTCTCAAACTCACTCACACACACCATAAACACACAAACACATTCACACACATACTGTACATTTCTCTTGTTATGTTGATTCCTATAATGTCATGCTATAATTTATTCAGTGCAAGATTAACTCAGTGATTTCTATCAGGTCCAGTAAAGCACTACTCACAATTTAAAATGATACTGAGTTGAAGGAGATTAATATTCAAAAGAAATATCCACTATGTCTATATAGTTTTAGGTATTTGACTTATAACATGTCTTGCTTTCATTGTTTTGTTTTGATTTTTTTCATCTAAATTTTAGGGTCATTCTCTCCTGCCTGTAAAGTGAGTTTTCCACATGCTGTGTCACATTTTCCATGTTGTCAGTGTGGGGGAAGGCAACTCAGCACAACATGTTGGTCACTCTCAAACGCCGAAACAGACAATTCTCTCTGTACTTCTCCACTTTCAGTGAGTTTATAAGCAACATATGTGACCCCTCAAACTTGTCTCGCGTACTATCTTTCTCCTTTCCCGCTGATCTTTCCTCTCTCTCCAGCTTGTCTGTTGCTGAAATAAAATCTAAACATTTATTTTGCCTAATAAAACAGTGTTTTGCCCAAATATGCTGCACTTAGACCTTCTCGGTTTCCACCAGATCTGTCCTATTTCAATCAGTTAATATAATGCATTGCATTTAAAAAGCAAAAACAAAGCAGTCAGTGTTTTTGAAGTATATTCTTTGCACATGCAGGATTTTACTACTAAAACAATTGAGAATAAACATAAAAACGGTATGTTTTTAAGGAATTTGCGCTAGTGAATTGTTGGTTGTTTATGGTGGATTATGTGAAAAACGTGGCATAGCATTTTCAGATCTGAGAAACTTTGGGTTAGTGGAATAAGTCAGAGCCACTGAGAGCTGAGGGTTGATGGATTGTTCTGTTGGCTTGTTTAGGGATGAGGAAGAAGGAGGGAATTTAACTGCAAATATGGAGCATGAATCAGATTGAGTTTTCATAAAAAGTAGACCACTGTTTAACAACTACTAGCTTAGTTAGTTAGTTGTAAATTCAATCCCAGGGTTAAGGAAGCCATATCATAGGGCCATAAAAATCCCTAAGGACACCTGGAAGACATTATATCCGTGAGGAAACATATGGAGCCACACAAGTTTTAAAGAGCCACAGCTCCATTTTTCCACACTGGTGCCTTAAAGGTATTGAAGAGCCTGTGGGAGGTCGTTTGGTCTGGTGGATGACATCATCGAGATGTATATGATGTCATCAGTCAACAAAGATGATCAGAATGTTTAGAAAATCAGAGAGAAAACGTTCAAAAAGGTGTTTGCATGATAATAAGTTGATATACAAGGTTGAAGGTTATCTTCATCAACCATACAGAAATTCTCTTCAGAAGGTTTTAAAATGTCGTTTTGTTTCTCTGTTGCCCCTCCGTTTGGTTACATTCAGAGGCCTGGTTGATGATGCCAGAAATTCCAGCTTGGAGAACTGCAGACGAATTTATTTTTTCCAGCTTCCTTTGTCTCGTCCCTCCCCCTTTCTTCTCCAAGAGCTCTCGCAGTGGAAAATCACAGTCACGGATAATGTCAGATGCAGTTTTCTATGTGCTTAACATCTCTCGGCCCTCTTAAATGGAAAAGAGAGCCAGTCGCCACTAAATAGCTCAATAATAACATTGCAGTGCTTGTTGCAGACATATCTTCACATACTGTATGATGTATCTAAAGCATCATTCTGAAGAGATGCGGCTGTCTGAGAGATGGCAACATCTGCATTTTTGAAAGTGTTGAAAGTAGGATGAAAGTTTTTTTGAACTCTGTAACTACAAGCCCCTCCCCCCACAAAAGATCGAGCTGCCCATGAAATAGCTAAAGCATGAGTACATTCTCACTGGCCGTTCTCCAGCGTGAAACCGCTGCATCTGGTAGAAATCTCCTGTCCTTTCTCTCGGCTCTTTTTGCCTCTCCCTCCCCTCTGTCGTTAGCTCTCTCTCTAAACAAAGAAAAACAGGCGATTCATGTGAAAACAGAGTTTTTCAGTCTCCTAAGCAAACATTTATGTTCATCACAGGCATGCACATATTTGTAAAGGGGATTGAACTGTTTATATGCATTAATGAATTTAAAAGAACATTAAGCATTTGCTGAAACAGACCTTGCATCATATGTGCAAAAATATTCAACCCTTTTTTTTAGTCGCCACATAGTTGCTTACTGCATTTCTTCCTTTACAGTAATACAATACTGTAGGTATCAACTGTTTTTTAGTTTGATCTATGAAGGAATCTAGCCTGGAATTTATAGTAGACTTGCCAGGTCACAAAAGAAAGAATCAAAAGGAATACTTTCCACTCTTTTTTTTTCTTTCCCAATTTTTGTAACCTTCAAAACGACTTAAAGAGGAAAAACTACATTAGACAGATTCCCTTTCCAAGTGAATCACACAATTTATCTTTTATGTTGAATATATACATTACATTTCAGAATGGATACGTATAGGCTTGCCCCTCTCCCTCTGTTGCATGGAGAAATGCTTTACAAGGTCATGGGTGTGTCCCCCTTTTTCATTGCTGCTTTTTCACCAGATGATTTCTTTTCTAGATTTACTGTAGAGGAGGAGCATTTTCCCTTTTTAACTCACTGAATCCGTCACATATGCATGTCAACAGTATTTGAACAAAGTAAAAGTTTTTTGTTTTTTTTACCCAAGGAAAACAGTAATCCATTGACCCAAATTCTCCTCTTATTGCACATTAACTTTTAAAGCTGACATATCATGAAAATCTTTTTCCACTTTTTCCATGTTTATAAGAGTAGTTCACTTCCAGAACAAAAATTTACAGATAATTTACTCACCCCGTTGTCATCCAAGATGTTCATGTCTTTCTTTCTTTAATTAAAGAGATTATGTTTTTTTGAGGAAAACATTTCAGGAATTATCTCCATATAGTGGACTTCTATGGTGCCTGTGAGTTTGAACTTCTAAAATGCAGTTTCAGTGCAGCTTCAAAGGGCTCCAAACGATCCCAGTCGAGGAATAAGGTCTTGTCTAGTATCATTTTCTTAAAAAAAATAAAAATAAAAACCTTAAATGGTTGTCCTGTGTAGCTCTGTGATGCGCTTGTGTACTCTGTGCATTCCAGTTTAAGACAGTTATGGTATGTCTCAAAAGTCCCGTTTAATTTTCTCCTCCAACTTCAAAATCGCCCTACATCACTGTTTTACCTTTTTTTGTAAAGGCCATTTGATCTTCTTTTCACATTCACTTTGTAAACACTGGGTCGGTACTTGAAGTTGTAGGAGAAAATGAGATGGGAGTTTTTCGACACACCCTAACTGTCATGAACCAGAATACACAGAGTTCACACAGAGCTAGACAAAATGAGCATTTGAGGTTAAAAAAATTATATAAATTGTTTTTTTTTTTTTTTAAATAACAGATCGTTTCACTAGATAAGACCCTTCTTCCTCAGCTGGGGTCATTTAGAGTCCTTTGAAGCTGCATTTAAACTGCATTTTGGAAGTTCAAACTCACGGGCACTATTGAAGTCCATTATATGTTGATAATTCCTGAAATGTTTTCTTTAAAAAACATAATTTCCTTACGACTGAAGAAAGAAAGACATGAACATCTTGGATGATGAAATTTTTGTTCTGGAATTGAACTACTCCTTTAAGTGCTATAATTGGGTCCCCAGTGCATATACCAACCCAGAAAAAAGGACAACCCAGTAACTTTGTTTTGTTAAGCTTTTTTCTGCAAGCATATGAAAAAACTAGTGTGTCAGATTTCGCTCCCCCATGTCGTAGGAAGGGATCTTGTTATAATATTACCACCCATTAATCTGCACGTTTGCACCCACTGCACCACCGTTTTGTTTTCGCAAGCGATAAAAATTGTACCAGTTCTAACACCATGGCGAAAGTTTGAGCAAAGCATGCTAACTGTTCTGTCGTTGGCTACTCAGATTTGACAGTTTAAGCGCAATAAGACACGAAAGAGAACTTAGTTTCGTACTCACATGCTGTGTGACAGCCGCTTTCTGCATGCATGCTTCTAATGTGTGCGCTCAGAAAATCCTATGTCAGAAGTTTAAACTAATGGTCAAAACGCATAATTTCAGCGTGATAGACGTGGTAAACAAAACCAAACAGATGTTTTTAGCAGAGTATCTGAGGTCCGAACTGTAAAGGCACAGCTCTATTCTGGAAAAGGGGGTGGGGAGCAGTAGCTCATTTGCATTTAAAGAAACATGCATGAAAACAACCTTTTTCTGCTTTCACTCAAAATAGGCATTTTCAAAATGATATAATAAATGATCTGTGGAGTATTTTGAGCTGAAACTTCACAGACAAATTCTGGGGACACCTGAGATTTATATTACATATTGTACATACTTAGATGAGCTGACTGCCTGAAAGGAAAGTGAATATTTGTGCTTGTGTTTATGTATAGATATTCAGCTGTTTTGAGCTTCATATATCTCAGACACCAAAAATCTAAATAAATGGGTGATTCTAACTGAAGACAGTTGTTGATCAGCTGATCAAGATCAAACCATAGTACAATATTGTTTTTTTTTAAATATAAAAAATGTAAAGTTTGCAGTCAAAGTCCTTGTAAATTAGCTATAAATGCACAGTTGTGCATATATTTTAAAAGGTACAGCTATCCAGACTGTATAAAAAGGACAGTTTCCTTACATGTAATTATAAAGCTTTTGTGCTTAAAAAAGAATGTAAAAGCTCCATAAACATCTCATAAAATACTTGTGTGTATAGACCGTATATAAATATATGTATTTGTGCATGTGTGTGTACAATCCACACAAGACTTTTATGGTACTTTTATGAAGAATTTCAGTTCAGTAAGTTCAGAAGACATGTATTTATGTATATGTATAGTCTTCTGAACGCTATGAACTTATGAAGCTTTTCAAGACATGTATAGTCATCTGAAGCCAAATACTAATTTAAGTATTTTCATGAAAAAAATAAGCTTTGTCGTGCCTTAAAAACACTATACATAGCCTCTCCTGGCTTTTTATTTTCAATACAGCACTGTGTTATCAATAATGACTGTTGTATTTCTTTTAGCATCTTTATTAGTCCATAATGTTTGTGGTTATAAAGTGGCAACTTGTAACTCTGTTGAAACGTCTGTCTGTTTAATTTTTATTGAGGATAGATTGGTGCAAACAGGCTTCTGTGTGAAAGCAATTGAAGAGTTGTATTTCCTGGGAGGTATGGGGGGGGGGCAGTGAAGGTTAGTACGAGTCAAGAATGGGAACCCTCAGGTCATGAGCTGTGCTTTTCTTTATGTGTGTGTGTGGAGGGTTGAAAAAGACAGGACAGGCCAGGACTGGTGCAGCTGCAGTCTGCACAGACTCAGATTACACTCACTCTTTCTCCCTCTTGTTTTTCCTTCCAATCTACGTCTTTAAAAGTAACAATCTTATAGATGTGTGGAAAATGTATTCTTCATCAGTATTTATAATAGCCTTTGTCGTCCTCACTTTTCATTATGGGAGTCTTCTACCATATTTCCTCTTTTAGAATGCAATCCATAACATTTACAACCCACAGGCAATTAGTGATACAAAACAAACCTTGAAACAATTATACAGTTCTCATTCACTACCACCTCTAATGTATTAGTACCTCCACCCAAATGTACTCTATTATAATTTTGGTAGGAAAACCAGGTTTAAACACATCAGTAGCAAAATCTGATGAGCTAATGAGATTTTCTAAACATCTTTAAATCATCTAAACATCAAAATGCCTGTTTAAAATCATGGAGCAGTAGCAGTTATGCACGTAGAATGTAAATGTTAGTATTCTTCCCTAATTTTAAATATTTACCAAACGCTTTTACATTCTAAATCTGAAGGACTGGTTGTAAAAGAAGAAGCGTTTTAGGTGAGTGTCACCTCGTGGCCATGTGTTGAGTGTGGTTAAATTAGGGTCTTTTCTGGGGTGCTCTTTATAGGGAACACCTGCCAGTCCTGCTGAGACTTCAATGGATGTGCTCAGCATATTGCCTAATGTTCAAATCCCACCTACATTTAGCAGGATAATGCTAATAAATAGTTTTTTGACAAAAAAAAATTATCGGAAATTATTAGGAGTGTTGGTTTATTAGTACCTGTTGAAATCCCCAGACATGCTAGTAGACACAAGACCCCAAATTAAAGTTCTTTCATATTATAAAGATCCAAGGCTCTAATGTTTATACTTCAGTGCTGTTATTACAGACCACAGTCTTGAAATAAAGATGACAGGAAGGACCATAAATGGGTTTTCGCATAAATGCCATAGGAGAACCATTTTTGGTTCACCAAACAAATTTATAGAATCACTTTCTTAGTGTAAAGAACATTTAAGGTGCCCTTTTCTGAGTTGACTGAACTCAAAATTTTAAGGCAGCCAGGTTACAAAGTATTTTAAGTTGACTCAACAAATTGTTTTTTACAGTGTACATTGCTTTAAATGAGAAACCTTTGGTGTCAATATGCTGACATGAAAGGCATTGGGAATTTTATTGTCATGATTAAATTAATGTTGGTTTTTTTTTTTTTCCCCAATGTAAACAGTCAATTTATTTATTTTTTAACATTTATGAGCATGTAACCCAACCCCTGCCCCTAAACCTAACCATTAATATAAAACACAGAATATAACAGGCAGATAAAACTACAATCACAATTTATTTAAAAAGTATTAATATCCCAAATCTTCCAAGGCAAAAGATTTCTGAGAGGAATAGACACAATTGTCATCTCCACCCAGCCATAGCTCATCCTCATCCATCATTACGTCAGCGTTGGTTGTAAAATGCCATTGGCTCTTGTGTGTCTCGTGACCGTTTAGTATTTTGCATGCTAAATATGTTTCGAAGTAATATTTTAAAATGTGATATGTGCAGGAGTGAGATCATTTTCAGCGAATAAAACCTTATGATTTACTCTGTTCTTCGCATAAAGATTTTGGACTTGGAATGCCATGCGACTTGTTTGTAATAATTTTATAGTGCTTTTCTTGGTCAGTTTTTGCAATAAATACCTGTCACTGTACTTTTATTTGCCTGTTGTTCTATTTTTTTAGTCGATGCCAATAGCCTCACGGTTAGTGCGCCGACATACAGTGCGATTGCGCTCACGGCGACCCAAGTTCGAATCCTGGCTCGTGGTCCTTTGCTGATCCCACTCCCCTCTCTCATCACCCAATGCTTTCATGTCTTATCTACACTGTCCTGTCCAAACAAAGGCATAAAAAAGCCCAAAAACAAATCTAAAAAAAAATGATTTCTATTTTTGCAAATGCAAACCATTAAATGTGATGTATAATGCAAACAACTAAAAGCAACTGAGGACCCTGCACATCCAAAAGGCATACTGTGAACGTTGAAAAGTGACGCCAAGGGGTCCTGACCAAGCGTCAGTATGTGACGAGTTGGGAGTGAGAATGTGTTGGTCTTTCTTTCTTCAACTGCAAAGAATTTAAGTTTTTTTGAGGAAAGCATTCCAGGATTTTTCTCCATATAGTGGACTTCAGTGGTGGCCGACGAGTTGAAGGTCCAAATTGCAGTTTCAGTGCAGGATCTACATGATCCCAGCCAAGGAATAAGGGTCTTATCTAGCGAAACGATCTGTCATTTTCTAAAAAAAAAATGTTTAGACATATTGTGATGACAGACTCCTAAACCTAAAGCTTTTTAAATGTGGTGTCTGTCTGTGTAGCTTCTTGTGTGCTTCCTTACAGCGGAGCATCAGAGTGCTGATGGGCTTTTTTGGGGTGATTAACAGCTGACAGGACTGGCGGCTGCACGCTGGAGGAATTCAGCTGCTCGTCGTTCACAAATGCCATCAGCTAGTCACCATTTCTCACAGTTTAACAGACTCTTAGATGAAGCAGATACTTTATACCGCACACAGGTTAAGAAAATGTCTGAGCCTCAGCCGGAGTGTGTGTCTGTGACTGGGTTGTGTGGGACGTTTAGTTTAGCCCCTACCAAGCAGGATAAGCCGTACTGAGCTGGAATCAAAGCGGTTTCCTCTGCTTGTCCCAGGGGCAGTTAGGTAAACACACTCATACGCTGGCCTAAGACCCAGATCTCTTCTTCGCAAGTTCTCAACATGGACGCTGTGTTTTCTCTCGTCTGATCTTCATGTGTGATCAGAGTGTATATGTAAGTGTGGACTGGAGGAAGTGACGGGGCTCTTTCTGGCCATGCTGACTACAAAATACACTGACACCCACTACCACTGCCTAAAAAGCTTCAATACTTCTTTATAATAACTACAGTCCTGTCTCAGTTATAGATGGAAACGTATATAGTGTACTGTAGTACTACAGCAGTAGTATTTTGAGAATAAAATCAGGCATCTAAAATATAAAGTAAAAATGTAATTTAGTATAAAGCATGTTCGGGACTATGTCATGGAGGAAGGGAATTTGCAAAGCATGTAGAAAAGGAAAGAGAAAAGAGAAAAAGGGGAGGGATGTGTGCAACTAATCTTAGTCTGGTTTTCCACTGTGATGTTTTATGTCTAGCACTTTTCTAGCACATTTTATTATTATCTGCTTACACTATTGTATTTAGATTTTTTTACCTAACTAATGTCAAGTAAGTTAAATATCTGTATTATGTTGATGTAATAAAATATAATGTACTTTTAATTGGTTAATGTCATAAATTCCATTTCTATTTATTATTTTTTATTTGTTATTATTTTTATTATTATGCTTTGCTCTGTTTTTCTCATGCCAGTATTTTGGGGTTTGTAAGATTTTTATTTCATTTTATTTTATTTTTAAAGATGTTTCTTATGCTCATCAAGGTTGCATTTATTTGTCCAAACTGCAGTATTACAGTAAAAACTGTAAAATTTTGAAATAGTATTACAACATAAAATAGCTGTTGTCTAGTTAAGTAATTTTTTTTTTTTTTTTTTTGTGCATTCATTACACCAGTCTTGAGTGTCACATGATCCTTCAGAAATAATTTTAATATGCTCATTTGTTGGTCAAGAAAGCAGTGAAAACAGTTTGAAAACAGTTATGCTGCTTAATATTATCTGGAAACCGTGACATATTTTTCAGGATTTTTTGAGTAATAGGAGGTTCAAAACAACAGCATTTATTTGAAATAGAACATATTTTACAGTACTGTAAATACTGTACAATACTGTTACAAAAAGTTTCTTAAGTAAAAAAAAAAAAATAAATACACAAAAAATATATATATATATATATATATATATATATATATATTCTGATTTAATTCTATATATTCAGATTTATAAAAAAATATATTCTGATTTACTTTTATATATTCACACTTACAACTATATATTCCGATTTTCTTCTATACATTCAGATTTATACAAAATATATTCTGATTTATTTCTGTATATTCAGATTTATAAACATATTCTGATTTACTTCTATATATTCAGATTTATACAAAATTTATTCTGATTTAATTCTATATATTCAGATTTATAAAAATATACAGTAGTCAACATTTGAAGTGGATCAAAAAAAAGTTAATCAAAATTGTCCAAAGACAAGAACCGGTATTCTTTTTGGTTTTAGGACAAATTTAATGAAAGGTTTTGATCCACTTCAAATGTTGATTACTGTATATATTTTGAATTACTTCTATATATAGTTTTACAACTATATATTCTGATTTACTTCTGTATATTCCAATTTTACTCAAGTAGCCTAGTAGCTCCTTTACACGTCTGCCTAAAAGATGCTTCTTTAACTCTCAGCAGTAGATGACGTGGCTGAAGACAAAGATTTTCATGACCTTACTGCACTGAGTAGCACACACCTCCAGTAAGAAAAGGAAGAGGAAAGAAAAAAAAACTGTAATGACATGTGTGGCGAGCCAAAGAGATTTGGGCATTGGCAGCTGAAGTTAGCAGTGCTGTTCTATCTGTTATTGTGGAGGATGGTTAGTATTTTACATAGCAGTCTGCAGCCTTGAAAAAACATGACATTAAAGGAACCCGAGGATGGCGAGGAGAGCTTGATGCCTGTAACTGCGTCTGAATGTTTAGACTATAGATCCCAGACTGCTTCTTACTGTAATGGAAGGGATCTTGACTCAATTGCAGAGTCTAGATGAGCTGAACAATAAAACTTGGCACACGTTTTGCTAAACAAAAACTGTAAATGTCACTGAATTTTCTTAACTTTTAGAGCATAAAAGACACATCTAGTGAAAACGTAAAGTTAGATATGTCTATGAAAGTTTTCCTTTTTCCTTTCTTGCTCTCCTTTTTTATCCAGATGTGTTTCTCGTCTCTCTCTCCCTCTCCCCTGAGTCAGCCTCTGTGATTCATTTTCCACAGACATCTTGAGGCCCCCCTCCCTCACTATCTCCCCTGTCTCGCTCTCTTTTTCTCTCACTCCTGCAGTGCCTCAGCCTGCCTGTCAGGTCTGGAAAAAACACAGCAGAAGGAAGGAATGGAATCCTGTGGCCTGAAGCTACACGCAGACACACAGATAATGGTGGGACGTCGTTCCTCTCAGCCCCTCCCTGATCAGGGCCTGTAATGGTCAGTGGGCAGCAAACACGATCAGCCAGGGGGTTTTACGGGACCCTGACGGCGCAAGACCCTCATTCTAGGGGGGGGGGCGTGGACCAGACTTGATGAAGGAGGAGGAGTTTATGAGTTAATGTCTGTCACTGAAAGAAATAGTGTTTGGAGAAACCCCTCCTTTGAATGGCGTCTCTACTCCGCCCATTTCTGAACTTTCACACTTTGTGTCTTCCCCCACCCAAACAAAAAAAAGTAAGCCCCTCCATCAGAAGTGCCTAGTTTATACATTTTGCATGGGAGAAACCATGTAGATTTACACTAAAAAGATCATATTTAAATTCTAATCCTAATATATATCTAAATATATATATAAATCTTAGGTCATGAACTTTGTATTTTGAGACTAAAACTATAACGTTTTTTAAGTTTAATATTTTGAAATATTGTTACAATTTAAAATAAGTGTTTTCTGTTTTTATATATTTTAAAATGTGATTTATTTCTGTGATGGCAAAGCTGAATTTTTAACAGCCATTACTCCAGTCTTTAGTGTCACATGATCCTTCAGCAATGTTTAATGCTGATTTTGTGCTCAAGAATTTTTGTCCTATTATTATCAATGTTAAAAAGTGTTTTTACTGCTTAACATTTTTTGTAGAATCTATTGTACACACGTTTTGCTAACGTGATATAAATCCTATAAATTAATTTCAACATTAATAAAACACTAAATAAATACTATGCAGTAATGCATTTAATTTTTTTAAAAGTGACAATAAAGACATTTATAAGGTTTCAGATTAATTCTATTTTTTAAGGGGAGACACTGCAGGCAGAAATGCTGTTTTTTCATGCACCTGGAAAGTTTGCAATTTTGGGCTTTTTGGTTTTTCATAAAGTGTTTTTTCAGACTACTGGAAAGAAAGCATCCAGAAAACACTGTTAGCTATACATCTCCACTTCAGTAGCACTTACCCACACCAAATTTTCATATTCCTATTTATATCCTGTTTTTACAGAGGGATTTGTATGCATTTTATGCAACATTTTAAACCCAAAAATTGTGAAAATAAATTGTTTTCTCTCTGTTTTAAGTATTTTCTGAATTATGGAGTGACAAAAATTAAATACCCAAAATTCCCTCTGTAAAAACATTTGACTCTAATATGTAAAAAAAAAAAAAAATAATAATAAAAAAAATAAACAAGAATTTTGAAACTGGCTTCATCCAGTGTTTAGATTTTGGTACTAGAAATGTATGCAAATTAATGCATAATTCAGTAATTAACGCCTCATTTGCATATTTAAATGTAACATTTTAGAAAACTTGTAATAAAAAAAGTTTTCAATTATCAATGTAATCATTCGACTGGGTAAGGCGATAACTATTAGTTCTTTTTTTTTTTTACCCTATTCATTGTTTTTTTAACTTCTAGTAATCAAAGAATCTTTAAAAAAATGATTTCCACAAATATATCAAGCAGGAACTGTTTTAAACAATTATAATAAAAAAGAAATGTTTCTTGAGCATCAAATCAGCATTTTAAAATGATTCCTGAAGCATTTTGTGTCACCAGAAATAGATAAGTTATGTTAAATGGTAATAATATTACAGTTTTGTTGTTTGTACTATATTTTTGACCAACAAATGCAGCATTGGTGAACATTAGAGACTTATTTAAAAATAAAAAATCATTATTATTTCAAATCTTTGATGTAGTTTAATATAAGCAAAGTACTATCAATTTTATGGCTCCATACTTGTAACCTAGATTTATCTGTAGGTGTCATTTTCATTCATCCTGCAATGCTATCCATGTACCCTTTCCTTAACAGCCGGTCTGTGGTGCAGCCCGAGTTTGGGACTGTGCCGCCCATCAAATTACACACCTATGGCACGACATACCTGCTCTTTAGAGCCACGTGTGGAGTGATTACATGTTCAGAGGCTCCATCTCAGGGGTCATAAACTTCAAATAGAAAGATGGGTTTGGGATGCTCTCCTACCAGCAGTTTGCATCTGTCTTCCTGGACACCTATAGTACAGTACAAGGAAGTGGACATCAAAACTCTTTGAATCATTTTGTGCATGTGCAGTATATAGGCTACTACTGTTCAAAAGTTTGGGTTCAGAAAGAGGAAATGACAATAAAAGCATTAATAATGTTACAAAAGACTTATATTTCAAATAAATATGAATGCAATAGTGTACACTACTACTCTACAAATAAATGCAGCCATAGTGAGCATAAAGAAACTTCTTTTAAAAACATTAAAATAATTGCTAACCCCAAACTTTTAAACCAATAGGTGTTTAGATCATAGGGAGTTCGTGCTCATTTGCTCTACTGTGACACTTTTTTTTTTTTTTTAAATAGGCCATGGTCGTCTTTGCTACCTCAGATGAACCTTTAGTAATTTGACTGTCTCCAGAAGTAGCACAGGAATACACACTGCCACGTTGTCTCCTTCATTCTCATTCCCCTCCCTGTCTCTCACGCCTATTTCTCCCTCCGCATTTTCCCTGCTGGCGTACCATCCCATCTCTTTCTCTGACATGCTCTCTGACCTCCCTGATGTTTAGCTCTATGCACTTCAGACTTAAGATGTGGTTGTTTCGGGGCCAGGAGGAGGCAGTGTAATTCAGGCACTTCCTGGGCAATTTGACCTCAATGCCATCCTAAACCACCATGTCATCAACGTCCAGAGCACCAAGAAGCCTTGTTGTCCTATTCAGTTTTGCTTCTCAAATACATTTAAGAACAATTTGACAGAAAAACAAGAGAAAACACAACCTTTTATAGTGTGATCTAGCGAAATACCTGTGGAAAAGCCCTCATCTCAGATCACAGGTTCAGTGTGGTTGATGATTACAGGGACAGTAAATCATATCCTTTACTGCAAATACACCGATTGAAGAGATGCTGATTTGCTAGATACCTTATGTAGACCACTGGACCTTTAGGAAAACAGCTAAAACAGTTCACAAACTGCAGTCAGTGTTGTTTTGTAATAATCTGAAGATACTTTTCTGTAGTCACCTATTCATTTTAATCTTTTACCTCAAAGTTATCCTGCGTTCAAATTTGAATAAAGTTTGGTTTAAAGG
Organism: Labeo rohita; assembly: GCF_022985175.1. Taxonomy (NCBI): domain Eukaryota; kingdom Metazoa; phylum Chordata; class Actinopteri; order Cypriniformes; family Cyprinidae; genus Labeo; species Labeo rohita. Next base: position 17,553,290 of record NC_066887.1, on the reverse strand, counting down.
CTGGATTGGTGAATTCAAACGAGTAACTACTGAGGCTTTTTATGCTGATGTGGAATAACGTAGGCCTATTTAATTTTGATACCATCCATATTATTTGTTTAGCTTGGCCAGTAAGTGCATATGGAGAGAAAAGCGTTAAAGAAATCATCTAATAGCCCTGGAACAAAACTAAGAAACTTGAGGTATTCAGCACCTCCCCCTATTCTCAAGCCGTTCCCAAACGACTTCACCAGACAAGCTAGAAAACAGAAAAGTGAGGTTAACCGACTGAACTCGAAATAAAGAAAAATAAACTCGGGAAAGAGTCTTTTTAACGTTCATGAATATTTTTCCTTACAGTTTTAAAGCAGTCATTCAGAAATCAGTGAGACTTCATAATTTACAAAATATTATTCAGGTTTAAATATATATATTGGCCTTTTATTTTGCATCCCATTTTTAAACAGAGTATAGTAAAGAGTTTACCAGACATAAACGCAGTTTGGTTAAGCAGATTTTGTAAGAAAACAACCCTTCACAGGATCAGCATCTCTGGATCTTCCTCTAGGTCTCGCCGAACAAAAACTCCATGAATGAGAGAGCAGCAACCCCTTCTGGTAAGAAGGCCCAACTGAAGAACTGCTCAAAGGTTTTGCAGTCAGTGCTGAAATGAAAGCTTTAACTTTTTACTGCTCTGGACAGTACTGTATAAATACATTAATAATTAACTAGGTGTGTTAATAAAAAGCTTAACTTCTAATTATCAGAGCTTGGGTACTTCAGCTTTAACCTATTGAGACAGCAAGACTCGAGATAATGTATTTGTGTATATAAAAATTAGTTGACCGTTTTCAATCCATTTTGACCTTGCAGCAAAAGCTGTATTATTTCTGAACTTTCTTGCACCCTCCAACAAATGAGCTCATCTCCCGGATTCTGTGTTTTCTTACAGGATGAGAATATTGAATACTGGACAAGAATCTCTTGGCTAAGCATAAACTGTATGTACTACTGTACTGTTTTTCTTTCAAATGGTTCCATTTGTCTTCACTGGGTGGCGCTCACAGATATGAAATGGGATATGTTGTTTCATATTTCAGTGAGCATATGTCATGACCAAACCCGTTTTTTTTTTGTGATGGATAAACCTGCCTACTGCCTTGTTTTTGTCTCCTTGATCATTGAATTGTGGGCCTATTGTAGGACCTACCCCCATTACTTCTGCTTTAGGCAGACATTAATAGAGACAAAAATCAACAAACATCTTTTGATTTTTTATCTTGTCGTATTTGAAAGCTTGTTATCTTTCAGATCAACATCTAAACACCAGATGTGCAGTAACAGGAGGCTGAAGCTGTTTGATACCACATGGCTTGTGTGACTAATATTTCAAAACAAGTCCAGATATGTGTTTGAGGCATACAGATCTTGCAAGGATAAACAGAGTAAATCATGTAAGTTACCGTTGCAGTGTTTCATGAAGTGATGCAAAAATAACAAAATGCAAGTTTAAGCCTATTTACATAATTGCCTAAGAAGAAACATGGTGTCTATGCTGGTTCTAAGGTATTTAGAAATGCTCCTTAAGACTATGTTGGAATTTTGGCTTCGTGACGTAAAACAGACAAAGGTCAACAGATGAGATGTTATCTGAATGAGATCTGCAAACTGATTTCTTTAAATCGCTTTCATAGACAGAAATGGAGCTGTAAGAGAATTTCTATTGACTGAGAAGTTCAGTCTCCACTCGTTACTTGTAACAATTATTCCCAGTGCCCTCAGATACAATATTTTTTAAAAAGTTGTTGTAATATGTTAGAACATTAAAAATGCTTTAAATCAAAGTACAGTTAAATATGTGAATTGGGTTTATAATAGCGTTGCAATAGTTCTGCAGTTCTAGAATGTTCTCCTAGTGAGATACACCTCTGCACCTCATCGCTATTAATCTCCATTAGAATAACATATCATTCTTGTGATCTGTAATGCTATATTTAGAGCTTTGTGTAGATGTGATTGAACACGTTTCCTTGCATTGTTTACTTCCAAAGGTCCACCGTTGGACCATAGTTAGAACAGTTAGAAACTCAATATGTCTGTCATCTGCAGAATTAAACTTGGAAATTAGCAGGATACAGATGATGGAGCTTATAAATAATGATGGTGCTGGAGGTTTTCGGAAAGATTTGTGTGTGGGGGTGGGGGGGGGACCTCAGATAATGGCCTAGACACTAGAGAGAGACAGAGAGAAAAAGTTGCTTCGTTTTGAGTAGCAACGTACAGTAACTCTACAGTAAAAATACTTGAAAAACCCATTAATTTGAAAATCCCATTAACCATGAATCTGATAGCCTACAGGAGGCAATGAATACATGTACCCCTCAATGTTTGGAGGTTTTAATAGGCTTTATGCAATAAAATAAGATAAACTAAGCGGAATAAAGTTTAAATAATTGTAGTTACATTGCCAGCGCTCTCTAAGATACTATTGGAAAGTCCGATTCGTTCTAGTGCAGGGGTGCCCAAACTCGGCCCTGGAGGGCCGGTGTCCTGCAGAGTTTATCTCTAACCCCAATTAGACACAACTGAACCAGCTAATCAAGCTCTTACTAGGTATACTAGAAACTTCCCAACAGATACAGCCAGCCCTTCAAAAAATAAATCAATAAATACACCCTTATATAAATATGATTCATAGTCAAGGAACGTGCGATATTGACACAAAATTACTCAGATATTCAGATGGTATTTTGCTGAGTGTGTTGCACTGCAGGACTGCCGTGGACAGCTGACTCCTTCTTGATATTCTTCATATTCAGTGTGGTGAGTTCACAGCAGTGACAGAAATTAATATTTTCCAACAAGTGATTTTTACCTTTTATGTGCATGTTTTTTTTACCTTTATAAAATCTTTCTTTTTTGTAAAAGTATGCATTATCTTTTGCATCAAATTCTTATATTCAATCAATAAAGTCAATTCAAATATTATGACATTTTAGACTGTTACCAAATAAATAAAATTATTATCAACAAAACTCATCTTTTCAATGGAGAGGAAGCACAGACAGATGTATTACCCACTGTTTAATACAGGACATGAATGCATTAAAAGCAAAAATAATGTTTTGATATTTTAATCCTAAACCGTTGAATGCTGATATCCTATTAAATTAAATTAAATTATTATTATTATTTTTATTTTTAAATGATAAGGGACTTTAAATTTGAAAACCGCCAGTAGAGGGCACCAAGTCACTATTAATGAATAAGTCATTATTCGTCAAAGTAAAAGTTTAGCTTGTAAACATTGTGCCAGAAATATATTACTTTATACTTTATTATTACTTTTTTTATATATTGCTTTTATCATTCAGTAGAATGTATGTACTATAATACTACTACTACTGCAACTGTTGAAAATTTAATAAAACTTTGTTACAAAATATTTCTTCCATCTTTTAAATTTTAATAGTACATCCCCTTTATTTGCCAAAAATAAAATTTAATTTTCATTAATTAAAAGATAAATTAATATTTTATGCCTTTATTTGAAAATTTAAATACACAACACAGAATTTCATAAGGATGTTGTAGAAATATAATAATAAAAAAAAAATATATACAGTTGTTTTATGCATTCAAATAAATAGACATGCCAAAACAAATTTGGTAACAATTTCAAAGGGCCCTAAACATAACTTTTAATAAATTGATGTTAAAGTTTCGTTGTTTTAATTAATTACATGTTTTTGTTGTTGTTCTCGATTAATAACATTAAATTTAACCATTAAAACAGAAAAAAAAAATGAATTTGGAAAAAATAAAATGGGGCCCTTTTTTTGCATGCAAATATATAGTTGTTACAGTTGTAAATACATTTTCAAATGTATTATTGTATTTGTGTAATGTATTTTTGTAAAGTTATAATTTTGTTATAATACTTTTGTTTGCTATTTGCAGTGATTTATTATTTACTATACTATTTTTCATAGTGTAACAACGCTGTTTTGTGCCACTGCTTTGGCAAAGTATCTGTGGAATTAACTAAAATCGAAAGCACAGTATGACTTTGCTCACATGATCAGTTCATGATCCGATGTTTTCAGAGTATCAGATAAGGGGTGAGTCAGGTCATTGACATTTTTCTTTGTTTAATTTGCACACTGAACATGGGTTAACTTGGAGCTCTTATTTTTGAACTCTTAAAGTACACCAGATTAATGAATTTAAAATTTAAAATATCTCAAATTTTGCATTGCCCTAGAAGGATCCACGTTTTGTGAACAAAATTTTACTATGAAAGCTCCCATCCACCACCACTAGCCCCTGATGTTTTCAAATGAATCGTTCGTACGTCTGCACTTCGTTGTTTATGATGAGGGAATTCACGAGATTCAGTCTGAACAAGACTCGGGGTTTCAGCTGACTGTTCTGAACGCCTCTGATTGGCCACTGCATTCTAAACTCGTGTGTGATTGGCTGTAATGAGCAACGCTGTAAAAATACGCAAAAATAAAATATGATGTGACGTGAGCAGGTCTTGATTTAATACAGCAAACTAATCTTTTCATTTATTTTTCATTTTCACTAGTTTCATGTTTGAAGAATTATAGTTTTATTAAAAAACCAGGGGACCCCCCCTCCCCTTTTTTTTGGGTGTTATGGGGGGTCTCCCCCCGCCCAGCCCCACCTCAATTCGAACACTGGATACAGTTCCGACCAGACACTAACAATGAAATCAATTGTAGCCCAAATCTCAGAAAAAGTAGTCTGGGGTTTCATGAACCTTTAAGGCAAGTTGGAACTAAACTCCGGCCCGAGTTTGGGTACCCCTGTTTTAGTGAACCGGTTCATCCTAATAGCGCGCCTTGTAAACCGTCCGTGTGTGTAAAGCATTAGAATCGGTTCGTTCAGACTTATTAAATGAATAATACTTTTTAAGTATTTGAGTGCATGGCTTTTTAAGTCATATTTTTATAGCAATAACGTAATACTTAGTTAAAAGTGCACTCAGTCATTTTTTTCTCTTCAAAATGTCCAATAACAGAAGTTTTCAAGACGCGCCTGATCATGTGATCTCTCAACATGTCTGTCCCCATATTGTACTTCACAGATACACTTGCCATTTTTGAAAATTCCATCTTTAGTTTTATGTAACCATAGCATTCAGTGTTGACTCACCACTTTAGTATCTTGAAATGGACTGAGTCATTTTGAATTATGAGCAACTGCATTCTTATGTTACTGTAAGCTGATTCATTTGACTCTTCTTAAATAAAACTGATGTAAGATTTCTGATTAATTAAGCGTCAGAGTCCAGTAGCAGAAGTGGGCTCTTGTCACTATGATTTGTGCTACAGTTTGTTATCACATTTATTCAGCACTTAGTCCACTGAGGCCCCAGTGCATAACAATGAAAGGAAGCAGACATGCAGATTCTAGATTAGGTGTTTCCATAGCAATAATTGACCAATGCTGTCTGTTCTGATCTGATCCAAGGAATATTAAAATAGCATTGATTGACAGTGTATCAGTATGAAGATGTTTTCAGCGTACCTTTATGTCATGTGTAATTTATACCTTTCAAATGATATATTTTGAATATTTATTTACCCCCAAAACCAAGAAAGTGACAGACTTGTTTGGTCAGAAAAATGCTTTTATACAAATAGAACTGAAATAATACTGAGTAATCTAGAGTGTATTGATTTTCTGATTTTTAATATTTTTATACTGAGCCCACGTCTATGAGGTAACATGTTGAATTGCTCATACAAAGACATCCGGCTGAACAATTTTGACAATACACATTGAAGGGTGACATAACTAGCTCTGTTACAACTAGTTATCAGTCTTTCCTGTTTGGCTAAAACATTGCTTTATGTTGCATCATTTTCACTGGAAAAGGTTTAAAAATGATTTCTCTTGCCAGTAGTATAATTTAGATGGCATTCCCATTGTTTATTATTATTAACCAAGTAAGTAGTAGTATTATAACCTAAAGTGTGTTTATTTTCTACGCCTTTATCTGAGACTGAATGCTGAAATAGTGGGACAGTGTTATTTTGCTCGCCACACTTCAGTTGAACTCCATAGATCAAAAAATGTCCCTGTTTTTCTTTTGTATATTTTGCTGGTCAGAGAAAGCCATTTCCCCAGACAGCACAGAGATTTTTGTGAAACATGAAAGGAGATTAGGTTAGAAAGCCTCTGCCAGAGATGGCTGTGCTTTAATCACCATTTTCATTTTCTCTGACACGTCCTGATATTTGTATAGAATGACAATGAAAAACACAACAACACAAAGGGCTTAAAATGATTTTTTTTCCTCTCATGACAACCTGCCCTACGTATTTATAAAAGAGACATCAAACTTTAATACTTTAATTATTTTTTGTGCATACATATTTTGTTAAAACATATGTCTCTGATTAAATAACGTGTTAGGATTTTATTTAAAATGCATCAGGTTGTATATCTTTGGTTGTAAGAGAGTGTTCTGTAGTGAGAAACTCAAACAAGTATAGAAATAAGAGAGATAATTGCTGTAATGTATCTGTAATAGGCTAGATGGCACTGTTGCTCCTTGACAAAAAAAAAAAACAAAAAACAAAAAAACAACACCACCAATAGGAAACATTTACATGACTATTTTCTGTCACAGCATCCAAGGATTATTGTGAATGTAATACTTACATATTGTTATGATGTATTCTATAACTGCTATATATTTAATACTTATATAATGTATACATTGCTGGCAAAAAGTTTAAAATAATTACAATTTTTTAACTTTTTATTGCTCACCAAGGCTGCATTCATTTAATACTCAATATTCAAAAATACAGTAAAACAATAATATCTTAACACATTATTACAATTTAAAACAACTGTTCTGTTACATTCTATTCTATTTGAATATATTTTAAAATTAATTTATTAATTTATTAATTTATTCCTTCTTGTTTTCAGCAGCTAGTACTCCAGTCTTAAGTGACACATGATCCTTCAGAAATTATTCTAATATGCTGATTTGCTGCTTAAGGAACACTTTTATTATTATCATGTTGAAAACAGTATTGCTGGTTAATATTTTTAAGAAAATTATAATACACTACAATTAAAAGATTGGCCTAAGTATGATTTTTAAAAATGTAAGATTAATACTTTTATTCTGCAAGGATGCATTAAATTGATCAATTGATTGTAAAGACATTTGTAATGTTCCAAAAAATAAATAAATAAATAAATAAATTGGTTTCCATTAAATACATTGAACTTTCTGTTACAGAAATTAATTACAGAAATAAATTACATTATAATATATTTATATCTTTCTTTCGTTGAACAAAAAAAAAGAAAAAAAAAAGAAGGAAGATTTTAAAGAATGTTGGAAACCAAACAGTTGATGGTAGCCATTGTCTTCCATATTGTTTTTTTTCTCCATACTATGAAAGTCAATGACTATGGTCAACTGTTCATTTTGATTTATTTTCTTTAACTATCACTTTAAAAACAAAATGCCTTAAAGGATTAGTTCACTTCCAGAACAAACATTAGAGATAATGTACTCACCCCCTTGTCATCCAGGATGTTCATGTCTTTCCTTCTTCAGTAACGAAATTATGTTTTTTGAGGAAAACATTTCAGGATTTCTCTCCATGTAATGGAGTTCTATGGTGCCCCCAAATCTGAACTTCCAAAATGCAGTTTAAATGCAGCTTCAAAGGGCTCTAAATAGTCCCAGCTGAGGAATAAGGGTCTTATCTAGCAAAACGGTTATTTTTATTTTTTTTAAATTACAATATATATACTTTTTAACCTCAAACGCTTGTCTCGTCTAGCTCTGTGTGAACTGTTTTTTTTTGTTCCAGTCATGAGTTAGGGTACGTCTAAAAACTGCAAAGAAGATCAAACACCATTTACAAAAAAAAGATTAAAAACAGCAATGTAGAACGATTTTGAAGAAGGAGAAAATGATGAGACAGGAGTTTTTAGACGTATCCTAACTGTCATGACTGGAAAAAAACAGTTCACACAGAGCTAGAGAAGACGAGCGTTTCAGGTTAAAAAGTATATATTTTAGAAAATAAGCGATCGTTTTGCTAGACAAGACCCTTCTTCCTCGGCTGGGATCGTTTAGAGCCCTTTGAAGCTGCATTTAAACTGCATTTTGGAAGTCCATTACATGGAGATAATTCCTAAAATGTTTTCCTCAAAAAAAAAAAACATAATCCATAACATAGTCCATTGGTGAGCAACAGAAGTAATGCTAAATTTCTCCAAATCTTTTCTGATTAAAAACTAAAACTCATCTACATCTTGGATGGCCCGGGGGGTGACTAATTTTCAGCAAATTTCCATTTTTGAGTAAACTATTCGTTTAAGAGGGTTTTCTGAGAGCTATTCACAAATTTGGCACTAAAGCTCATTAAGAGTCTATATTTAATTATCATCTTCCCCCTTTCTCCCCACTCTCTTAATGAGGTATTCAGTACTCCCAGAACATGAATGATGCATATGAATCTGGGGTTTCCCTCCTATACATTTAATAACACTCTGCCGCTCTGTTCATTTTGATGATCAGCATTTGCAACTTCAAACATTGCTTGTTGCAGTTTCATCATTTCTGAACGAACCAAAGCCTTTTCATGCTAAGCAGATGGTTGCATCCCCTATGCATATGTTTTCAAACAGAGGCTCTGGGGAAATTCATCCAGCGAATGATGACTGCCCATCTATGCTTTTAGTTTTAATAAAAAAAGCAGTTACAGCCTTACAGTGTTGCCTTTGGAATGAAAAGTGCTTGCTTTTGTTATATAACAAGAAATGTTTGACCAGACGGGGCACTTCATGCAGAGGGGATTTGCAAAAGCAATTTTCTCTGTCCAGCAAACAACAATTTACCTGTTAAACTCATTGAATCTGGAGTTAGTTAGTAGAATGAAATGAAAGAGACCTGTTGAGAAGGACAAAAGCGAAAAGAGCTGTAGATATCAACCAAGGAATATTGTGGAAATCGCTTTTATTAGGTGCCTAAAAAACAAAATTCATTTAACGTTTCACCTGCCTCCGCTGTGGAGATAAGAACCTTTTAGCTGATGAATTTTGCGATGTTTGCCATTTTCTCAGTCTATCGTGCATCCTCAGGCACGATGTTATTAATGGATTCACTTGTGATGTATTTTAATTTGAGGAATAATTAACTTCACCTTTTATCACTTGGGTTATGCTGCAATGGTGGCTCGTGTGATGTGAAGCAATCCAGTCCCGTCTTTCTCTGTCTTAAAAATCTAATTAGTCCATGTCGTGTTTACCTTAATCAGATTAATTAACGGTGATGCCGATTTATCCACTATTAATTAAAAGACTTTTCTGTCTGCCTGGTGGCTTCTCTGCTTTTTGCGAGGACTTAAGAAGGTCAGAGTGACTTATACGCTTACATTTAAAAACACATTCAAGCAAAGTTGTTGTAGCTGTAAAAGGAAATTGCTGCATGTGGAAGTGTGATATGAAAGTGTTTTGTTGAGTTTGTAGTTTCCTCTAAATACATCAGGAGGTCAGAGCTCTTTCATTGCTATGATAAAAGCATTACTTTTCCATTAGAAGAATGTTCTTGGCCTGCTGTGCAGGTCTTTGTCACTGCTTGAATTTCTCTCTTCACTTGCTGTATTTTTCCTTTCAAGTCATCAAGAATTTATACACCAGCTCTGCTGAAAATAGTGATTTCACCTTCTGCGAGAAAAGTAGAACGTTTATCTGTTATCTTGAGGGTAGGGTTCATCTACTGTACAAGAAACATCCTGATATTTCTTCTTGCACGTACTCGATTTTGATCTAAGTGCAGAAATCTTATGAATGACTTCTAGAAACAGATAAAGCATGTTTGGTGAGTTGATAAAGAAAAGCTTTTGGGCAATAGCTGATATTTTGGCTGATTATTTATCTCTCAGACTGCTTTATTAATGTGGGTCTGTGCACAGAATTAATCTAGGGACAGTTTAAAACCTGTATATTAATGGAGGTAAAACAGCACAGAGTGTAAACAGAGATTATATTCACTGAAGTGGAACACAGCTGTGCAAATGAATGAACAAAGTTCTGAAAATATGTTTGTTTGCAGTGGCCAAGTTGGATGCTGGGTGGTGCAGGATGCCAGACATGTAAGCTGTGCAGAATGATTGTATGGTTACAGTGCTGTTTTATCAAAAACATAATGAGCTCATGAGATCAGGAGGTTTTGTATGCTTAATAGTTTCTGATGTGTTGCCAGTAACCATTTCCAGCTTTAATACATCTTTGGCATTTTCATTTTCAAGACATTATTATGAATGTTTCAACATATAGTGCTGCTTGAAAGTTTGTGAACCCTTTTCTGCATAAATGTAATGCAAAACATCATCAGATTTTCACACTCAAGTCCTTAAAGTTGACAAACAGAATCTAATCAAATAAACAAGACAAAAGTATATACTTTGTCATTTAGTTATTGAGAAAAATAATCCGGTGTTAAATATTTGCGAGGTACAAAAATATGTGAATCTTTGCTTTCAGTATTTGTTGTGACCCCTTTTTGAAGCAATAACTGCAGGTAACATTTTTGTAACTGCTGATCAGTCCTGCACAACCAATTTTAGCCCAGTCTTTAGTACACAAACACTTGAACCTTGTGATGTTGGTGGGTTTCCTCCTCCTGCTTGCTTCAGGTCCTTCCACAACATTTTAATTGGATTAAGGTCCAGACTTTGACTTGGACGTTCCAAAACATTGCCTTTGTTCTTGTTTAACCATTTTTTGGTAGAATGACTTGTGCGCTTGGGGTCATTGTTTTGCTGCTTGACCCACTTTGTCTTTAGATTTTCGTTCATGGACAGATGTCCTGACATTTTCCTTTTAGAATTTATTGTTCCATCAATGATGGCAAGTCGTCCAGATGCAGCAAAACATGCCCAAACCATGATACTACCACCACCATGTTTCACAGATGGGATGAGGTTCTTCTTATGCTGGAATGCATTGTTTTTCTTTCTCCAAACATAACTCTTTTTATTTAAACCAAAAATTATATTTTGGTCTCATCCATCTACAAAACATTTCTCTAATAGACTTCTGACTTGTCCACATGATCTTTATCAAACTGCAGACAGGCATTAGTGTTTTTTTTGGAGAGTTGCGGCTCTCTCCTTGCAGCCCTGCCATGCACACCATGGTTGTTCATTGTTCTCCTGATGATGGACTCATGAACTTTAACATTAACCAATGTGAGAAAGGCCTTTAGTTGCTTAGAAGTTATCCTGGGGTTCTTTGCAACCTCTGAAACTATTATACATCTTGCTTTGAAGTGATCTTTGTTGGTGGACCACTTCTGGGGAGGGTAGCTGTGGGCTAGAATTTCCTCCATTTGTACACAATCTGTCTGACTGTGGATTTGTGGAATCCAAACTCTTTAGAGATGGTTTTGTAGCCTTTTCCAGCCTGATGAGCAACAACTTTTTTTTCTGAGGTCCTCAGGGATCTCCTTTGTTTGTGCCATGATTCACTTTCACAAACATGATCAGACTTTAATAGATCCCTGTTCTTTAAATAAAACAGGGCATAAACTAACACCTAACTGCCATGATATTGACTGAAAACACTTCTGAACAGATAGACTCTAATTTCAACTTCAAATGAACTGCCAATCCTAGAGATTCACATACTTTTGCAACTCACAAATATTTAACACTGGATAATTTTTCATAATAAATAAATGACAAAGTATATATTTTCATCTCATTTGTTTAATTGGGTTCTCTTTTTCAATTTTCAAAACTTGTGTGAAAATCTGATTAACCTTTTGGTCATATTTATGCACAAATATAGAAAATTCTAAAGGGTTCACAAACTTTCAAGCAGCACTGTATGTATATATCAGGGGCATTACCTCTGAAGAAGCAAGAGAGGCAGTGCCTCTTCAAAATATTGGATGAGAAAAAAAATGAGTAGTTGTTGTGTTACGTGTGTCTACCGAATTTTGTACACGTACGTGAAACATAGTTCGAGGGGCACTTTGTTGAAATTTTATAGATGGTGCTATCGAGCCATTTTGCCACACCCTCTTCTAAAACCCATATCAAAAATTGCATTCAGTGGGGTAAAATACACGTTTTTCTGCCAGGTTCCCCTAGTAAAATCTACATTCCAGGGGATAAATATCACATTATTGGGGTCGCTTCAACCTGCAGAAAGGTGGTTAAGTAGCCTAATTCTTGGCAACACTGGCGGTGAGTTTGGTGGGGGGTAACTGAGAATGAATGGAGAAAAGGCCTCCATTGTAATATGATTGGATATGACTGGGTATGATGAGCTGTGATTGGTTCATGCCAACAAAACCCACCCAATTCCTACTCAAAACTAGCCCAGTCGCAACTTAAAAACACTAACTTGATGAGATTCATACTTTGCTTTAATAAATAGAATATTGATTACATTGTTAATGTAAAAATATAAAATAATATAGTTTTTTTTCTATTCTTTTTCTGTTGGTATAAGTAATGTTAATGCATTCCGGATGATGTTAGGGTTGAATATAAGAAAAGTAATTTAGCTTTAATAAAACATTGTTGATATGGTTGATATTTATATAATTTAACAGCAAAATGTGACGAAGGGAGAATGGTCTTGTGATAAGTAAAATAAAGAAACCACATTAAGAATATAGTTTGATCCCAGCTTGGGATGAAAATGACTTTTTAAAAGCTTTTTATATTGTGTATGAAAAGTGTCCTTCCTCCCTTGTAAGGAGATAAAAACGAATGCACTTTAACTGCTTTATTATTACAAAGTGTGGAAATGATAAAGGCTTATAATAGAGCCAAGAGCTCTGAAGATCCCATAGCCCAGATTCATTTGTAATTAAATAGCTGTAGATGTGAATATTACAGACATTTCTTTCCTTATCTGCAGTTCAAAGTGATGTCAAGTTGGAATCACATCCTATTACCCAAAAACAGAATGACGGAGCCGTTTCCTCCTCTGGCGTTTCTACTGACGTGTTCCCATTTCATTTTTGAGCTCTCTGAGGCAGAGTGAGTTCCTGAGAAAATGTTACATGCAACAATAATATTGTGGAAAAGACTGTTTTACCTCAGCTTTTCACTATTTCTAATCAAGAGGAAGTAAGTACTGTATGCTTTAAAATGTCACGTGCTTATCTATGCATTATGCAGAAAACCAATAATGATATATTTGGTCAGTATGTACTATGACACAATAAGAGATTAGTTTAAATGAAATCAGTGGGACTGAATGTTAATTGAAATTTCTAGCTGCCAGTGGAGCAAGTAATTAGTTTGCTGTTGCAGGTGACCTTCAAGCTATACATTTCAAACACTCTCATTTTTGCATTTGAAGATACAGAATTGACCTTAACTGGACCTCAGTGAAATATCAATAATTGACTCAGTTCTAGGTCCCCATTAATAGATCAACAACTAAAACAAGCACAAACTAATGTTATTCATTTTTGGTAAAATTATTATTCATTTTGTATAGGGAATTCACCCCAAAATGAAATTTCTGTCATCATTTATTCACCCTGGTCCAAGTCTGTATGAGTTTCTTTCCTCTATTGCACATAAAAGAAGATATTTTGAAGAATGTGGGTAACCAAATGTGTTGGTAGCCATTGACCAAGCGGCAACCTCCCGGTCTCCCTCTTCAAGCCAACACCGAAGTGACTAAAACTGCAATTCATCGACTGTCCGGTAGAGACTGGCTGCAAAAGGGAGTCAATCCCACAGACTCCCCATGTTAAAATGCCCAACTTTACAGCAGAAAAAAATATGTTTACAGCCTGGTTCAAAAAGTGGTTTTGGTCTGTATAGCTAATTTTGCCCTTCATGTCAACTGTGAGGGGGGTGAATTTTTTTTTCTAACTCATCCGTTAAAATTATATTATATTAAGTTCTGCATAACTTAGGGCGTGGCCATTTGAGTGACAGGTGGATTGCCGCTGCTATCAACACCGTTGCGCTAAGTGGGCGTAGTTTCAGCAACCAGCTCCACCCACGTCCTGCCCTTTGCCCATTTTCGATTATTCGGGAGTGACGTGAAGTGACGCGATTCCAAGATGGCGACGGCCGACTCCCGCCCACTAAGAGCTTCAAAAATGCTCTTCAGAAACCTACGGGTGACATCACGGACATACGTCCATATTTTTTACAGTCTATGCCATTGACTTTCATAGTATTTTTTCCATACTGTTTGGTTACCCACATTCTTCAAAATATCTTCTTTTGCATTCTTTAAATTTTATTGTTATAATTTTTAATACCTCAGCTGAAACTAAAGAAAATTTAGAAAATTTTACTAGTTCTTATTTTTTAATTTTTTGTTTTATTTCAAGTAATGAAATTGTTTAATGGTTTTATTGTTGGTTTTACCTCTGCTTTCTGTTTCTGCAAGCAAATGTTTCTTCGTAATTTGAAGTTCCCTTAGTTTAGTTAGCTTTAGAGCACAAGAGAACTGACCTTTCAGTCAAATTATTAAATAATCTATATTGTCTCTTTTAGTATTATTAATTCAGAACAGCAGCCTTACTGTCAAATCAGGCAAGTGGACTGTGAATGTGACCATCCAATCGGCCATGGCCCATTAGTGTGGAGATTAATACTGTGCTCTTATCTGACAGCTTCAGAGGCCCTGCATGTGGTTAAAACTGGCTTTAAACTACATATCTGAACTAGTTCATCTGTGCAGATCAGTACAGAGGTTGGAAGCACACAGAGATAATCAAAAAATCATTTCATGTAATGCTCTTAAATGAGTCAATCAAGCCAGATACAAAAGCAAAAAGACTTGATTAGCATGCTAAAATATTACTGGCTAAATTTCATGACACTCTTAGGCACAAATATTTAAATAAACTCAAACTCACATCATATGGCATGTGATACATTGTGATTTTGTTGAGTTAAAGCATTTATAACAGGTTCTCTGAAGCACTTGATTCTAATTGAATGTAATATTTTCTGATGTATTTGTTCCGCTCATACTAAAATGCAATTTTAGATATATTTTTTTATTGTGTATGTTAATGGTCCAAGGTGAACATATTTAGGTTGTGTCTCTTTTCAGACAGTTCAAATGTTACTGCTGCTTATCAACGGCACCTGTCACAGTTCTTAGACCACAAGAGCAGTCATCTAAAGGCTAGACTGTCCCATTTAACAACGCTTGGTTTGACCTTTGTGGATGCAGCCCCTGATTTAGGACACAGCTATTTTACAGAGGGTTTGCTCTTTCTTGTTTCAGACGAACACAACTGGCACCATCTAGCATTTCAGTTATAGGCTGTATTCAAAATGACTTTAAGGGATAGTTTGCAGAATATTTTGACATTAATTACTCACTCTCATGTCGTTCCAAACCTGTAAGACTTTCTTTCATCTTCGAGAACACAATTTAAGATATTTTTGATGAAATCCATGAGCTTTCTGAACTTGGATAGATGGCAATAAAACTGACACGTTCAAGGGCCAAAAAGGCCTAGGGCTGCCCTCGACTAAAGATTTTTCTGGTTGAGTAGTAGTCGTTCATTTTAAGCATTGGTTGACCATTAGTCGCACATTTATTAATAAACTATATGAATCATAATAATGAACCTTTAATTGCCTATATATGCCTAATAAGCACTCAAGTGCACACAAAAAAAGCTGGCAGATATAATAATTATGAATGTGTCAGGGAAAAACAGCAAGGAGAACTGATTGATTAAAATAGTGCTTTCTTTGTTTTCGGCTTAACTCTTTTAACTGTCACTCCCATTTTTGAACATGAAAGTACACTATCCAAACCTAAATTATTATTATTCATGAACAAATACATTTTGTAATATGATTTTAAAGTACCATTTTCATGGTAAGGCAATGTCTGATTTTAAAATGGCTTTCACATGATGAATTTGGAGGTTTTGAGCTTTCAGTGGATATATAAGTTATAAGTTGATATATAATTTATTGAAGTAAACTTGGGCGTCCCACTGAGGGGATGGTGACAGTTAAAAGGTTAAGAGATAAAGACGGCGACACTGATTCATCATCTCCACAGTAGTGATGCGCCTCTATGCATGTTTCATACCGATTACATAATCTGAGAATATTTGTTTTCTATTTGAACTGATTCATTTAAAAGTAGACATTTCACTCTCTATAGATATATTTTTAATGTCTGTAAGGCAAGTATACATGGAGTTTTAAAGTTTCGCACTCAAATTCACAGAGACGCCAGAAAGCGCATCCTGGTTGCTTTAATTATTTTACAAAAGCGCAGCATTTTGTTGTTACTTTGAGTGTAAACAAATAAACAGAGTCTTTACAGATTCGAAAGATGTTTTACTTTTATCTGTATGACTAAAACTTATAGTGTATTTTAAGAACAAGTGACCGCAAGGTGCCTCCATCTGTCATGCAGTGAGCGTGATACTGTTCAACTTCCACACTCTGCATACACTGTAAAAAACAATTTGTTGAGTCTACTTAAAATAATTTGTAACCTGACTGCCTTAAAATTTTAAGTTCAGTCAACTCAAAAAAAGTTTATTCAACTTGAAATGTTAAATTATACTAAGTGACAACTAAGATATTTGAGTTGAATCAACTTAAAATTTTAAGGCAGCTGGGTCACTTACCCATCTGTTAAGTTTAGCAAACAAAAATATCTAAGTTGTTACTTAGTACAACTTAACATTTCAAGTTAACTAAACTTATTTTAGTTGACTGAACTTAAAATTTTAAGGCAGCAGGGTAACAAATTATTTTAAGCTGACTCAACAAATTGTGTTTTTTATTTTTTACAGTGTAGACACTTCAATAGCGCACATTTTCTAGGTTAACCTTAGATTGAGCTGCCACGTAAATTTGCTACTACATGCATCTTTCAGACGAAAAGCCATATTTGAGGTTGATGAATAATAGGTGAGCAACTGGATGTCCTACCCGATGTACTGTGTTTCTACATACACCAGCTGTTAACAATCTGTCACTGTCCTGTGTTTTTTTTTCCGCGAATAAGCATCTATTAATAAAATTTTGGTCGACCAAGCCTCTTCTCGTCGACTAACGGTTAGTCCACTATTAGGGGCAGCCGACATCTATAAAATAGTCTATGTGACGACAGTGGTTTAACCGTAATATTATGAAGCTATGAGAATATTTTTTTGTGCGTGAAGAAAACAAACCAGAACCTGAATGCGCTGTGTATTGTTTACAAGCAATGTAATGCACACACATGTGTCGTGAATGTGCATCAAAGACTGACATGAAGGAGAAGAAATGGTTGAATGAAGTCATTATTTTTGTTTTCTTTATGCACAAAAAGTATTCTCGTAGCTTCATAACATTACGGTTAAACCACTGATGTCACATGGACTATTTTAACAATGTCTTTACTACATTTCTGGGTCTGGAATGTGATAGTTTCATTGCTGTCTATGCAGGGTCAGAAATCTCTCGGATTTCATCAAAAATACCTTAATTTGTGTTCAGAAAATGAACGAAGGTCTTGCAAGTTTGGAACGACATGAGGATGGGTAATTAATGACAGAATTTTTATTTTTGGGTTAACTAATTTTTGTTTGTCTTGCTGGAAGGCCAGTTGTTTTGCACAGTGTACTTATTTTTTTAGTAGAAGTTAAAGATAGAAGCTTAAGGTAAAACTTTATAATAATTGCAACTCAAATTATTACGTCTACATATTCATTTATTTGATAAGTAGCTGTGTAAAAAGTGGGAGAATGTCTGAACATTATTCTGCAACTTAATACAAAACTCACATATTTAAATTGGAATCCAGATAAATCCAGATAGTATTAGTAATGAAAATGAATGCATCTAATCAGGGTTGTGTATTTAGGCATACTGACAAATAACTTCTCTCACATATGGAGTCATTTTGTAGTCCGTACTCTAAAACATATTCAGAAACCTTATTGCTGCACTGCAAATTTAATTAAAACACTTGTATACTTGCTCAAGGCTGGCAATGAGTTATGAGCATCATAATGTTTATAACCAACATCAGAAATCCTTCATTTTTAACGATAATGTGGTTATTTATTTTTTATCTTTTAGCATCTTGTGTATCTGTGTTTAATGTCACAGTAAGAGCAGAACATCTGGTGTATGGTGTATACTGAGAATTTTCTCTGTTTATCCTGCAACAGATATGACAAGAAAAACATGTTCTAAAAGTAAACCAAGGGATTTTTTTTTAATCTCATGTAGAAACATATCAGATAACTCGTATTTGTGTAGTTTGCTAGGTTTACTAATAATATGTTCAGTACAAAATAGTTTACAATTCCACAACTGTCGTTTTGTCGTCTGTAAGACAAGCAATATGTCCTATGGATGAAAGGATAATCCTCACATAATAGTGTCTTAGCTGTGTAATACGAATGGCCAAAGAAAAGACGTACATTGTTCTGCGAATGTTTACCCGACTTAAGCATTGCGAAATAATGGATTAGAGACTGTGATGGTGAATGCTAATGAGACTCTGTTTAGCTGTGACTCACAGCTGAGATGATATATCTGGAAATATGTCAGGATGATTGTCAGGATCCCAAACTCCCTGCACGTTCTCGGCTTCTGTAGCTGTCTGTCAAAGATTCCTCAGAGACGACGAGAGCGACATCAGCATTATGAGATTTTCTATGTCACATATTTTTGAACTCATCTCTAAATGAGCAGAATGATTGTTGTAGGAAATAATTCAAAGGAAATGGAAGGGATTTGGGATTTCAGAGTACAAGACGACAGCGTAGACATCTGGATCCACTGACATACTAGTTTGTATTTAAACTGTCATGTACTGACAAAACTAAAAGGAAATATTGTAACTTTGCCATTTCAAACAATATGAGTGAAATATCTGTTATTTTTTATAATATGAAAAATCACAAGTCAGAATCAAAACTGTATTACTTTTGACAATGGACCAGACTTGGACCAAAGCAATATATGAACTTTGAACCTTAAGAAACCTGTGACGGAAAGACATGGATTACTGGGTGATAGTCAGGAACACGGAAATTGCTCTTTTAGAGGTTCTATCTGAAGCTTTTTTTTTTTTGTTGAGTGCTCTGTGAAATTGCAGGATAATGTGTACATGGAAAAACACCGGAGACACATTCAGTACACTGATGCGCTGTTGGTTCAGGACGAGCCAGACCCTATAATGGAACTTCTGTTGGTGGAAAATACTAATTCAGAGTGCATCACAAAATAGACGATTTGCAGTAGTCATTCAATTTGCATTAGTAGTCGTTAATTTGGTTATTTAGTAAAATTAGGAATTAGTTAACAATAAGACATTTTATTTGAGCATTTGTGTCCTGGAAGACTCACAGTCAAACATATGAGCTGTTTTTACTTATGATTGTTATCCCCTTGCTTAACACAAATCATAATAAGTTTTTTTAATAGATAAGACAAGGGAGTGACATATTATACAGATGTTTTGTACTATATAAAAATGTTGAATTGGTACACTAAAGCTTTAAACAGAACAGGATTCTTCTCTGCTCACCAAACCTGCATTTATTTGATCCAAATTTTCAGCATCATTACTCCAGTTTTCAGTGTCACATGATCCTTCAGAAATCATTCTGATATACTGATTTGGTGTTTAAGAAACATTTATTATTATTATTATTATTATTATTATTATTATAGAAAGATCCAAAGATCAGCATTTATCTGAAATAAAAGTTTTTGTAACATTATACACTATACCATTTAAAAGCTTGGAGTCAGTGTCATTTATTTATTTTATTTTTTGGGAAATAAATTATAGAAGTTAATATTTTATTTAGCAGGTATGATTGATCAAACGTGATGATAAAGACATTTATAATGTTACAAAAGATTTCCGTTTCAGATAAATGCTGTTTTTCTGAAATTCTATTCACCTACTGTTGCTGTTTTCAACATAATAATAATAATAATAATAATAATAATAATAATGTTTTTTGAGTAGCAAATCAGAATATTAGAATGATTTCTGAAGGATCATGTGACTGGAGTAATGATGCTAAAAATTTAGCTTTGAAATCACAGGAATAAATGACATTTTCAAATATATTCAAATAGAAAGCAGTTATTTTAAATAGTAAAAATATTTCACAATATTACTGCTTCTGCTGTAGTTTGGATCAAATGGTGAGCAGTCAAAAGAGAATACCTTCAAACATTAAAAAAATCTTATACTGTTGAAAAACTGGTAGTGTATGTTAACAAATGTTGAGAAATGGAGGAAATTGCGAACAAATTAGTGGTTGTGGCTAGAAGGGATACAGCTCTGACCGGAAACTAACAATGAAATGAATAGTTCTACCTATTGAATTGTGTTTTTGTAACGTCTACATCTACCCCAACCATAAACTTAGCCCTTACTATAATACAAAAACAGTTTTATTGTTGTACAGTCCGACAAAAATAACGTTAGACTGATGTGCGCATGCCCAGTAGGTAGAGCTGTATTCCTTCTAGCCTTAACCCCAATTAGTGCACCCAAAAAATCTAAACTGGGCCAATAGATTTTAACCCTGATGCAATAAAAAGAGTCCATGTTATTTATCAAGGTCACTGTACAGCAGAGAAACTACTGAAATTTTGATTCGTTTTAGGTGAAGCATTTAAACATTTGTGACACCAAGTAAGAAAAAAAATAAATAAAAAATAGAAATAAAAAATTAAAAAAAACAATGAAAACGAACTGGTAAAAACTTCACTACCCATACGCCCTTTCTGCTTTCGCGTGTGGCTTAATCCTCTGCGGCCTCCGTAAGGTGTCGTGGCGCTTGTGGAGTGCGAAGGCGAAGGTACAGCGGCGTTAAATAGGAAGATAAGCAAATATTCGTTTCATTAAGTTTAAACTACAGTGATCGTATATCATATAAAGGTTTCCGGCTGATAATGAGGCGTGCAGGTTTGGGTAAGTAACCGTTTCTCTTTACATGTCGTAATATTTGAAGCTTATGCTAAGCTAAGTGTTCAGTTCAGATACATATCAGTCATAGTTTACGACATTAAACAAACATTGAATGACCAAATTATGCGAAATAGTTAACCACAATATCCAGGTTAGGCGAACTATATGTATAAATAACGATACGAGACTCAAGCCGAAACGGTGTGATCTGAGAAACCAATAATTGTCTAGTTTTCTATATCTCAGACCAACTGTTTCATAGGTCGGGTTGACGTATACAGATGTTTATATCAGACGAAGAATGAGTGTGGACAAAGAAACACCGACAATATAACTATGACACATCCAAACCTAAATTTAGATTCCTTCAATAATGTTTAAACATTTTTAAATAAAATTAAAAAAGAACAATCAAAATATAATTTAAAATTCTTTATTTATAAAATAAAGGGGCTAATATTAACTATTGAATAACTAAAATAAATAGCTTTTACACACAATAAGTACATTATTTAGGAAAATCTCTTATGTCTTTTGAAGATCATCAACTTTTAATTCATAGTTCCTCATTTCTAGGTGTTTCTGTGTGGACAGAGAAACAGCGATTAATATAAAAATGACATATCCAAGCCTAAATTTAGATTCCTTCAATGGTGTTTAAACAGATTTGAAAATGAAATGATCTTTATAGGGGCTAATTTTAACTTTTGAATAACTAAAATAAATTGATTTTACACAAAATAAGTAAATTATTTAGGAAATGTTCTTATTGAATATCATGGAAATTTAATAGTTCCTCATTTTTAGACGTTCAGTAGTTTCTGATTAATATATAACTCTTATTTGAAGTTGCAATCAGCGTGTTAGGGGACTTAACGTTACGTAAGTGTTTTTTCAGTCAGCCTCTGTAAAATGATTTGCCCTGCCCACCTTAGCAAACACATGAACAGTCAAATCAATTCATACATGTCAGTGTATGAACATTTAAAATAATTTGCAATATTCGAATATTGGATTTTGAAATACTGAGTAACACCAGTCTTACCTAGCCAATTGAACTGTTTTTTTGCTGTTTAGGTGAAGGCGGCCCTCCAGGCAATTACGTTGCAAGTGGATACAGTGTGTATGAGGAGGAGAACGAACATCTGCAGGAGGGACTGAAGGCTAAAGTAAATGCACTTAAACATGTAAGTGAACTTGAACATGTTTGATTCGATATATGCGACCCTGGACCACAAAACCAGTCATAATGGTCAATTTTTTGCAGTTATCATCTGAAAGCTAAGTAAGCTTTTAATTGCTGTATGGTTTGTTATGGTAGGACAATATTTGGCCAAGATACAACTATTTGAAAATCTGGAATCAGAGGGCGCAAAAATTCAAAATATTGAGAAAATCACCTTTAAAGTTGTCCAAATGAAGTTTTTAGTAATGCATATTACTAATCAAAAATTAAGTTTTAATATATTTATGGTAGGAAATTTACAAAATGTCTTCATGGAACATGATCTTTACTTAATATCCCAATGATTTTTGGCATAAAAAATTAATTTTGACCCATACAGTGTATCATTGGCTACAAATGTTACAAATATACTCTTGCTTTTTATGTTTTGTTTTGTAGTTCAGGGTTTTATTTTATTTAGTTTTCATGTATTTTATATTGTTTTTATATTGTTACCTTAGTTTTTATTTATTTCGTTTTTTTATGGTATTAATTTTTTTTTTTACTCATTCATTTCATTATCTACAGAACAAAAACTATATTTTGGACTATGTATAAGTTTTAAAATATAGTTTTTCTCTAGCACATATAGTAATTATGCAAACAGTACATTTGTTTAGCTATGTTATGGCAAGTGTTGAATCCTAAATAACCTATACTTTTTATCTATTTCAGCTTTCAATTGACATTGGAAATGAAGTCAAGTACCAGAATAAAATGTTGGGAGAAATGGTAAGCGATGGGGAAATGGTTCATTATGGTAGTCTCTTCATAAAAAAAATTAATTTTAATAGCTGTAACATCTCACGTTTGTTTCTCCTCAAGGACACGGACTTCGACTCAACTGGAGGTCTGTTGGGAGCCACCATAGGTAGATTGAAGCTCATCTCCAGGGGAAGCCAAACCAAGGTGTACTGCTACATGCTGCTGTTTGCCCTGTTTGTTTTTATTGTCTTGTACTGGGTGATAAAACTGAGGTGATCGTAAGACTGATGAGACTCTTCAGGACCTTTCTTAGTGCCATGCTCATTTGGGATAGAGAGTCAGAATCCTCGCAGTGATGACTAGGACTGAGCTAATTGAGGATTCTTCTTTCCATTGGACAAGAAATTGAACCATTGAGTGACAATGTGCAATATGAGACAAAACTCTGTCGTACCCTACCAAAAATTTGTGTCCCTTCAGTGCAGAGATGATGCTAATTGTTTAATACTGGTCAGGTTAACTTGCATCTTTCCTTCTTTTATTCAAAAATAATGACCTTTGTTTAATAGTATTATTCTTTTAGGAAAACTATTAATGTGTGCTAGTGTCTAGGATAAATGCATTTGAGTGTCACACAAGCACAGCAGCCCTGTAATCATATAGTTGGACATTCAGGTTATGACAGCTGCCCAGCTGGATTAGGTGCAAACAAAATCACACAGACTTATTACTGTGCAAGTCTTCACAACATCCTGGAAAGAGTTGCCACAAAATTGTGTGAATATAATGTTCAAAGGGCTGATATTCAGACTGTGAAATCAATACTGAGATGTGAGATTATGTGCAATGCAGATGTATAATAACTGTGTCAAAAACCACCCCAGAATTCTGTTTATTTCAGAAATGTCTTAAGTAATTTTGAAGTCCCTTCAGCTCTCTATGGTTAACAAAATGCATGGTTTATTTCAGTTTCAGAAACTAACTTGTAAATAAATGTCATTTTTGAGAGAATTATTACATAGTTCCTTTGTTTTCATATATTCCATTTACAATTCTCAGAAATCTTACAAGCTTCTTTAGAATTATGAAAACTTCATTTTTTCATGCATATTAACAGTAATTTACAACTACAATCAAAATTTACATATGTTATATATAACTACATGTAACCCTTTTTTACTGCAAGGTATAAATCATCCAACTTGAAGTTGTTAATTGCTTGTATATCTGATACAACTACACTTCATTTATATTTAGTGTCAGATTCTCCTTTTGAGTGCACTTTGTTTTTCAAACTGAGCTCATATGAGTGATGTTACTTCTTGGGTAGAGTGTCCATGTACTTGCATATGATTGACAGCATCACCTCATCAGCTCCTGCACCAATGGACAATAATCTGGGAGTCCCTGTTAAGACAAAAAAAATTTGTGTCTATTTACACTACGTGCAAATAGCCCGCCTTGTTGGCAGAGGCTATTTACACTAACTCCACCCACAAATGTGGGGTTTGACAAGAAAACATTACAAAATACGGCTGGTAAAGCGTGTAGCGCAGTTATTTTGATGTGATCAACCAGAGTTCGAATCCACTTTTTTCCCCATGGGCATGACGTCTGAGGCTAAGGGTAGGTGTAAGAGGGCTTTTTTTGTCCCAATAAGGTGGCATCCATTAAATAATTTTAATAAAAATGATCATTTGTGACTCTGGGTCACAAAACCAGTCATAAGGGTCATTTTTTTTAAGCTTTGATACATTTACGGTAGGAAATTTACAAAATATCTTAATAGAACATGATCTTTACTTAATATCCTAATGATTTTTGGCATAAAAGAAAAAACTATATTTTTGACCAATACAGTATATTTTTGGCTATTGGTGGAATTATACCCGTGCTACTTAAGACTGGTTTTGTTATTGCTGTATACTGTTTTATAATGTACTACAACACTGAGGTGCAAATAATCGCCACTATTTTCAATAAGTAGTATAAATAGCAGCAAATCCTGTAAATCGAATCTTAATTGCGACTTTATATCTAACAATTCGGACTTTTTTTCTCAGAATTTCATGATTGCAATTGCAAGTTATAAAGTCAGAATTGCAAGATATAAACTCTGAATTGTGAGTTACAAAGTCAGAATTGCAAGTTTTTGTCACAATTCTGACTTCATCACAATGGAGATTATATCACGCAATTCTGAAAAAAAAGGCGACAAAATGTGACTTCATATCTCGCAATTTAATTTTTCTCATAATTGTGATACAAAC
The DNA here is from genome assembly GCF_022985175.1 of Labeo rohita. Lineage (NCBI taxonomy): Eukaryota > Metazoa > Chordata > Actinopteri > Cypriniformes > Cyprinidae > Labeo > Labeo rohita. The sequence continues at coordinate 17,528,138 of NC_066887.1, read as the reverse complement.
TCAAAAATTTTTCTCAGAATTGAGACAGACTCGCAATTCTGACTTCTTTCTTAGAATTGCATGATATAAACTTGCAATTGTGAGTTATAAAATCAGAATTGTGAGATATAAACTCAATTGCGAGAAAAATCAGAATTGCACGTTTTTTATCTCACAATTCTCAGTTTATTTCTCACTTCGCAATTCTGACTTCTTCTCAGAATTGAGATATCAACTCACAACTATGAGTTATAAAGTCAGAATTGTGAGATACAAAAACAAGTTGTCACAATTCTGACTATTTCTGTTTATATCATGCAATTCTGAGAAAAAAGTCAGGAATGTGACTTTTTTCATAGAATTGCAAGATATAAACTCGCAACTGCGAGAAAAAAAGTCTTTTAGTATTTATCACACAATTCTGATTTTATTTCTTACAATTGTGAGTTTGTATCTCGCAATTCTGACTTTTTTTCTCAGAATTGCATGACAAACTCGCAATTGTTAGTTATAAAGTCAGAATTGTGAGATATAAACTTGCAATTGCGAGAAAAAAGTCAGAATTTTTTTTTTCACAAAATTCCATGATATAAGTCAGAATTGCACATTTTTTATCTCACAATTCTCACTTTACATCTCACTTCGCAATTCCGACTCAATTCGCAACTGAGTTATAAAGTCAGAATTGTGAGATACAAACAAGTTGTTGTCACAATTCTGACTTTATTTCTGTTTATATCATGCAATTCTGAGAAAAAAAGTCAGAAATGTGACTTTTCTCAGAATTGCAAGATATAAACTCGCAACTGCAAGAAAAAAAGTCTTTTGTCTTTTGTCAGAAAAGTCACACAATTCTGATTTTATTTCTTACAATTGTGAGTTTGCATTTTCTCATAATTGTGATCCAGATTTGCAACTCTGACTTTTTTTCTCAGAACTGATAAAAACAAAGTCAGAATGTTGGATTAAGTAAAAATTGCGAGATATAAACTCACAATTCTGAATTTTTTTCCCCACAGAATTCCATGATATAAGTCAGAATTGGACATTTTTATCTTACAATTCTTATTTCTTGCAGTTGTGAGTTTCTGGGAGAAAAGTCACAATTCTGACTTTTTCGTTTCGAAGTTCAATTACCTGCATTCACACTTGATTTCAAACTGACATGGCTCATTCTGCCAATAGTCAAGAGTGAATACATGCAATCCAAACCTGTTGCTTTCAAATATCACTAGATGTCACTGCAGCTCTGAGAGCACATTCACCTCACTTCAGGTGACAGAAACTGACCTGTAGAACCTGCTGACAAGGACATCACTGGTGAAGCCCATGCCACCCCAATACTGGAGGCAGCTGTCACCGAGCTCTCGGGCCAGTCGTCCTGCCTTCAGCTTGGCCATTGACGCCAACTTTGTCACATCGTTTCCCTTAATGTACAAAGCTAATGAAAAAAAAAAACATAAGAGGTATTCATTTTCAGGCATACATGCTGAGATTCAGCTCCAATTATTAACTTCACAACCTGAGGGCGAAAAAAAATGAAAACGAACTGATTGCAAGTCAGTGTTCTCACCATTTCATTCCATTATTAATTCGGAAATTGGCAGTCCCGTAGACCCGCCAGACCCAAACCCATGAAATTGCATAGCTGCCTTGGCCTATAAAATCATTTCGGAATAATTTACGAAACGGCCAGACTCACCTGTGGCGCGATGCAGAAGGGAGCGCAACAGCTCAATTTCTGTCTGGAGCTCAGCCAGCCTAAAGTGAACGACCTGGTGGTACAGAATGGGCTGACTGAAGATCTTCCTCTGTCTGGTGTAATTAATGGTCTCTTGGACAACTTTCTCCATGGTCGTCAGAACTAGAAAAACAATATCGAGTCATAGGAAAAATTCCGATGTGTTTTTCAGCAAATTATTTGATAGAGGAAATAGTTGTAGGATTTGAATCCTGGACGATATCTAGACCGGAAGGCTGAAATGTTTGCTGATGATGTCAAAAGAGCATCTAGAACATGCCAGACCTTTTTCTTGTTTGATGTTTAAAGCAAAACACACAGGTTTGACTCACTGATGGGCCTGAGAGGACAGTGATCTGGCTTTATTATAAACACAAAGCACGACTGACATTAACACATTGACGTCACGCCCGTGCCAGTGAAGAGAGATGTTTGGCGTGCGGATGGATGTGTAGGAGTTGGAAAGGATTACTTACTATTGGCCACCCCCCAGAGTCGTTCCTCCTGGAACTGTAGCATCTGGTACGTGAAGCCCATTCCCTCTTGGCCTATGATATTTTTGCAGGGCACACGGACGTCATCGAAAAACACCTCTGCTGTATCCGACGACCGCATGCCTATTTTATCGATCTTGCGTGCGATATGAACGCCTGCGGACGTACGGTAAATGGTTAGCATGTTTTCCTTGGCAGACGACTGATTGAGTCTTTTCCAAAAGTTTTGTGCTTTTGCATTACAGTAAGTCTTACCTGGCAGATTCATAGGTAAACAGATTAGGGATTTGTTCTTGTGTGAAGGGCCATCGCTGGTGTTGGCCAGGAGGCACATCCAGTCTGCCTGAGTGCCATTAGTAGTCCACATCTTTCCTCCATTAATGACAAATTCATCTCCTTTGCGCACAGCTTTAGTCTTGATGCCTGGAGGAGACAGTATTTCTTTCTAAATTAGACTCTTTAGATCTGTGGATCTCAGCTAGGAGGCAGAGGCCTACTAGTGGGCTTCAGAAAACCCACTCAGGGGTCACTGAAAATGATTGAATTTAATATTATTATTAATAATTATATTATTATTATTATTTTTAAATATTTAATTATTATTTGTTTACTATTGTTACTATTATAGTACTTATTATTTAAAACTAATTAACTAATTATTATTATATATGTAAATAATAATACAGTATATATCCTCAGTTAATATATATAATATTTTTTCCCCACAGTAACTATTGTTTTTATTGAAGAACAAGTTCCCGGAACTACTTAAAGATTTCTTTTTATTTATTTATTTATTTATTTTTTAGAAATTATAGTATTTATCAGTAAAATCATTAAATTAGTATCTATTTTTATATTTTTAGTTTACATTTTTATTTTAAGTTTTAGTAATTTTTAATTTTTTAATTTTAATTTTTTAAATTTTTAAATTTTTTTTTTTTTAGACCAGTTGACTTGAGAAGCAAAACTTCATATATTTCTTGTTGTTTTAAATAAAGTTTTGTTTTCTTACACAACTTTTTCATATTCTTTATATAGTATTATAATATTTATTAGGATTTTGGCTTTAATTTTTTTTTATTTTTTCCCCACAATAGTATATTGTTTTTACTGAAGAATGAGTTCTTGAAACTTCTTGAAGAGTGTTATTTTAGTGTTCATACACTATTATAGCTTGTATTAGTATTTTAAATTAATTCCAATTTTTATATTTTCAGTTTACAATAATTATAAAAGTTTTAATATTTTTTTCTGCAAAAATATAAAAAATTGAAACAAGACCAACTGACTTGAAAAACAAAACTACGTAATATATTTTTTATTATCTTAAATTAAGTTTAGTTTTCCTACACAGTTTTTCGTATTGTTTATATACTATTATAGTATTTATTAGTATTTGAAATTAGCTTTAATTTTTTAAAACATTTTCCCCACTATTGTTTCTATTCAACTATGAGTTCTTAAAAATTGTTAAAAATGTTATTTTGATATTTAGTATTTATTAGCATTTTAAATCTGTTTAGATTTTATATTGTCAGTTTACATTTTAATGTTTAAAAAATTTTAGTAATTCTTTATTATTATTATTTTCAAATTTAAATTTTTTTAGCAAAAATATCAAAAAGACCAGTTGACTTAAGAAGCAAAACTGCATAATATACCTTTTGTTATCTTAAATTATGTTTCTTTTTACTTACACAATTCTTTGGTATTGTGTATATACTATTCAAGTTTTTATTACTGGAAATGTTTTTATTTTTTCCTCACAGTAACTATTGTTTTTATTAAAGAACGAGAAACTTATTGGAGAATGTTATTTTAATATTTATATACACTATTATAGTATTTATTAGTATTTTAAATTCATTTTCTATTTTTATATTTTCAGTTTACAATTTAATTTTTAGCTTTTATTTTCATATTTTTCAGTTTCATCTTTATTTAAAATTTTTAATATTATTATTATTATTATTTTTTTTACAAATATATCTATATATAGCTTTATTTATTTTATTTTTAAGTTTTAGTAATTTTAATACCTAATGAATGGTAATTTAACTATCTTTATTTTTTATTTCTATTTAGTTTAGTTAGTTGCCTAAGCAGTATTTGTAATTTTGTCAAGTTTTTCAACTAATATTTATATCTTATTTTATTTTAATAAAATAAAAATGACCAGAAAATATTTTTAATCCTTTTTGTTAGCAATAACAACACTGTTATGGAATCACAAAATGAATTAACAGAGGAAATTTTTTTTTTTTTTTTTTTTTTGCTGGACAAAGAAGGGCTCTCAAGCCAAAAAGGTTGCGAACTACTGCTTTAGATCATACTTGGCTTTAAATGTAAAATAAAGTATATACTACATTAAATTCACCTCAAAACAACTCATTAATAAGTTGTGATTAGTACCAGCTTTGCTTCAAAAACAAATTTTAATACATTTATGAAAAACAGATCCGCACCCCCCCTGTGTGCATATTCCCATGCGGGCAAGTCTTTTAATCTCCCTAGCCTGAAATGCTTTGATATCTTCATTTGGGAAAGTAATTAATTTTAGATTTGCGTCTGGTGTATGTTTACATCTTGTTTAAAACACCCCCATGGCAATACAAAGAGCATGTTAGGTACATTATCTCCAGCAAAATACTTACTTGCTACATCAGAGCCGGCCCCCGTTTCGCTCACCCCAAGGCAGGCCACTACGTCTCCCATTATGCTGGGCTGCAAGAACTCTTTCTTGAGCTCTGCAGAACCAAACCTACAACATCACAGAGGTTACAATCACATCCTCAGTTATTTTGTGATTGAAAGCACATGAGACAGCATGGGTTGCAGAAAGCATTTATATCACATTAGCAGCAAATGCAATTTCAGAAACTGTTCGATAGGGCAGAGTCACAAAGGACACTAATCAAAATTCTTGATTTTCTGAATCCAAATAGCCAAAACAAATATGCATAGAAACATTATTGTTTCCAAAGAGCGAGCGCAGTGCGGTAATATCCCCTCAGTGATAGCTTACAACCTGCTGCAGTCAGAATATGTCAAATGCTAAAAAGAGGAAAATGAACCATCCAGATTACTTCAGTGTTTATTTATAAGAAATGAAAGGTGATTAGTTTCAAGAGTCTGTCAGCACATGGTGAAGAGACACCCTATTTAGCGCCAGATTTACTAAACAGGGCAAATTAGCATTACAGGAAATTTCCATAAATGATGGAATGGGAGGGGAAAATTCAGCGTGTGATTTACTGACAAGGTGCACATTAAAGAACACAGAAGCAACATCTCATTTCCATAATGACTAGCGCAATCTACCAGGAGCAGCGCTAATTACTGCCTGCTTTAAGACATGCTTTTTTAGGGCGTTAAATAATGCAGCAAATACTAGTGAATTGACAAGCACAAATCTTATTTAAATACTCTGCTCCCTTAAATTCTGCGTCTGAAAGGGAAGCTCCAACAAATGGATATTCACTAAGGTGAGTCGCAAAAATAACTGTCCACGCCTCTTCAGCGCTTATTTCCCACTGCGTGTCTTTAGTAAATCCTGATAGTAATTTTTTAATGCCAAACGAGGTTTAAGCTGGCACATGCTGATAGTAAATCTTGTTCTTAGTCAATAATAAACTCAACATTAAAATTAAAAATAAATAAATACACCTAAGTAAATAAATAAAAACACAATTATTTGAAAAGCAAAAATGCATAATGTATTTTCTTATAAGACAATGATTCTTAAATAAGGTTTGTTTTTCTTAGACTATTTTTCTTAAATCTTGTTTATTTTTAATTTAGAAAAAAAGGGACTTCTTGCAATTGGGTTGAGCAATTTAATTCAAGATGTTCTGTAAAAAATTAGTGACTATCTCTTACACGCTCTTTAAAAAAGGTTCCAAATGGGTGTTTTTGCAGTGATGCCATAGAAGAACGATTTTTGGTTCCCCAAAGAACCTTTCAGTGAACAGTTCTTAAAAGAAGCATTTTAAAAAATATTTTAAAAATCTAAAGAACCTTCGTAGGCTTTAAAGAACCTTTTCTGCATTTGAAAGGTTCCATGGATGTTCAAAGTTTTTCACAGAACCATTGATGCCAATAAGGAACTATATTTAGAAGCGTACACTGCCTTTCAAAAGTTTGGAAACACCCCAGGCAAAGTGTGGTTTTGGACAATATCAGCATAAATCCTTATAATTTTTGGTGCAAATACATTAAAGTAACTAGACATTATCATTGAAGACCAGCAACAATAATTTTCATTTTGATTACATAATAATGGCAATATATACATGTCAAAGTCAGACATGCCCCTTTGCCAGCTGTGATGCCTGGTTACTGGTTAAACTTAGCCCAGGTTTTTAAAAGATTTTTGGGTCAGCACACCTTAATAGCTTCAACAACTGATTGCCAGTTAAGTTTAGAATACAATGAATTTTGTAGAGATCATGCAGAGCTGTAATAGGTGCTAATGGTGGATATTTTGATGAATCGAAAATTAAAGTTTATGTAATAAAATATGTTTTCGTAGTTTGTGTTGTCCTTTATCAGTGCAAAACAGCAGTGATAAACTAGCGCTTTCTTTGTTTTCGGCTTAAGAGATGAAGTCAGCGACACTGACACTGTTTCATACGGATTACGTAATCTGAGAATATTGGTTTTCTATTTAAACTGGTTAATTTGGAAGTAGACATTTCACTCACTTATAGATATATTTTTCATGTCTGTAAGGTAATTGTACACGGAGTTTCAAAGTTTGGTGCCCATGTTCACAGATAACGAGACAGCAGAAAGCGCAACCTGTTTGCTTTAATTATTTTACAAAAGCACAGCATTTCGTTGTTATTGTGAGTGCACACAAATGAACGTAGAGTCTTTATGGATTTGAAAGATGAATTACTTTTATCTGTATGACTAAAAATGATGGAGTATTTTAAGAGCAAATGACCACACTGGCCCTTCACCTGTCATGTAGTAAACACGCTACTATTCAGCTTCCGCACTCCGCACAAATACTGCACATTTTTCTAGGTTAACATCAGATTGAGCGGCCATGTAAGGTTGTTACTACTAACATGTAGATGAAAAGCCTTATTTGAGGTTGATGAATGACAGGCGAGCGTTTAGATGCCCTGCCCGATATACTGTATTACCACATAGACCAGCCATTAACGATCTGTCCATCATGAACTGCGTGATTTTGCCACCTCCTGTGGAATTTTTTTTTTCTGCTACTAATAAAATTGTGGTCGACCAAGCCTCTTCTCATCAACCAATAGTTAGTCGACTATTAGGGGAAAGCCCCATTAATTACTTGCCCTCATGTCGTTCCAAACCTGTAAGACCTTCGTTCATTTTCCGAACACAAATTGAGATATTTTTGGTGAAATCCGAGAGCTTTCTGACCCTGCGTAGACAACAACAGAACTGACACATCCAAGGCCCAAAAAGATTGTTAAAATTTTTGAACAAAGCTTTATTCTCATAGCTTCATAACATTACGGGTGAACAACTGATGTCACATGGACTATGTCCTTACTACCTTTCTGGGCCTTGAGTTGCTTTGCTGTCTACGCAGGGTCAGAAAGCTCTCAGATTTAATCAAAAATAACCTAATTGTGTTCTTAAAATAAACAAAGGTCTTACGGCTTTGGAACAACATGAGGATGAATAATTAAAGACTTTTAATTTATGGGTCAACTAACGTTTTAAAAGTTAAGAATACTAGCAGGAGAAATACCTCGCCAGCGCAGGTGTAGCCATGTCACTCTGCACTCCGATGGCCATGGGAATTCCTCCACAGTTGATATTCCCCAGTTCTTCAGCAACAGCCACACTGTAGCTGAAGTCCAACCCCAGACCTCCATACTCTGCAGCCAGTGAGAAAAAATAAGGTAAGTGACTGTCCAGTGAGCAGATCACCTGGATGCTTCATCTTTTCTTTTTTTGTTAACGAGCATGTAAACATTTGAACAATGAATGCTTTAAACAAATATCTTTGAACATTTTGATGGCGAAGCAGGTGTAATTTAGACCGTTCTATCAGGTCTCCTTGTTCTTGGACTGCATTCAGCTGAACTTGCTTAATTCAGTACTGAAGTCAAATATGTATCATGTCAGAGTCATCTACATATTTCGCCATGTAGTAATCTAAAACTTGACATGCCCTTTTCACACCCCTGTGGTCCATTTAGACATCACTATAACGTACTACAATATCTTGCGTAAACGTGGCATAAGCCATTACATTTGTCCGTAATAAAAGAAATACTGTTTTCCACAATACTTTCATGCATTTATTCATGTCATTTCATGTTCCATTTCATTTAGCATTTTCCTTCAGGAAACAAATATTACAACATTAAGGAAATGATTCAATTCTGTGAAAGCAATACGGGCAACAATAATGCTGAATAACAAGTCCTTTAGTGACTGTGGTGAACCCTACGCTTATTTCCCCCAGAACTACAGGCCGCTTAATTCTGTCATCAGGTCCCACAATGGTTGTGGACGACATTTGGTGTGGCAAAATAAGGAAAAGAGAAGCCAGAGAGCAGAGGAAACAGATACAGCTGCACAGGAACAGCTGGAGTCCAACAATTCAGTATCCAAACATGAGATGCATCTAAATGGAAGGTTTGTTTATCCTGACACAAACTAGCTTAACTAATGTTAACTTGCGTAAGGAGCCTTGGACAACATTTAAGGAGGATGACTAAGGAGAAGGAACTGATCGTTACATAAAACACTGTGATAGATTTCCACATTACAATGCAAATATTGTGTAATAGTCTTACATAGTTTGTATAGTATGAAATACTAGCATATACAGTTGGAACAAAATAGAAAAAGGATGTTTAATGTCATATGTCAACAAACAGATCTGAGCTTTACGAAGGACAGCTATTGGAAGGTGGTCAACTTTTCCATTCGCTGTGTGCATGTAAACATGAACAAATTTTTTTTTTTTTGTGGAGACTGATTTTCCTGTTTGGTGGCGTAACCTTGCACAGTACACATACAAGTGAAATGAGATATATTTTGAGAGAAAAACAACAGGCCGTGTACCCCCACATATTTTGGGAGTACATGTCATAAGACTGATCAGTTCGGATAAGAATGGAGTCTTAGTGCCTTATCTGAGGTTGCCAGGGTTGGAAAAACAGACAATCTGGATTTACGCCAGTGTTCTGTAAAGATGGGGTTTGTTTCAGCCAGGTTGTGAAAGCGGCGATTCCACAAGGAAGAAGTTGTTATGGGAACTAGAGAAACTCTAAAACTAAGATTCAAACTTTAAAGGAGAAGTCCACGTCCAGAACAAGAATTTACAGATAATGTACTCACCCCCTTGTCATCCAAGATGTTCATGTCTTTCTTTCTTCAGTCGTAAAGAAATTATGTTTTTTTAAAGAAAACATTTCAGCATTTTTCTTCATATAATGGACTGATATGGTGCCCCGATTTTGAACTTCCAAAATGCAGTTTAAATGCGGCTTCAAACGATCCCAAATGCGGTTGTAAACAATCCCAGCAGAGGAAGAAGGGTGTTATCTAGCGAAACGATCGGTTATTTTCATTTTAAAAAATGCAGTTTATGTACTTTTGCAGTTTATATGCCAAACGCTCGTCGTGTCTTACTCTGCCTGGACTGTTTTTGTTCCTGTTCATGTCAGTTAGGGTATGTCGAAAAACTCCCATCTCATCTTCTCCCTCAACTTCGAAATCGTTTTATATCACTGTTTTTACGTTTTTTTGTTAAGGGTGTTTGATCTTCTTTGCATGTTCACGTTGCAAAGACTGGGTCGGAACTTCTGCAGTGATGTAGGATGATTTTGAAATGATTTTTGAAGTTGAAGGAGAAAATACGATTGGAGTTTTTCATACCCTTCTTTTTTCATACCCGCAGTCAGAATACACAGAGTTCATGGAGAGAAAGACAAGAGGAGGATTTGAGATTAAAAAGTATTTAAATTATATTTTTTAATGAAAATTACAGATTGTTTCACTAGATAAGCTTTCTTCCTTAGCTGGGATCGTTTACAACCGCATTCGGGATCATTTGAAGCCGCATTTAAACTGCTTTTTGGAAGTTTAAAATCGGGGCAGTCCATTATATGGAGAAAAATGCAGAAATGTTTTCCTAAAAAAACAATTTCTTTACAACTGAAGAAAGAAAGACACGAACATCTTGGATGACAAGGGGGTGAGTACATTATATGTGAATCTTTGTTTCGGAAGTGGACTTCTCCTTTAAATCAATGCAAACCTAAGATCATGTAGCATTGTGTGCATGTTGAAGGCTCATGATGATATATATGGGAGGCTGGAGCTAGTTTTCACAAGAGCTATTTCTCAGTAACTGACTGTAAGGGTTTGTTGAGTTAAATTACACAAACCCATTTTTGACACTAAAATGGGAATACCATATTTCTGCTGTAGCTGCTGACTCTGCTGAAAAAACAATAAACACCATCACAGAATTTGCAGTGGTTTTACTGATTATAATGGGAATTGGTTTTAATGGAAACCGTAATGGTCCCTGTGGGTCTCTATATGGGTCTCTGTCATCTTTTATTGGTGACTGAATTTTAACTCATTTTTGTTTCTCAAAAATTGCGTGATATACACTAGCAGTCAAAAGTTTTTGAACAGTAAGATTTTTAATGTTTGGAGATTTATGACTAATCACGGAACCGGCATTACTGACAAAATGCACATGATAATCGTGCATAAATGTGCACAGCCCTAGTAAATATTTTCAAATATTTTTACTAATTAAAATAACTATTTTTATTATTTACTATCTATTTGAATATATTTATATATAAAATATAATTTATTCCTGTGATTTCAAAGATGATTTTTTAGCATCATTACTCCAGTCACGTGATCCTTCAGAAATCATTCTAATATTCAGATTTACTGCTCAAAAAACATTTATTATTATGATGATGTTAAAAACAGCTGAGAAGAATTTTTTCAGGTTTCTTTGATGAAAAGAAAGTTCAGAAGAGCAGCATTTATCTGAAATAGAAATCTTTTGTAACATTATAAATGTCTCTATCATCACATTTGATTAATTGAAAGAATCCTTGCTAAATAAAGACTGAAGACTAGAGTAATGCTGCTAAAATATTAGCTCTGATCACAGGAATAAATTATATTTTAAAATATATTTAAATAGAAAATAGTTATTTTAAATATTTCACAATATTACTGCTTTTGCTGTATTTTGGATCAAATAAATGCAGGCTTGGTGAACAGAAGAGACTTAAAAACATTAAAAAAAAATCTTACTGTTCAAGAACTTTTGACTGGTAGCATAAACTTGCAATTGCAAGTTAGAAAGTCCAATTTTGAGGGTAAAAAAAAACAAAAACTGACATGTTTTTACAATTGCGAGTTTATATCTTACAATTCTGACTTTAGAACTCACAATTCTAAGACAAAAGTCAGAGTAGCAACCTTTTTTTATTTTTAATTCAGTGCCAGAAACGGGTTTCTATTTAAAGCCACTAACTCTTAATAGAATATATCCCAAAACACACCACAGGAAACCATTTTTAATGGTTTTAATGGTTAATAGTTGATAGTTTGTAATGGTATTTGACTTTTGGAAACCATTAGAATTTCTGTGATAGTTTCTATTGTTATTTTTCAGCAGGGGAGTAAACAAGTAAACACAACTGAACAAGACTGAAACATATTACTGAGACATTATTGAGACATAATGTTCCTTTATAACGAAGACAACTAAAATTTGAAACATTGTCAGAACGAGGGTATTTTTAATAAATATCAAGTTAGGGAAAGTGATTTAAATCAGAACTCATAAACGTACGTAATTACTTACAATATTGGTAGGCCAATATAATGATTTAATATTTTTGTACATTACTATTTACCTTTTGCTGTTTCATGAACTGTATTTCTTAACAGTTTTACAGTTTAAATTTTGCTTATAATAGGTAGATTGGAACAACTTACCCCAAATAATGCAACAACAAGCCCTGCTGACACATATGTGTATATGTATATTTTATAGTATTCCAATACCATGGAAGTGTTCAATAAGTGTTTGTGTAGATTCTAAAATGGTGCGGGTTTCTATAAATGTGTAACTACATAATTTCTGATATTCTATGAATGTACACTTTGTAGTCACTGATGATGGTGGATTTTGAGTATAAAAAAATATCTACAACTCCCCCAAATCTCGAGAGTGAGCGCACAGACGAGAAATGAAAAATAGAGCACATACAGGAAAAGCTCTGCTTTAGCCTACAGCAGTCAAATCACAATTCACCTGAACAGACTTAACGTTATTGTTTAGAGACTTGCTGGTGTATCTCAGCTGCACATATCAAAAGAGTTGAGGCAACGCTCCTAGTGCTAATCCTCTGTCTAAGAAGATGCTGTAAATCCAGCCTGCTAATGCAGAAGTGTCACAGTGTCAGCACTTCTTAATGCAAGTGCTGCTCTCCACTGACCTACAGATTTATGAAGCTGCTTTCCCCAGAGCCTCAAGCCACCTCGCCATTATACCGCATTGTATTCCTAACATTTAATTACTAAAACTTGAGACTCAACAGTCATTGATTGTTTGCTGAATTTTTTATAATCCTAGATTTGGATTGTATATTTGTTGATATCTTGATTACAAACGTATCAAGATAATCTGTTGTACATTAATGAAATGCATAGAAGAGCATTCACAAAAATAGAGCAAAGAGAGCCCATGGGCTTTTAGAATTTGTGCAGGCACCAATTGTATTTCCTTTTGGTTGTTCTTTATTCTTTTTGTGTATTGGGATTTTATAGCAATGCTTTGAACCGTATGGTAAGAAGTCATGTACTGACATTTTGATATGTGTAAGGCTGCAAATCTATTTTGTGGTACAAGGTGTTTTCCACCGTTCTCTTAATTGCTTCTTGGAGCCTTGTTATTTTCTCATGAATCCATCTGTGCTCACATAAAAACCTTAGAGTCTTTAAGGGCATCCTACAATCTTCTTTTTCTCTAATTCTCTGAAGGAGGATACTTGGAACTGTAATTCTGCCATTACTAGCACATCCAAATATTCCAGTTTGTGCTTTAAATAGATATTTTCCTGTGAAAGAGCAATATTTTCACATATAATATTTTTCGTGCTTATCAAGTTTTCTGTCTTGTGCGATAGAATAGAACAAATAGAGTTCACAGTACTAAAAGAAAACATACTTTAAGCAGCACAAACTGCTTGTGCTAAAATTGTGTCCTGACATCAAAATATCTGAAACATATGAGCACACAAACTGCTGCTCTGTATATTCTTTGGAAGGACCCAGTTTTAGGAAAGAGTGGGTGAAGAGATAGGGATACGGTTAAGGTTAAACTTCTGGTTTAACTCTAAATGTCAGAGAGAAAAAGAAGAAAACTAGCATGGAAAACCAAGTTATTAGGAGAAGTTCACTTCCAGAACAAAAATTTACAGATAATGTAGTCACCCCCTTGTCATCCAAGATGGTCATGTCTTTCTTTCTTCAGTTGATAAGAAATTGTTTTTTGAGGAAAATCATTTCAGGATTTCTCTCCATATAGTGGATTTCTATGGTGCCCAGTGAGTTTGAACATCCAAAATGCAGTTTAAATGCAGCTTCAAAGGACTCAAAGGTCTTATCTAGCGAAACAATTGGTTATTTTCATAAAAAATTGACAATTAGGGCTGCACGATTAATCAAAGGCGACTGTCATGCGCATTTTGTCAGTAAAGCCGGTTGTGTAAAAAGTAGGTAGTCTCCAGCACCTGCTTTCAGATGTAGCAGCATTTAATACACATTTAGTCCATTATTGCAGATGATTTAATGGAGCGATTTTGAAATCTAAAGAAATTGTTCACGATAATGACAGCTGTTTGTGCATGAGAGCACCCTCTGGTCTTCAGATGGCGATTTACTACTGATCACAGTACTGTGCTTCCCTGACAAGATGCGCACGACA